>NC_064639.1:706171994-706516994 GCF_023864345.2 Schistocerca serialis cubense
AAACTTCCGTACAGGCTGTGTTGTTTTACTGATGATACAACAGAGCTCAAAAAGTGCCTTTCTCAAAGCCACAATCGATTTTCCTCATCCGGCTGACAACTTCCAGATGCTATCCTTTCTTGATGGTGTGTCAAAAAAATCTGACAAATGGTTCGCAGGAGAGCTTCTGTAAAGTTTGGAAGGTAGGAGACGAGATACTGGCAGAAGTAAAGCTGTGAGTACCGGGCGTGAGTCGTGCTTCGGTAGCTCAGATGGTAGAGCACATGCCCGTGAAAGGCAAAGGTCCCGAGTTTGAGTCTCGGTCGGGCACACAGTTTTAATCTGCCAGGAAGTTTCATATCAGCGCACACTCCGCTGCAGAGTGAAAATCTCATTCTGGAAATGAGGCCGAGATGAAATTTGTTGACTGAAATCATCTTCCCAATATGAACCTTGTCAATAATGTGGGAATTTAGCACACATATCTAAGGAGTGAAAAAAAGTGTTTTTTGTACCATTTCAGTGCTTTGCATACACATTTTGTTGTGCTGTAGTATTTATCCACGGCACCCGTAGAATCATTGTAATCAAATACACATTTTCGCTGAAATTTTTTAGTATTTTACTTTTGAATACATTATGGGAGTAGCAGTGATCAATGAGTTACAAATATTTACTATTAAAAACAGTCTTGATCACGATTTATTTATTAAGGTGACTGGTTTAGATCACTACTGTGGTCATCTCCAGACCATTGAGTAGGAACCTCTTTCTGCTGGAGAATCACTAGTAGTTCACCTTAATAAATAAATCATGATCAAGAGTGTTTTTAATAGTAAAAATTTTTTGTATTTTGTTTGGCTGTCCATTTTCACATATGATTTTACTGCAGCTCTATGGTGTGTCATCAATACAAATATGTCTCTTTTGTCACATCATTCTGAAGCCGTCGTAGTGTCGCCCTAAATGCCATCTCACCTCTCTGCAGTTCAGCTCCAAGTTTTGGTGTACCTATCCTGTCCAGGCAAACTTTTAACTACTGCATCTGTCCCTCTCGTGCAAGTAGGGGAAAGAGAGATGGACTTTTGTACCAATTGTCCACATATAGTGTGTGTTTTATAGCATGCATTTATACAAATACTTGGATGTACCAATTTAAGGGGACATGAAATGGAATGGTCACACAGGTTCAGTCATAGGTAATACCAGTGGCAGGATTGGATTATTTTATAAGATAATGGAAAATGTAATCATATTACAAAGGAGATCACTAAGAAAACAATTGTGTGACCCATTCTCATAATTTTTTGTCTCAAAGAAAAAGTCGTAGAAATGCTGACCGATCTTTGAAGACAGACATCAATCATCTAATAAAAGCTTGGTTACAAAGCTTCATGAACCAGTATTAAGGGAGGAATTTAGGAGAATACTACAGCCCCTACATATCACTCCTGTAGGAACCCTGAAGACAAGGTTAGAATAATTACAGCATGTTGTTGTTGTGGTCTTCAGTCCAGAGACTGGCTTGATGCAGCTCTCCATGCTACCCTATCCTGTGCAAGCTTCTTCATCTCCCAGTACTTACTGCAACCTACATCCTTCTGAATCTGCTTAGTGTATTCAACTCTTGGTCACCCTCTACGATTTTTACCCTCCACGCTGCCCTCCAATGCTAAATTTGTGATCCCTTGATGCCTCAGAACATGTCCTACCAACTGGTCCCTTCTTCTTGTCAAGTTGTGCCACAAACTCCTCTTCTCCCAATTCTATTCAATACCTCCTCATTAGTTATGTGATCTACCCATCTAATCTTCAGCATTCTTCTGTAGCGCCACATTTCGAAAGTTTCTATTCTCTTCTTGTCCAAACTATTTATCTTCCATGTTTCACTTCCATACATGGCTACACTCCATACAAATACTTTCAGAAACGACTTCCTGACACTTAAATCTATACTCGATGTTAACAAATTTCTCTTCTTCAGAAACGCTTTCCTTGCCATTGCCAGTCTACATTTCATATCTTCTTAAGTCATTCTTCCCACATTCCAAATGTGAATGGAACATGAAGAAACCCTAAATGTGGTAAAATGGTAAGTACCCACTGCCATGCACTTCATAATAGTTTGCTAAGCATGGTGGCAGACAAAGATCATGGAAGGTTAGGAAAAAAACTGGTAGTGTTCTTTTTCAGGAAGAGAGGCAGGCACTTGCCTTGGATGGTTTAAGGAAATTATGGAAAACCTAAGTCTCACTACCTGGACAGGGAGTTGAATTTGATTACTCCCATATGCATCATCAGACAACACTGAACACATGCAACACAAAATGCTGGCACAAAACAACAAACTGTCTGAGTTTGCAATCTAATCTACTGCGAGATCACAAGAGCATTATTAATGCTGTCACATTCATAGGTATTTGGTTCAGCAGACATTCTGTTCCTAATTTATTGTAAAGTACGTGACTGACAAGCAGACGACAAGATGAAGAGAGACAGCTGGAGACGTAACTAACGTGTGCCCAAGACGAATCTGTGTTGTAAACCATCATCACAGGGACCAAGACTTGTTGCTAACATACGATTATGTGGTGGCACTCTACCTGCATGTTAGCTGGTTCAAATCCTGGTGGTGGAAAAAATTTTCACTGCCAGTATTTGGACAACAAGAGGAGGAGACGCGGTGGTGTAAAGTTCCAGATCACCAGACTCTGCGCCAATGACCTCACAAAACTCCAAACCTCACCATAGTGTCTCATGAAGTGAGGGCATGTGTGACACACACACACACACACACACACACACACACACACACACACAGTATTACAAAAATTGTAATGGAGCATGTAACAAATAAACAGTAGGTACTTTCACTGACAGAATCCAGCAGGTTTACAGCCACTGATAAAAGTAAACTGAAGCCAACATTACTTTCACGCAATAAAAGTATTTTGTTCAGGTCTTTATTTCTCTTAAAGATCCATCAATTGAGCTTTTTACACACAGTTATTATTTCAATCTGAGGGTGAAACTGTAGCGTACACTACGGGGTCACTACGACCCACAAATTATATTAGGGAGTACAAACAGCAGAAAACTTTTAAAAAATAAAATGAAAAACTAGATAAAGAGAAATGAATGAAAATATTTTTTATAAATTGGAACTGTGAATTACTTTTTACATCATTTACTAATATAATTTGTAATAGCAAAATATAAATGCTGGAGAAAACTACTTACACTGCTTGCTGTATGGAAGGTAAGGAATAACACCAACAATGCTCTTTGCAGAGGATGTTTTGCAGGCATATGCCATGATCAACAATTCCATTATGTTATTGTTCACATCCCTGCAAACAGGGAGATACATTTTACAAAAGCAAAACTACACATCTTAATATGCTGAAACAATAGAGGCTAAGAATGTGTTACAACTACAGCAATGTTTACACACCAAAAACAACAAGAATTAGATATTTATTACAAAGCATCAGTTTCACTACAAACCAAAAAGAAAATTTAAAGCCAAATAATAGTTACTTGGTTCCTGTCTGCAGAATGTAGATGTCTTTGCCTCGAACAGAGTCTCCAATCTCCACCATGGTCTCTCGATTAGTTTTGTGGTACACTGCACATCCTGCAGGTTTAACCCCTAGGCGGCTGAAATGGAGGGAGTATACGCATTGAGTACTTCCTGAATGCATAAAAAATATTTAAAAAATAAGGTTAAAGCATTTATTACATTTATTCACTTTTGGTTTTATGTGCTATATGATTTCAAATATCCTTCACCATTAGTGCTAATACAATACTAATTTATATCACTCTTCTCTTTTACAGTGTATGATGAGTGCAGCTGAAATAATTACACATCACAGTATGAAAATCTTCCTAATGAGCAGTGTGGACAACCGACTTCAACAGCTGGTGGTTACATCAGTCAGTCTGCTTCTTTCATTTGCAGTTGCTTACGGTCCTTCAAATCCACCCTCTTGCTAATGTGAAGATAAAGGGGTCCTTGTACATTTCACAATACTTCATCAACAAACCACGTTGACTAATATGGCAACAAGACAATCAGCAGAAAAGCATCATTTTCTCATGTGTTTGCAACAAAGGAGAAAGATGGTGGAGATGCTCCAGACAACTTACTCTGTTAGGAACACAAGACAAAAATGGAAGTGGAGCAAATGAAATAAATAAATAAAATAAATGTGAAAAGATTGTGCGGCCACACGTCACTGTCAACAGTACCTATATGACCATTATAAGACGACTCAAACATACTTTGCCCACTTGCTTTCATCCTGTTCACACCTCTGCATCTAAATCAGACTCTGAAAGCCATCTTAGGTGCTTGGCAGAGGGTACTTCTGGTATGATTAACTGAACCCCCTATCCCGTCCCATTCGTGAATGGTGCATGGGAAGAATGATTGTTGGTAAGTCAATGAATTGGCTCTTAATTTCTCAAATTTTCTCGTCGTGGTCATTACGCTACGTGTATGTGGGTGTAAGTAATAATATGTTGTCTGATTCGCCCCCAGAAAGTGCTCTCTAAATTTCAATAGTAACCTCTCCAGGCACACGGGTCAGTACTATTCTTGCACTGACTAAATGATACTGTGACAAAATGTGCTGCTCTTTGTTGGATCTTTTCCATCTCTTCTATCAGTCCTAGCTAATAATGGTCCCAGATTGATGAACAATACTCAAGAATCAGTCAGACAAGCGCTTCATAAGCCATTTCTTCCATGGATGAGTTACATTTCCTTAATATCCTTCCTGTGAATCTCTATCTGCCTTTCCTACTATTTCTTTTATGTGGTCATTCCACTTACAGTCACACTGCATAGTTATTCCTAGATACTTTAGGTTAGATACCATTTCCAGCAGGTTCTCATCAATCATGTAGTTGTACAATAGTGGCTTTCTTTTCCTATGTATGCGCAATATGTTACATTTACTTATGTTCACAATCAACTGCCAGAGCTAGCACCACTCACCAGTCCTCAGCAGGTTATTCTGCAAACTGATACCACCTTCTTGTATCACTGGTTTGTTATAGACAACGGCATCATCCGCAAACGGTCTTACAGGGCATCCAATGTTTCTACTAAATCATTTACATACATTGTAAACAATATTGTTCCTACAACACTTCCCTGAGGTACTTCTGAAATTACCTTTACAGCTACCAGACCAACATATGATGTGATTGGTTCCATCAACACACACAGGTTTATAAGACATTGGTAATCTGCTCATTCTACACATCCCCTACTGGTCTGAGGTTATAAGGCCATTTTATATAACTACAGGCAGCTCGTAGGTCTAAAAACTGGATACATTAGGCACTGGCAAAAAGCTTAGCATATAGCTCCTACTGCCAGAGCCAAGTTATTGATACCAGAGTGCTTTTTCTCAAGTCTTCTGTGAAAGTCCTTCTTAATATTTCTCGGTACAGAAACTCAAATATTATACCTCTCCATATACACAAAAATATTTTCGTTTCTGTTAGGAAAAATATCTTCCTGTGTGAACTATTCACCTTGGTGGTGTTTGGCTATCTGTATTTTTCTCTGCTTGGAAGGAAAGTCGAAGTAGTTGTGACAGGAAAAATTGTTAGAAAGATGGAAAATGATTTCAACAGACTGTCTACAAGATGCTACAGCACAGTACTTAGTATCATGTTACTTCCCAAGTAAAAAGCTACGCAAGAGAGTATTGCCTATATGCAGGATACAAACTCTAGGGGGTTGATTGATGAGAGAATACGAAACAAAAAAGGTCTAATGAACTCATGCCGGGAAATGCATGGTTTCCACGTCAGAGATCATTTATTCAACCACACATTGTTGCAGAGACTGTGGTCTAATATGTGCTGTACCGTGCAGCCACACTTACAGTATGTGCTGAAATTGGTTTCCATGCGCCTCAACGCATGTGTGTATGCCCCGTGGCATGTTCTGTCTGACATGCTCACATCGGCTAGGCTGCATCCAAACAGTGTCAAAGGCAGCATGAATATGCTGCTCCAGTGTCTCCATATCTGGAATGGGCTCTGCATACACTATACTTTTGAGATGGTCCCATAACCAGAAATCACATTAATTGTGATATAGTGAATGAGCAGGCCATGCAACTGGACCCCCTCATCCAATCCACTGATCAGGGAAGGCATGATTGAGATGCATCCATTTAATGGCAAAGTGGCCTGGAGCACCATCATGTATCAGCCACATAACCCTTAATGGCGATTCTTCCAGAGGGGAAGGCAAAGTCACCCACAAGAAATATCAATAGTTCCAGCCTGTTAGAAGCGTGGTAGGAAAACTAGTTCTGAAGCACAGCCGCCAATTATCCTGGTCCACACATTCTAGCTGCACCGATGCTGACGATTCGCCGTCACCATACCGTGAGGCTTCTGCATACTATTCCAAAGATGACTCTCATGAAAGTTGAAGACACCACTCCATGTAAAGGTGGCCTCTTTTGTGAATAGGATGGATGACAAATCCAGAATTGTGGTTGCCTGGTAAGGAAGCCAATGACAAAACTGCTCCTGATGTGGAAAATCTGTTGCTTGTAAGCCCTGCACACCCTGTAAGTGATAAGAGTAGAAACAATTGTCACGGACAATGTTCCACCCAGTTGTCTGGCTTACCCTAGACAGGGTAAGGAGGGTCAACTGCCTGGTACTGACATGATGGTGGCCTTCCATTGGAATTCTGTGTCCAGACCACTTCTCTTACTGACTCACCTTGTAAGTGAACGTGATACAGCATTGTACACAATGATTCCATATTTGAATCGAGAGCTTGCTGACATGGTGTTTACTTATGGAAAGGCAAATAGCAACAATAATCAGATTTTTCTAAGGCAAATGGCAACAATAATCAGATTTTTCTACAAGTCTGGAGTCCAAACATTTTGGGTTCACCTTCACGATTTCCTGTTTCCTGAAATGACCCTGTCTCAGACAAATATTGAAACACTGTTACAAACATTGAATGCTGTGGTTATCGTCGGTGGTGATAGGTCTCCTGATACAATCTTGCTGCTTGCCGCCTGTTGTTATCTGCCTTTCCATAAGTAAACACCATGTCAGCAAGCTCTCGATTCAAATATGGAACCATTGTGTACAACGTTGTATCATGTTCACTAAAAGGTGAGTCAGTAAGAGAAGTGGATTGGACACAAAATTCTAATGACTACGGCAGGAGAGCGCACTAGTACATGACATATGAGGAACAGTACCACCCTCTATGAGGAAACCATGCATACTGCAACAGTGGCTGCATAGTACAGCACATATTAGGCCGCAGTCTCTGTACCAAAGTATGATTGAATAAATGGTCTCTAGCATCGAAACTATGCATTTCCAGACGTAAGTTCATTACACATTTTTTGTTCTGTATCATTTCATCAATCAATCCCTAGAGTTTGTACATGGTGGAAAAATCACCCTGTATATACAGAAGACAGTTGTACTTCATGGTGGTGGTCATAGGAAGAGTGCACTGTTTAATCACTGTCCATGTTAGCAAGCTTTTAGAAAACTCTCCACCGAGCTTCCTTTTAGGTTTTTTAAATGGTCACCCATTCTGAATTGAATTAATTTATAGAGTTTAAACTCTCTCACAATACTCCTTTTATGACAAGCAAGTCAATTTACTGTGAGGTAAGAGGCTCAGAAACCTAGTCAAATTTTTAAAAGTGAAATCCTAAAAATTGTCAGATCATAAATGTAATGTGTATGCAAAATGAATCTTTCAATTTTTAGTGGCGCATACTTGGTTTGAACTTTCTTGACCACTCGGAACATAGTGCCATACTTGGACACCGAAGTCCTTGCTTTTCACAGGAAACACTCTCAACAATTGAGTTTCCTAGGCATACGTATCATCAACTCCCCCCCCCCCCCCCCCCCACCCCCACCCCACCGGATTAAATTCTTCCAGTATTTTTCCAACTTTATGGGACTATGAAGGCTGTAGGGAGCCATACTTTGATAACTCACTTAGAAAGAGCATTACCTGTAAAGGTCATGGATATGTTTTTGAGTCCTGAACATCCATACAATTTTTACTGTTTCAAAGCAGCACACACATCACTGCAGAGTCAAAGATTCATTCTGGAAACATATACTATGCTGTGACTAAGCCATTCTATGCAATATCATTTCTCTAGGAGCACTAGACCAGAAGTTGAAGAGAAGTAGTAGTAGTAGAACTGGCACTGTGAGGTTAAGCTGAGAGTCTTGTCTCGACAGCTCAGTCCACGAGAGTATTGCTCAGAAGAAGCACGGGCCTGGGTGCAAGACCTGTCCAACACAATAATATTATGCCTTTAAACAAAGATAAAAAATAAAGCACATAGAAAATTGTCTTGTATGCTACATTTTGTTTAAAATGTTCCAAGAAGATATCTTTCACTTCATTTTGTAAGTACTGCTGCATTGTGTACTTTAAAATAATCAGTGTTGAGCGAGGCAAACACTTTTGGAAATCAAAAAATACTACATCACCTGACTGCATTGATATGTAACTTTCATGATGTCCCATCAGAAAAGTGTTTGTTGTGTTAGTTTGGTTTCATACATCTACCTCTTGCAAACCATTGTGAGTGCATGGCAGAGGGTATGTCTCATTGTACCAGTTATTAGGGTTTCTTCCCGTTCCATTCACTTATGGACCACAGGTAGAATAATTGTTTGAATGCCCCTGTGTGTGCAGTATTCTTATCTTCATGAACCTTATGTCAGAGATTTGTAGGGGGTGGTTGTATACTCGTAGAGTAATCATTTAAAGCCGGTTCTGGAACTTTGTTAATTGACTTTCTCAGGATATTTTACGTCTATCTTCAAGAGCAGCTTAACGGCATGGACCGTGTCTTGAAAGGAGGATATAATGAACATAAACAAAAGCAAAATGAGGATAATGCAATGTAGTCGGATTAAACCAGGCGATGCTGAGATATTAGATTACAAAATGGGACACAAAGTAGTAAATGAGTTTTGCTATTTGGAGAGTAAAATAACTGATGATGTTCGAAGTAGAGAGAATATAAAATTTAGATCGGCTATGAAAAGGAATCTGTTAATATTGAGTATAGATTTAAGTGTCAGGAAGTCTTTTCTGAAAGTATTTGTATGGAGTGCAGCCATGTATGGAAGTGAAACATGGACAATAAACAGTTTAGACAAGAAGCAGCTGAAGATTACATGGGTAGATCACGTAACTAATGAGGAGGTACTGAATAGAATTGGGGAGCTGAATAGAATTGGGGAGAAGAGGAATTTGTGGCACAACTCGATTAGAAGAAGGGATCGGTTGGTAGGACACATTCTGAGGCCTCAAGGGATCACTCATTTAGTACTGGAGGGAAGTGTAGAGGGTAAAAATCTTAAGAGGGAGACTAAGAGATGAATACAATATGCAATTCGGAAGGATGTAGCTTATGTAGTTACTCGGAGATGAAGAGGCTTGCATGAGACAGAGTAGTATGGAGAACTGCATCAAACCAGCCTCTGGACAGAAGACCACAATAACAACACCTTCAAGAGTCTTCCAGTTCAGTTCCTTCAGCACCTCTGTGATACTCTCCCACAGATTAAACAAACCTGTGATTATTCATGCTGCCCTTCTCTGTATACGTTCAGTATCCGCTGTTAGTCCTATCTGGTGTGGGTCACATACACTTGAGCAATATTCTAGAACTGGTCGCACGATTGATTTGTAAGCAATCTCCTTTTTAGATTGATTGCACTTCCCCAGTATTCTACCAATAAACCGATGTCTACCACCTGCTTTACCCACAAGTGAGCCTATGTGATAACTACATTTCATATCCTTGCACAGTGTTGCATCCAGGTATTTATATGAGTTAGCCGATTCCAACAAGACTCATTGATATTATAGTCACAGGATACCATGTTTTATCACTTTATTAAGTGCAAAATTTTACATTTCTGAACATTTAAAGCAAGTTGCCAATCTCTAGACCAATTTGAAATCTTATCAATATCTGACTGAATATCCAAGCAACTTCATCAAAGGAAACTGCATCATCTGCAAAAAAAGTCTGAGGTTACAATTAATATTGTCTACAAGGTCATTAATATACAGCACAAACAGCAAGGGTACAACACAGTTCCCTGGGGCACACCCAAAGTTACTTCTACATTTGATGATGACTCTCCATTCAAGATAACATGTTCCATCCTCCCTATGAAAAGGTCCTCAATCCAGTCATAACTTTCACTTGGTACCCTAAGTGACAATAAGCATAAGTGTGGTACTGAGTCAAATGCTTTTCGGAAATTGAGAAATACAACATCCACCCTGACTGCCTTGATCGGAAGCTTTCAGTATGTCATGTAAGAAAAGTGCAAGTTGGGTTTCACATGACTGATGTTTTCGAAATGCATACTGGCTGGCATTGACGATGTCATTCTGTCCAGGATAACTTCATTATGTTTGAGGTCAGAATATGTTCTCAGATTCTACAACAAATCAATGCCAAAGATTTTGGATGATAATTCTGTGGATCACTTCTACTACCCCTGTTGTAAATGAGTGTGACTATGCCATTTTCCAAGAACTGGGTACGGTTTTTTTTTTTTTTTTTTTTTTTTTTCCATGGGATCTATGATAGATTATGGTTAGAAGAGGGGCTAACTCCGGTGCAAATTCAGTATAGACTCTGATAGGGATTCCATTGGGTCTGCATTTTTGTTCAGTTTTAACGATTTCAGCTGTACTTCGACACCACTGACACAAATACTTATTTCATTCATCTTTTCTGTGGCACAAAAAATTAAATTGGACAAATGTTTTCTGAATCCATGCTTGTTGGCATTCTGTTTAAGATGCCTCATTACATTTGAGTTCAGAATACGATCTACGATTCTACAACAAGTGGATGTCAATAACATTGGATGGCAGTTTTGCTACCCTTCTGCTACCCTTCTTCTAGATGGATTAGGTTAGATTCAGTTTACATTCGACAGACCCAAAAATGAGATGGGTCTCATGGATGTGGAACATGTCGGTGTAATCTGTGCTTTCTTCCAACTACTGCTTATGGCCTTTTTGTCTGAGGTGCCTATGGTAGATTATAGTTGACATAAGCTCCCCATCTCTAGGCCTATGCTTGTTTTACACATATTATGCAACAGTCTTTCTTCTTTAGAACTTTCTATTAAGTGATTGAACACCATGAACTGTCTGCCCCAGTATGAACTGTTCCACTTGATTCATATCTATCAAATACATGACGGACTATACTGCTAAACCTAAGCCACAGTTCCTCTGCATGCTTCTCTCCAGAGGTAAATATTTCTATTTTCTTACTGAGATATGACACTACTGCCTCTGTATATAGTTTGATAAAAATATAAATCCTATCACATCCAATATATTTCCATAATGAGTGGGCTAACAAACCATATGGTCTATATAGTTCTCACAGAATGCACATTTAGTAATATTTCGCAGGACGTCTTGTCATGTCCACTACTTATAAAACTGTAATCTTCCCAACCAATAGTCCAATGAAGACAGTGTGATTGGGAAACTTACATGATAGTGAACTTTGGTTTTCTCTAAAGTTTTTGGCTACATCAGGAAATGAGTCTGGAAGTTGACAGAACGGTCCAACTATAAGTTTATACCCAGCCTTGATACTGAGTCGTGCCCAAACAAACTCACATGCAGTTTCTATTTCTATCTTTATGAATCAGAGTTTTTTGTCTACTGTGATGAATACACCCCTTGCATTTACCATTCACCTATCATTTCAATATATGCATGAATTTCTCCAGATATCTCACAATTGTGGATTTGAATCAGTTTCTGTGCCCAATGCAATGCGATCTGCACTGTTTTAAAGAGCACTTCAAACTCTGGCACTTTGTTGCGAACTCTTCAGCAGCTAATCACTAGGATTATAATACTCTAATCTTTAGGGGCATTTCTTTGGATCTTATACCGAAAAGTCTGATTACAAAAATATGTAAAAAAAAAAAAGTTTTATAAGTATCCAAAAATTCACATTTACATTTGTTGGCTCCCAAGCCACAATCAAACTGTCACTTTCCAACCTGTACTAGATCTAAATCAGGATGGCCAGACACTGGTTTGAACCACTGTCCTCCCAAATGCGAGTACAGTGTTCTAATCACAGCACCAACTCACTCTGTGATTGAGAAGTTCTGATAGGTACATGGCAAGTAGCAGTGTTATAAAGCCGTGTGACAAGCAGTAATGTACTAAAAATAAGACAATCTTTACAGTGTAGGAAATTATTTTCTTTGAAACATTCCATTGTAATCGAGTATATGTTTAGCTACTAATAGCAGGTACACAGCAGTTACATAGTAAAATTGAGGAGGCAGTGTCCATTTACAAAGCAGTGGCTTTCTAACTAATATACTTGATTAATGCCGTAAGCTTGAATAGCATTCAACATGTTTATCATTAATGCACCATACAGATTAAGTTTCTATGAAGTCCTTTCTTATGTTAATGAATACTTCAACTTGTTTCACATCTCAACAGTTCCTTCTCCTTGATAGGATCTATAAAACAAGATGGATGGATGGATGAATGAATGAATAACCATGGGCTGCAATACAACTTACACTCCAAAGAATAATACAGAATAAATACAGAAATAAATAATGTAATTTATACTTTTCTCATTTTGTGCAAGTAGGACAGCACATGCCACATCATCACTATGTCAAGGGCCAAATCAATGTTTTACATAACTGTTCATGCTGTGATTTTCATCTACATCTACATCCATACTCTGCAAGCCACCTTACGGTGTATGGCAGAGGGTACCTTGAGTACCCCTATCCGGTTCTCTCTTCTATTCCAGTCTCTTATTGTTCGTGGAAAGAAGGGCTGTCAGTATGCCTCTGCGTGGGCTCTAATCTCTCTGATTTTATCCTCATGGTCTCTTCGTGAGATATACGTAGGAGGGAGCAATATACTGCTTGACTCCTCGGTGAAGGTATGTTCTCGAAACTTCAACAAAAGCCTGTACCGAGCTACTGAACATCTCTCCGGCAGAGGCTTCCACTGGAGTTTATCTATCATCTCCGTAACGCTTTCGCGATTACTAAATGATCCTGTAACGAAGCGTGCTGCTCTCCATTGGATCTTCTCTATCTCTTCTATCAACCCTATCTGGTACGGATCCCACACTGCTGATCAGTATTCAAGCAGTTGGCGAACAAGCTTACTGTAACCTACTTCCTTTGTTTTTGGATTGCATTTCCTTAGGATTCTTCCAATGAATCTCAGTCTGGCATCTGATTTACCGATGATCAACTTTATATGATTGTTCCATTTTAAATCACTCCTAATGTGTACTCCCAGATAATTTATGGAATTACCTGCTTCCAGTTGCTGACCTGCTATATTGTAGCTAAATGATAAGGGATCTTTCTTTCTGTGTATTCGCAGCACATTACACTTGTCTACACTGAGATTGAATTGCCATTCCCTGCACCATGCGTCAATTCGCTGCAGATCCTCCTGCATTTCAGTACAGTTTTCTATTGTTACAACCTCTCGATATACCACAGCATCATCCGCAAAAAGCCTCAGTGAACTTCCGATGTCATCCACAAGGTCACTGATGTATATCGTGAATAGCAACGGTCCTATGACACTCCCCTGCGGCACACCTGAAATCACTCTTACTTCGGAAGACTTCTCGCCATTGAGAATGACATGCTGCTTTCTGTTATCTAGGAACTCTTCAGTCCAATCACACAATTGGTCTGATAGTCGATATACTCTTACTTTGTTCATTAAACGACTGTGGGGAACTGTATCGAACGCCTTGCAGAAGTCAAGAAACACAGCATCTACCTGTGAACTCATGTTTATGGCCCTCTGAGTCTCCTGGACGAATAGCGTGAGCTGGGTTTCACACAATCGTCTTTTTCGAAACCCATGCTGATTCCTACAGAGTAGATTTCTAGTCTCCAGAAAAGTCATTATACTCTTAACATAATATGTGTTCCAAACTTCTACAACTGATCAATGTTAGAGATATAGGTCTGTAGTTCTGCACATCTGTTCGACATTCCTTCTTGAAAACGTGGATGACCTGTGGCCTTTTCCAATCCTTTGGAACGCTACGCTCTTCTAGAGACCTATGATACACCACTGCAAGAAGGGGGGCAAGTTCCTTCGCAAACTCTGTGTAAAATCGAACTGGTATCCCATCAGGTCCAGCGGCCTTTCCTCTTTTGAGCGATTTTAATTGTTTCTCTATCCCTCTATCATCTATTTCAATATCTAACATTTTGTCATCTGTGTGACAATCTAGAGAAGGAACTACAGTGCAGTCTTCCTCTGTGAAATAGCTTTGGAAAAAGACATTTAGTATTTCGGCCTTTAGTCTGTCACCTCTGTTTCAGTACCATTTTGGTCACAGAGTGTCTGGACATTTTGTTTTGATCCACCTACCGCTTTGACATAAGATCAAAATTTCTTAGGATTTTCTGCCAAGTCAATACATAGAACTTTACTTTCGAACTCATTGAACGCCTCTCGCATAGCCCTCCTCACACTACATTTCACTTCGTGTAATTTTGTTTGTCTGCATGGCTTTGGCTATGTTTATGTTTGCTGAGAAGTTCCCTTTGCTACCGTAGCAGCTTTCTAACTCTGTTGTTGTACCACGGTGGCTCTTTTACATCTCTTACAATCTTGCTTGGCATATACTCATCTAATGCATACTGTACGATGGTTTTGAATTTTGTCCACTGATCCTTAACACTATCTGTACTGATTTTGTTCCAACTGTCATTGTAGGAGACACAGAAAAAAAGATCTACAGTATAGTCTACTTTCCACTGAACATACAGCAATATCTCAACTCAGGTCCTCTAGCACTAAAAGACCATCCGTGCTTCTGAACACGACCAGCATTTCCAATAAAATATACTGAATCTATGCTGGATTTTTATTAGCAAAGTAATCTGCTGGCAGTATCTGATTGGAGCTGTAAGATTTATTGTACACAAAAACACTAAACACAGTTACACAAACTACTGCACTATACAGTCCATGGAATAAAGAAAACGGCATCCATAACAATAAAAAATATGTTTACAAAATCAAGGCATAGATTCCAAAACCCCACTTTTTTTTAAAAAAAATATGTCATACGCATCAATCACAGTGTAAGGAGTTACAGTATCAGTCACTATACAGTATGTTACCATAGAACATTGTAAATATTCAGACAGAGAACTGCTAACACCTCAGGTTACAATATGTCCATAAATCCATAATGACAAGACAAATGTAAGAGTGCTGTGGGTCTGAACACCTTGCACTAAGTATAGATCAACATGTACAATGAACACCCTTAAGCTAGATTTGTACTTGAATGGAGTTGTAGTCAGATAGTATCCAGGTAGGACACTAAAAGTGAACAGAACTACGAAGGCCATACACTTGCTGAGAGGCTGTTTCTGTGATTTCAGTGTCTTGTACAACTTGTACAGCAATAATGCAGTCTCACTGCCATAAATGGACACACTTACAGAAACGTTGCTCGGTAAAAAAAGGTTCCTCACCATTTTACTAGTTGTCTACTAGTTGTCATGGGTGGTTGTATTCTGAGGAGTCTGCAGACCAAACGAGATACAGTCCCATATTTCAGACATGGGAATTGAGAAAAAGTTTGGAGAAAATGTGTGCACAGGACATGTCCTGCTGAAAAAGCATATCTTACTTATATTGAAGGAAATGAGAACAGAATGGGCTGGATGATGATCTGGATGTATTACATGCTATTCATTCTCCTCTCCACACAAAAAGTCGTTGTAGGCTACCAGTCCCCAAATCTGACGCCTGAAATAGGCTCTGTATCACAGGGTCTAACTCTGTTAGTTGCCATTCTGTTGACTGACATGACATCATCAAACAACCATAGGACTGTTTTAAATTAATTAGTACCCTCCCACAGTTAATATTTGTAGATAAGCTGCACAGAGATGAGGAGTAAGATAAATCTGACAATGAGCACCAAAATTGCCAGAGAATGGTATTCCATTTTGCACTTACGCTCTACACCAAGAACAAAAAGCATATTTTAACTGTATTTCCTTTCTATTGGAATTTAGAATCGATGCATCTGCTACATATTTATCTTTGCCGTAGTTGCTACACACGCTTTTATAGATGTTCCTATTAACATGGTTGTGTTTTGCATACCCTTGTGTTACATCCATTCTGTGTGTGTTAATGAAAGCATTTATGTTCACTTTCAAACTGTAACCAGGTGTTTATTTCAAGTTCAATAACAGCAGTAGTATTTAAGATATCTGAACCTTTAGTGCTGCTATGCACTGCCCAATGGAAATTGGCCAACACTAAACTGGCAACAGATATAAACAGTAGGTTCAATCCATGCTCTGCATACGTTCAAGGACACATGACATTAATGTACCCAAACTTTGAAAAAACACACTACATGCAATTCAGAACTTTTAAGAGGTCCCCCACCAATATATGCCTAAAATATGATAACAAACGTATAGTTTAAATTCTTGGGATTACAGCTTGATAATTTTCATTTGGAGGAGCACACTGTAGAACTGCTGAAGCACCCAGCCAAATCTTTGTTTGCAATGTGAACATTGTCAGACATAGAGGATACGCTTACTTCCACTCTATAAATTTTAGGGCTAACTCATCAAGCCAGCCAAGCTTGAGTTTTCCAGGAACAAAAATGTGTAATTAGAATTATTTGTAGTGTGAATTCAACAACATCCTGCAGAGGCCTGTTTAGGGAACTAGAGATATTAAATACTGCTTCCCAATGTATTGATTTCTTAATGAAACTTGTCATAAAAAATATAAGTCTTTTTCAAACCAACAGCTCAGTTCATGGATCAATACTAGAAATACGAACACTAGAAATAAGAACAATCTTCACAAAGATCTAAAGTCACTTACTTTGCCCCAAAACAGTGTCCACTACTCAGGAACACAATTTTTAACAACTTGCCAGCAGTCACAAAATGTGTAAGTACCATAAAGCTCAGTTTAAGAGGAGCCTACCTCATAAATGAAAATAAGTTTAAAAAAATTTTTTGAGTCATTCCACATCCATAATAATCATTATATGTGGGTTCTTGTTTTTCACTAATATTTATTATTGTGAATTTTTGTTGTTCTGACAGGTTGTACAATCCGGAGGATCTCCTCACTATGGATCTATTGGAACGAAAAGTACATGCAATCTAATCTAATGCAAATGGTTAAATTAAAAACATGAATACACAGTAATAATGTTCCATGGAAAGTTATTTGTTTAACAGTTCATTATTAAATATATATTACTGTGGTACATAATACTGTATATTCAAGTTATTGATATGTCTATGTTCCTCCAAGAACTGACAGCATATCCCGTAAATATTAGCAACGTTTTGCATCAATCGTGTTACTACGCAGTCATGAAAGCATATATAAACGGGAAAAAGGTACGTAAAACACACATAAATGCAATGTCAGTTCCTTTCTTGACATTCTGAATGGCAAACTGGGCAGATGGCACACAACGCATCTTACCTAGCGACTAAATTTGCAAGCTCTGGATGTGAGTTCCCTCCAATTATCATAATATCGCTTGATGCTGGCATGTCCATCATTTTCTACAGGTAAATCTGTAATGGAGATAGCATTAGCAACAGTAAACAAACTACGATGTCAATTTGCAAGCACATTAATATATTAACAAATCATTAACTTACCACAACTTTACACAGTTCCAATGTTACCATGAACACAAAACACAGACGCAGTGGATAAACGAAATGTATGAAAGATACTGTTTTCACCTCTGTGAATGTTACGCTGTAAAACCACACTCAGCGCTATGAAACTTTCCGTCCGGTGAGATACAACACATCACGCAAATCAACACCTCATTACGCACTCACAGACATAACATATGTAAACTGTCTGAACATCTTTGGTTTGAACATTGTGTGTTATATCTTTCAAACGGTGACAGCGTTGGATGAACTTCACTGGACAGCGTGAATGAGGCCGTCGTGCTGTTGTTGTTGTGGCCTGCTTTGTTTATGTGTTGCCAGTACACTCATGTAGCATGTATTACAGAACACCAGCGCAGTACAGACTGAGTTATTTCTCATATTAAATATATATTCTGCAGATTAAACTTCATTAACTTGTTCGTGTCGCTGTGGAACTGTGCTCATATGTGCAACATGGGATGGGTGGATGTCTTAGTTTAGACAGAGAAGGAGCCAAGGCTAGAACGCGAAGTGAAGAAATCGACAGGCAACTTGCAGAATTGGCAAAGCAAGAGCGAAATGTCATCAAAATACTGTTACTCGGTAAGAATAATTGATCAGATATTACCGGTTTGGTATAAAGTATTGTGCTATTCAAATGAACCATTATTTTTATAATTGCATAGGTTACCAGAGACCAAATCTGACATTAGTTCTGTTATCGAGAACAGTGTTTCAATTGTAATTGCCACGATGAATCACCATTTTTATCGGTTTGCTTTATTAAGTACCTGTGAGTTCTTTCTTACAACGCACACATGCCCAGAGAGAGAGAGATGCATGTGCTGCTGTTTTAGAAATGGATCACTGGCTTTAAGATATTTCCTTGGTTATTGTATGACCTCATACGTTCCATTACTGAGAATGCTTGTGGCGGCTTGTTGAATGCCTATATATAAAACAAATGTGTGACTATGCGCTTCTTAGTAGGCCTAAACCCTTAAAATCACTTTCAGTAATGTTGAATCTGTGGGCTGCACGTTGTGACCACCATATCATTAGCTGTTTGTCTAACTCTGAAAGCTAATGTAGAGGTAGTGAATCAAATCAGGGAGACAAGAGCTTAATGATGCTACTTGACTGAAAGAAGCAATATGTTGAAGAGACCTGCCAGACTAGCACAGGTAGCCACATGAGACCAGCCTCCAGGCTGAAGACTATAACAACAACAACATGTAACACCTCTGTATCCTGGTTATTAGGGGCTAGTCTCCCTGATTCCACAGGAGTACAGCCGGAACTGTTTATGCTTATGGTATTTTATGTTTGCCCACAGCCAGCTTTACAGATTTAACAGTACTGTCTGTAGCATTGTAGTATGTATTTATCATGTAGGCCTAATGAATGTTGGGAAATACGGAAGCGTCCGATCCCACCCGTCTGCTTTGACCCATGATGTCACAAATATGGCGGAAACAAAAACAAACACACACACTTTCCACAAGAAGCCTAATGACACCGACGGGACAAGCGCGGGAAATGTGTTTTGGTGGGGGGCAAACTAAATATAAACAAATTTAGACGCCTTGCGTAACTACAACGTGTAAGTGAAGACAGCCATGCATGAATACCCACCCACCTCCTCAGGGGTCGTAACCCCTGCAACCCATAGAAGATAAAGATGCTTCAGTTGCTGATTAGTGTTTTTTGTCTTTTTAAAAAAAAAATCTCACGGGATAGAACGAACAGATCAGAAAGATAAATATAATATACTAAAACAGAAATTCGAGGAAACAGGTAATTAAAATAAGTAATAAGTGTTTTTAAATTAAAAAAAAAAAAAAATCTCACGAGATAGAACGAACAGATCAGAAAAGTAAATAAAATAAGATAAAACAACTGGAAACAGCCACACTCAAACGAAACTCCGCGCCGTCATGACGTCACACACGACAACACCCTTACGTCACGGGTCAAAGCCAATGCGTTGGATCGGATGCTTCTGTCGACCCGAATGTTGTGATGTTCTGGTAAATTGTTTGTTACGAATGAGCAATAAAGAAATTCCAATCCCAATGTGAGAATTACCTACAACACCTCAGATAAAGTGGGTCACAAAAACTAATGAAGGGGTTTTCACTTCTACTTTCAGGAATCAGAGACGCTCACTAACAGTCATAAAGCACATGTGTACTACTAGCAATGCATGTATTCCCTCCCCCTCGTCTCTTCCCACTGCTTCTATCATTAAGGCTGCACAGTGGTTAGAGCAGTACACTCTCATTCAGGAGGACACTTTTTCAAATCCCCGTCCAGCCATCCAGATTCAGGTTTTATGCAATTTATCATAATAACAACCAAGAAAAGTTTTTAAAAAAGTAGTTTGCCTCTGTATGAGCTCTTTTAGAGGTGTGCAGTTGTGAGTCTCACGGCTGTTTGTATAAATCACACTTGTTTCTGTTTAATTTGACTTGTACCTTTATGAAAGAGGTGAACTGTATATCACTGTTAACAGTTGGGGATGGAGCGAAATGAACAGTGACTGACACAATGACAGATACAGCTCAGAAGTCCATGAGCTGTCGGTGCTGGATGCCATTTTAATTGGTTTTGTTCCTTAAAATATGTCTTAGTATTTTTGTTGACGATCTTGTAAAAAATTAAATACAGTGTGCATCTAAATCAATGTGCTGAGACTTGCCATGCAGTATGCAGATGAGGAGACATAATACAGCAATATAGGTTTCACTCTTCCTGTTCCATTTGTGAGTAGAGTCCAGAAAAAGAACTTAGTAGGTCTCTGTTTAATCTCAGTTCCCCCTAATCTCACCATCATGGTTATTGTATGTATGCTGGAATAGTTATTTCTCAAACTATCTTTGAATCTTTTCATTCAATTCTGTCAAAAGGGAGAATCACTTGAGATAACTGCAAAATTTCAAGGAGACAGAATGGTTGGTCAGTTCTTACCTTCAACAAGAAAAATCCCTAGTACTGGCTACTGTTTGGCTGCACCTGCTGTTGGAGTCAATGTTGTATCACAGAGGTGGTGCAAGGTTAAGAAGCCCACATTGCTGATCTTCAGACATACTTTCTTGACATTCAGTTACCAAGAATTACCAGCACATGTTATTATTTACAGAATGCAATGCCAGGTGCCGCCATATATTCCCACACTAAGCGAATACCTTAATTACCCCCTTTTTTTACTTACTGGTGAGCACTATAGGAGCCAAAACAGTGCTCTAAATATGGTAGTTCCCATCCATTTGAGTCCTGTAATGCCCCTTATGTTAAATATGCCATTTGCAATGGCAAAAATTCACCATGGAAAGATTATACACACTGTCATAGGAATATAAAAACTCAGCAGTGTTGCTTACAAAATCTCATTAGAAGGAGGTCTAGGTATAATGGATTCTTATTCATACTCTAAGGTACTTGTGAGTGATCAATTTTATTTCCCAATCCCTCTATTGTAACCACTACCTACAGCCCTGCTGTCTCCTTGAGCTTGAGCATGTAATGTCAATAACAGTTCCCCGCAATGTAGTCACCACAACTCACATTATCCCATAGTGCAAATAACAGTAGAGACATCCTTCAAGGCATCATGAGCCAGTATTATGATTCAGCATTAGGAGAGGAGAGCAGCACAATGCTAGGTAACCCTGCAACATCACAATGATTAGCAGAGCTTTTCCCCAGCATTTATATCAGCCGTGATGATTTCTATCATGCCTGACTGTTTCCCACAGGTAAAGTCACAACCTATCATAATTTATCAGCCAACTTCAGAGCATGTTGCAATAATACTCTGACCTAGAATAACATCCAATACTTGTTCGATGACGCGTGTAATCTTGAAGTGTTAAGTCATATTTTCCTGGCACAGTGACTAATCCATAAAATTTTGAGAATGCAGCCACATAACTCTGTTTATTCTTCTGGTAACATTCCAACTGTTTACCTTTTAGCCATCTTCAGAGTATTGTAGCTTCAGTTGCACAGCTCAGTCTGAAGAAGGCTGAAATATTAGAAGAAATAGAATTTATGCTGCTGCACTCCTGAAAATTAATGGATCACACACCATCTTGTTGTAGCACTAACACACCAGGCTGCTTGGAGCCACCTGGAACTGAATGCTCTGGTACTCATCAGAGATAGAACCATCCATACCTTCAGCTCAATGAGTGTGACTTACAGCCTTGCCTTGGAATGCACACTCAGCGAGAGCCAATAGAGAAAGCCTACTCAGTGTCGTACTAAGTGATTGCGGACACATGGTTCAAGCCTAACTATCAGGTTATGTTCTCCAAGACACAGCACATTTTGAGAAGACTGGTATGATGCATGAAACTGTAGAATTCCAGCATTTAGTGATAATACATACAGTACGATAACCACTTCAGAATGTGTCACTATACATTAAATTACCAGGTGGAAGATTTTGCCACTTGACTGTCCTCAGTGAGCAGTCATACCAGACAATGGGGGCTATGACAGGAAATTTTCTTCATGTGCAGCCAACTTATTTAACCTGCCGTAGCCTTAATACTAATGCAACAGTTTTGGGCTGCCAGGCAAGAGACTGAAGTGTCACAGTAATTCTTTTGCCAGTAGAACTAAGCCCCATATATACTTTTCCCCATTCATCTCATTGAACAAACTTGTGTGTAGTTATGTATTTATGGGCCACTCCATTTCAAGGACAAAGCAGTTGCATCTCAACCAATTTCAGTTATGTTGAAATATGTACAGTATGTATCTAAGGGACCTGAATGAATGTGTACCAAGTTCGTCCGTCTATATGTGGTATAGGTACTAGAGCCATTTTCACGAGGACTACTTTCCTTGCAACTGCAAACTCTTCAAAAAATCCTTAGGTTCAGTAAGTTGTCATCCCTGACCTAATAGAGCTATGGTCCTGCCACTTGCCATTCCAACACTACCTTCTGCATAGAACACAGGAATAACATAAATAAAGATGAGAAGGCAATAGTTACATCACATTGCCTCTTCAAACTTGCTGCAAAAATTTGTTGTGCATCTTTTAACGAGAAATAGTAAAAGTAAACTGCACTCACAGATTATGACGAAGGCCTGTTCTGATTCTCATAGTGGGTAGTGAGTAAACTGCATTGCAACCATAATCTTTTTTCAGTGCATTGATTGTCTTTTCATTAGAAAATTAGTGAATTATCAACTTTCCTACAGTTGTATTCACTAAGCTGTCAGCCTCTGAAGTTACTACCAAAACTACAAAATGTACAATTTTTGTTTGTATTTGGCACCATCTGTTTTAAAATAGACACCACAGATTTGAAAGTAGTTTCATTACTGAAAATAGTAGGCTAGGCTCTAGTTAAGTCTATTGGAACCACTTATCTTCATATTTGCATTATCTCAGTTAAGATTCAAAAATTTGTCTGAAATTTTTGGTTTTTATCAATACATGTGAGTACTGTTTATTAATTTAGTCCGCAGTAAACTTTAAGTTTCTTTTGCAAAATGTATTTGAAGCTTTGTTGTTTTTAGATTGTGTGCAATGCTTAATTACACTACATAATAATCTCAGCTTTCCAAGACAGGCTACAGTCCTGCATTTTACTATCATATTTATATCAGCAGCGAATTTGTGATATGGAGTTGAAAGAAGACAAATTAAATGCTTGCAGCTTTGAAAATGTTAACTATTTTGCATGCAGCATAATTGTGTATATAGTGTACAGGAACTTAAAAGCTGAAAGAATTTTCTTTTAAAGAACAGCAGCTGGTTCATTCATCATCTTGGATAGTTTCCAGCCTCTGGCCGAGTCTGTTTGGAACATAAGCCTCTCCATCATCTTCTGTCTTGCCACCATCTCTCTGTCTTCTCCTTGGTCCAGTCTTCTCCTTTCTTCTGGATGCATTCTTCCGCTCCTTTCAGCCATCTGTCTCTCAGTTTTCCTCTTGGTCTCTTTCCTACTGGTTTCATCTTGTTTATCCTCCTGGGTGCCCTTTCTCCTCCACTCGCCCAACATGCCCATGCCATCTCAGCAGCTGGTTAATGGACAAAAGTGGTTTATACTGTAACAAAAATGCTGTGTTGTGCTTTCATCTTGAAACACTCTTTACACTACTATAAATTTCTACAAACAGAATGTAACAACAATTATAAATAAGTCTGCTTTCATTTGATGTGGAAATGGTTGCTCAGCTGAAATGTATGGTGAAGCCTGTATAAAGCAAGTCAAAAACTTTGCTCATCATGCAGAAAAGATTTTTTCATGAAGAAAATTCCATAAGTCTTAGTTCATTAGCAACCACAAGAACCTGATGATACAAATATTTCTGTAGATATGAATACAAGGTTATCAGCTTTTGTAATATCACCATTGAAAACTCTGTGAATTTTGTCAATTGATAGAAAAGTCTGCATAAAGGGAGAAATGCGTGAAGTTGAAGATGCAGTTCTTAGGAATGTTGCAATAGCTGATGGACTTCTTCCTGATGAACTGGACCAACATAGTGCAGACAGACACTGACTCAGTTATTTACATGACAGTCAACTGACCAAAGAAATTAAATAAAAGTCGAATATCTCTGCTAATCAAGTGATAAATGCATCCAGAAAACATAAGGCAAATATTTATGGAATTTTCAAGACAAAATGGACTGCACTTCCATTTGAGTTGATGGAGAAGAATTTCTTGTTACAGAACAGTTTGAAATAAATATTATTGTATATCAAAACAGAAATTTACCTGCACACAGATTTTCTATAGTTTTTGAATTATATCACAATTGATGTGTGACTATAGTTGCATTAGTTTTACTCTCAGTATGCTGAGTACGTCAGAATTTTGTGCAGTTGTTTGTGGTACAGCCATCATGGACCAGTGCAATTATTAATATAGTAACTTCTTTATGCAGATGTAAGCCAAATTATTTTTGAATCACAGGAGACCACTCGCAGATAAGCAAAGGCACTTAGTTGTTGATAGGCACACACAAAAGAAAGAAAGTTTGCTAGCTTGTGGAGTTGCTCTTTGATGAGCAAGAGTAAAAAGTGCCCCCCCCCCCCCTTGCCACACACACACACACACACACACACACACACACACACACACACAGAGACATGGTCCCAGCTGGACTAATAGTGCCAATGCTGCTTTTTGGTAGGTGGACTGGTTGCGCTGGGGGTCGTGCCATGTGGGGTGGGTAGTGGGAGAGTGAGGTTGGAGGCAGGGAGAGGGACTAGGGGTGGCTGGCTAGCAACTTGAAGGAAGGACGGCCAGTTTGTCAGATAGGAATTACGGAAGGAGGGGTGGCAGCCATATGGGCTGGCACAACTGTAGTGGGCAGTGACAATCAGCACACCCTGCAGGCAAAAATGAGGACATGAATCAGGAGGGGATGACAGGATGAAGGGCTAACTGTTGTATGGAGGGTGTGGGGACGGTGGGTTACCTGAAAGTTTTGATTATCTCTCATCCTAGCCCTGAAATGAGTGGCAACCTACCCAAGACCCTTCCCACCCAATCTACAATTCATCCTAGTCCATCCTTATATCACCCCAACTACCAGTCCTTTGCCACAGTGATCATATCCCTATGGCAGACCAAGATGCATGATGTGCACAGTCCATCCACCCGGCACCTCTAATTCCAATCCTGTCATAGGTTTATCCTATCAGAGGCCAGACCACCTATGAAAGCAGCCACATCATATACCAACTTTGCTACAAACAATCCACAGCTTATTATGTCAGTATGACCATCAGTGAGCTGTCCAAGATGATTGGCCACGAGGTGGTACAACATGCAGGCGAGCGTAACATGCTCAATTTCAGTGGCTGCTTCATAACCCGAGTCATCTGCAGTTTTCCTTCCATCACCCGCTTCGCTGAACTACACACATGAGAGTTATACATACAACACATCCTCCAATCCTGTAATTGTCGTGGCCTCAATCTCAGGTAATGCACTGTGCACACCCTTTCCTCCATCCCGTCCCCTTGTCCCAGTTCATGTCACCTTCAAGTGTGTGCCACTTCCCGCCGCTGCTACGATGTTCCACCCCTCTCTCCTGCATTCCTAGACAGTAAACTGCACACCTCCCTTTGAGCCGCTAGCCTTGCCTCCCGTCTCCCTTTCCCTCTACCCACCACACCTGACACTACCCCCACTACAACCAGTCCACCTACCAAAAAACAGCATTGGCACTATTAATTTAGCTGGCACCAGAAAGGGGCATAGGTGTGTAAATGCATTTGTGTTTTCTGTTAGTGTTTTGCTCTAGCTCGTCAAAGGATGACTCTGAAAGCTAGAAAGTTTTCTTTTGTCTGTGCGTATCAACAAGTCAGCGCTTCTACTTTTTGATGGTGGTCTCTTTTAATCCACAAGTATTTACCTTCTACAAGAACTTTCCTACAACATGAGCCAATTTGTTGGTAGACTTCAATGTCGTCTTTTCAGCAGTGTTAACAGTCACAAAGTAAGAGGTGTCAGTTTAAGATACAGTGTGTTCAAGTAAAATAAAATATCGTATTTTTTGGTATCTTCAGTGGCTGATAATGACGTGAATACTTTTGTAGGAAAGTTAATGTCTTCCAACAGCCAGACCGACAATACACTCCCAAATGATAAACTTTCCAATTCCATTTAGTCACAACATATTCCTTCCTGAAAGACAAGGGAAATTTGTCTTGATTAAATTTAGCAACAGGCTGGAAGAGATATGTGTAATGGATATCGCTTTCTGATCTTTATCTGTGCTATTTCTGTATTTTGTGCAAAAATTATTGCCAGCATGACAGTTGTATTAGGTTAGGAACAGTGACTTCCTGAACTTGAGAGTTTCTAGGCACTTATACCATTTCGACAAAAGTGACACTTGGGGAAATAGCTGTAGTACGTACTACATAACAGATGGAGATGAAGCTTGCAGAAGTTCATACAGGTCTGTTTGGCACATTCTGTGCAAATTTCAACAAAACTCAAGATGGGCAAGTTGGGGGAACCTTCTTGGTTGAGTCACTTACACCACTACCAAATAGGTCACTTCCTATGCATCCCATTACTATGCAGAAACTTCAGTTGACAATCAACAAAGAGTGACATCACCCTAGTGATTAACATTTGTTACTCAAGGCATTCACATTTCACATCAGAATCATTACGATATCTGAAACTTCCTGGTAGATTGGAACTGTGTGCAGGACTGAGACTCGAACTCAGGGCCTTTGCCTTTCGCGGGCAAGTGCTCTACCAGCTGAGCTACCCAAGCAAGACTCACAACCCGTACTCACAGCTTTAATTCTGCCAGTACCTTGTCTCCTACCTCCCTAATTTCACACAAGCTCTTCTGTGAACCTTGCAGAATTACCACTCCTGGAAGAAAGGATATTGCAGAGACATGACTTTGCCGCAGCCTGGGGGATGTTTCCAGAATGAAATTTTCACTCTGCAGCAGAGTTGGTAAAGCACTTGCCCACTAAAGGCAAAGGTCCCGAGTTCGAGTCTTGGTCCAGCACACTTTTTAATCTGCCCTGAAGTTTCATATCAATGCACACTCCACTGCAGAGTGAAAATTTCATTCATTACATTATCTGCTGGCATGAGTCACACAGATAATTGTGCCCATACTAAATTAGCAAAAATAACTGGTCCTATTGGTCTAACATCCTAATTTCCGTAAACTGCTCTATCAGCAAAACTTGGCAGCAGATGCTTAAAGCATAACTTCAGTGGGAACTAGACCATAACTAATTATGTCTAGCACACAAATGGCTTCAGGACAGGAAGGGTGATGTATGATGATCATATAATACGAATTACTTGACTTATAAGTCTCATTTTTCTGACAATGATTTATCTCTGAAATTGTCTTCAGTATCTGAGATACATATAATAATGTACAAATTCCTATGGTAACACCTTTTGTTCATTCTCTTTGAATTCCAAAACTCCTCATCAGAAGTGTCTATAGATAACTTCACACTTAGTGAATATACATTTGATTGAGCAATTAGATGGTCGCAGAATATCACAAGGCCTCCCTCAATGGGCAGTCCACATCCCAATATTTGTACCATTTGCACCGTGGATATTGAAACTTTTCTGTCACCAATGTTGTTAAACTATTACAATACACATATCATCAATATCTCTTTTTCAACAGCCACATCTCTCCATGATGAGTGTCATACACTAAATGGTGGCACCATAATACTGTATTGTTGACAGGTAAAAGATGAGCGTGCAATTTCAGCTCACTTGTCGCAAGTAGTGCTGTTTACTTTCAAGTGTATAGTGCAACATGCTCTGAGAATGAAGGCGGGAGGCCATACAGTACCAGTAACCTCAACTGTGTAATTTTAATCTGTAACTCATGACTGGCATGATATATCTAAATCATTGAATGTCTTCCTAGAAGATGTGATTAACATTCTCAATCCACTGGCTTAATCTTTGCAGGGCATACATTCTGCCATAATGCTCCCACTAAATTAATAACTAGTATGAACTCTGTTAGATTAAGTGCAATCTTTTTCATAGTGGCATGAAGTTGGCATCACCAAATCCGACAAAATCCAATACTGTTGTATTAGAACTGTTTTGGAACAATGGTTTTTCGTACCAACCAGTGCTCTTCTGTTGGGCATCAGTTCCTGGTGGATAAATAAATGTTCTGGAGAATCCAAACTTAAGAACCTTCCGTCATTCAGAAATTAGTTGACCTACAGGAAGTTCTTTGGATCAGTTATCATCCTCAGTTGGAAAAAGTGCACTGCCACTACCTAACAGGAACATTTCCTTCCTACAAAGTTAATTGACCAAACCAGCGTATGAAAATTTATTTTTCTCAGCTACTTTCTTGATGCAAAACTTGAAACACAAACTGTTCACGACAACTGCACGGATACAGTAAACAGACCCAGTTAATATATTTACTAGCACGTGGGCAATAACTGATTAGCTGTATATAGCAAACTCCACTTTTGTCATGATCTCACATAGTTGAATGATAATACTGCTCTTTTAAGTAAAGGCAGTGGCTGCATAGAAACCCTCCAGTTTGTTAGGCTTCTGGGACTGACTCATTAGGTGTATTATTGGCTCTCAACAAGCCAGCAATATGAGGAAACAACAACTTTAATTTTATGAATGTAATGTTGAAGGAATGTAATGTATGGAACTTTGGTGAACTTTATTTGAATAGTAGAACATCACGACTCTCAATGAAATTAGTGTATAAACTTCCTCAGAAAGGGCTTAACATTTGTCACTCCTGTGCAACTGTGATGGTGTCTGGTATTTATCCTGGGAGCCGCCCAACAGTGTGAGTCCAAATCTCTGTGCACAACGAGTAGTGGGGGCGACAGTAGAGCTGGCATGGTTGTGTTGTTGGCTACAGGAGGCCTCCGTAGGGTTCGATGTCAGCACAGTGCAGCAGTTCTGCCAGACTGTGCACTTGTGTGAGTGTGATTTCACTGGAGATCAGGGACTAGATTAGACCACAGATGTGGGTGCAGCCAGCAGATCTTCCACATCTGTACCGTAAAGGTGCAAACAGACAAACTGCTTGGCTTCACCTTTGAAGGGTGAGTGGAATTGTGAAGATGTGTGGTGCAGTGTGCCATTCCAAGAGCAGAGACATACTGAATGAAAATTGAAGGACATTGTCCAAAACAATTGTTTCTGAGGGCCCTTCATGGCAAATATTTTCTGCAAGGTCCTTGTTTAATCCCTTGTTGTAGTATTTAACATTTGGACTACATTAGAAAACTTGATTTGAGTCTACGATGGTAAGTCACATCTCTCTGTGGATTGGTCCAGCGAAGTCCACATGGACGTGCTCCCATGGCCAGTATGACATCAACCAGATGTGGAACTGTTGCAGGGATGAGGGATGCTGACTGGGTTGGCGCACGGGTCTCACTGGAGTCGGCTGTTCCCTTGATGTCCTACGTGATGACATTCCAGTAGGTATGCCGTCATGCAAGTGCCTTAATGGGTGTCATTCCCAACTGGTCAGCATGCCGGAGATTATGATGCACTGATGCAGTGGGGGTGGGATGACCACACAGCAGTCATCATCATCTGACATCAGCATCAGTACTCCCTTTTATTATCTGGATCCTCTTTTTTAGGGGGAAAGTATCTGCAGGGTTCTTGAAAGGAGCAGAGCAGAGAATGTTTAGACCAACCTTGTCAGACGTGTAAGGTCCTCACCTGAGTATGTTGTGATTGTGGATGCAGTGACAGGAAACTCTTGTAGGTGGTTTTGTCAAGTTTTCCCTATTTGGAAGTGCAGTGTTTCCTAAGAGTCAGGTGTGTGATCTGACCCCAAAGGTAGGAAGGTGTCGGTGTTACATGTACTGTTGGCTAAAAGTGAATTGGATAATTGCAATTGCTGAGAAAGAGGGCTCAGCATTGTAAGCATTATGCTGTTTCTTCTGGGAGGCATTCTTACAACCGAACAGAGAAATTAACAGTTTGTGATCCATTATGAGGTGAAATTTTGTGCTGTAAATAAATGTATGGAATTAGTTCAGAGAGTGCACCATTATCAAAATTGTATCAAGATATCAGACAGCAGCAAAGCCCCTCCCTACCAATAACTAGCAGTCGTGAGGAAACTTATTCTGCCTCAAATCTCAATTCAAACAGACAGTATCTCACAACCGTTATTAATGTATACAGATGCAATTAAGACATTATCAGGGGATCAGACATCATTAGCACTCCCCAAGGCTGATCAGCCGATTTGACTGCTTCAGACATAAGTTTAATTTATCTTAAGTGTATCGTCTCTGTGAAAAATACAAAAATTAGAAATATCTGTCAGATCTGTAAAGCAATTACAACAGTGATCCACTCTGTATTTCATTGTTAAGCTTAATTAGAGGCCTATGTTGAGTGCCAGAATTTAACTTTATGGTGTTTCCAAAGTGTGGGGGGTGGAGGGGAATAGGTTGCGTGAAGTATTCCATTACGTTATTATGTATGTGACTTGCGTTAAGCCGCCAGAGATGATGAAGGCCCTAACGTTAGATATTCGTGAAATATTTTCTCATTTCACCTTCAGGTACATACTGTGACTCTTATCCTTGTAACATGCCTGTGGCCAATGTCCTGTCTACATGTGTGACCAGCCCTTCACCCAAGGAGATAAAGGTTGACAACTTCCAACTCTTTTAAACACGGTAGTAAAAGAGCAGGATTTGTGTTTTCTTCCCTTCAAAATTCTTGCTCTGTGTTGTTCAAAAAGAAAGCATACTGTTACACATTGGAGCACATCGTTGATTGTACTTTTCTAGCTGTTGGCAGATCTCGATAAAGGATCATTGACAATCGGTGTTAATCTATGCCACATTTCATGTTTCCGAAGTTACAGGTATTTTACATGTTCTAGGAAGATGACATGTAAGTGAAAATGTGTTGATCTGATGACTGAAAAGAAATTAGAAGTTGTAGGTAAATTAGTAAAGGACGAATCTGCAGTAAGTCTTTTGCAGATATATGGGATAGGTACAAACAGTGAGAGATTAAAAGAAAACTATTAAATTTTACAATCGAAGCTGACAGCCAGTCTGGGCCAACACAGTATTAATGCATGAGAACTTCAACTTAACACAAAATAACATGAAACACTGCACTTGCTGTTCCAGAAGAAGAAGTCAGGAGTAGTTTCCATATTAGATCCAATGTTAACAGAGAAAGCAGGAGATTTCTATGAAACTCTGAGAACTGAAAAAAAAAAAATAACAGTTCATCAGGATGGCTGTCTCAGTTTAAACATCACTGTGCAACTCATTTCTGTTAGGCATGAGAAACATATTGCTAACAGGTGTAGCTAATGCTTTTTGCCATTAATTCTTCACCTGTATAGAACAGAGCAACTTTCTCCACAAACACTTATACAATTCTGATGAAACTGGGCTGTACTCGAAGGGCATATCCATATGAACTTCACGCTTTCAGACCAAAGCACATGCTAATTTTGGATTTTTCATGTTTTTTAAATGTCTGTGCATTAACCCAAGAGCTTGTGTATTATTTTTCACTACATATGTTGGTAATTAAGGATCATAAATACTCAGAGTTCTTTGTGATTGTATATAACCTTTATAGTTGTAATTGGTGGTAAAGTAATATTACAGTTGAGTCATTTTTATGACAGAGACAAGTTGATCCTGAAAATGTTGCAGGTGCAGGAGAGAGCGGAAAGAGCACGTTGGTAAAGCAGATGAAAATCATCCACAGTGATGGCTTCACAAGAGAGGAGCTCAGCAGCTTCCGGCCAACGGTCATGGATAACCTCTTATCCTCCATGAAGTATGTGCTCAGTGGCATGGGTCTGCTGAGGATAAATCTGCAGTCTCATAAAAATAAGGTGTGTGTAGTAAATACTGAGAACCCAAAATACACTATGAAGTAATTCAGCAATATACTTCATTGTTGACATTTTACAGATCCTCCTTGTAACTCCCATTAATACGAAAAAAAGTTTCAATGATATGAAAGATTTTTTAAATTAACTTACAAAACCAGTAATTTTGTAATCCAAATGGTGCAGGTGACAACTGCAGAGAGCTCTTCTTCAGAGGCAATTGGGGTCCATAAACTTCAGAAACAGATGAGACATTGTAGATCTATTTTTGTACAAGGTTAGGAGGGTAATTACGGTCTGTAAATGCCTCAGTGAGACACTTTCAAGAGGGACTGCTCATCATTACAGATGCAACGGCAGTTGGTGGCTATCCCTATCGAGAGGGACTGTTCATCACTACAGATGCAACTCTCATGAGTGGCTAGGCCATATGGAAGGGACTTCTTGTTATGGAATGGGTGACAGCTGTCAAAGTGAATGTATTGCTCGTGGTTGATAGGTTTGATATGGGCAGAAGTACTGATGTAGCCATCTTTGAGATGGACCTCAACATTGAGGAAGGCAGTTTGTTGGGTTGAGGAGAACCAGGTGAAGTGAATGGGGGAGATGATGATGAGGTTCTGGAGGAATGTGGATAGGGTGTCCTCACCCTCATCCCAGGTCATGAAACTGTCATTAGTGATTCTGAACCAGATGAGGGGTTTGGAATTCTGGGTGGTTAGAAAGAATTCCTCTAGATGGCCCATGAATAGATTGGCATAGGATGGTGCCATGCGGTGCCCATAACCATATCCCGCATTTGTTTGTGGGTGATGACTACAAAAAGGAGAAGTAATTGTGGGCAAGGATATAGTTGGTCAGAGCAACTAGGAAGAAGGTTGTAAGTTTGGAATCTGTTGGGCAGAGGTAGTGTTCAATAGCGGTAAGGCCATGGGCATTAGGGATATTGGTGTAAAGGGAGGTGGCATCAATAGTGATGAACAGGGCACCATGTGATAAAGGAAAAGTAACTTTGGAGAGTCAGTGGAGGAAATGGTTGGTATCTTTTGTGTAAGAGGGTAGGTTGCAGGTAATAGGCTGAAGGTGTTTGTCTAAGCAAGCAGAGATTCTCTCAGCAGGGGCACAGTAACCGGCCACAGTGGGACATTCTGTACAGTTGGGTTTACGGACTTTAGGAAATGTGTAGAAGTGGGGGTGTGGGGAATGGTAGGGGTGAGGAGAGAGATGAACTCTGGGGAGGACTTCTGGGATGGGTCTGAGGATTTGAGTAGAGACCTGAGATCCTGCTGGATTTCTGGAATAGGGCACTGTGGCAGGGTTTGTAGGTGGATGAATCTGACAGCTGGCTGAATCCTTCTGCCAGGTAAAAAAATGAAGTGATCGTGTGGCTTTGATGGCTGGGAGGCCCCAATTGGGGGAGTATGGCCGTCAAGTTGCAAGTCTTATTTCATGTGATGCCACATTAGGCAACTTGTGTGCCGGTGATGATAAAATGATGATGAGGACAACACAACACCCAGTCCACGAGTGGAGAAAATCTCCAACCCGGCCGAATATCAAACCCGGGCCTGCTGCATAGTAGGCAAACACATTACCATTCAGCTAAGCAAGTAATTCTTGTGATTCAAAACAACTGTGGTGGAGTCTTTGTCAGCAGCTAGAATTAAAAGGTCAGGTTCAGTTTGTAGGTGGTGGATTGTGGCTCTTTCTACAGATGTAAGATTAGCTTGCATTTTGAAGGATTCGGGGGATGATAGTGAGGCAAGATTTGAGGTTAAGAAATTGTAGAAAGTTAACAGAGTGATTTGGGGGCAGTGGGGGTGGATGACTTTTGGATAGAGGAGTGAACTGTGTCAGGCTGGGTTCAACATTGGTCTTTGGTTATGTCTGATTGGTAGGGTTGGTGGCAAAAAACTATTTCTACTATAGGGATTGAAAGAAGGCAAGAAGGTCTTTAATAAGTCCTACATGATTGAATTTTGGACTGGGTCAAAAGGCGAGGCCTTTGGAAATTGAATTTTGGACTGGGTCAAAAGGCGAGGCCTTTGGAAAGGACTGATACTTCTGTGGGGCTAAAGCTTTCAGAGGAAAGGTTCATCACTGTGTTTCGATGTATTTAGATTCTGGATTGTGTGTGGCAGTGTGAGGGAGTTTTTGTGGGTGGGGTAAACACAGAAGATCTGCAAGTCAGGGTTTGTCAACTATCAGGAAATGTGGAGGAGTTTGGAGATTGTTATACAGGCGGTGGATAGTGATAGTTTGAGGCAGAAGTAGGAAGTGAACAGGATGGGTAGTTTTTTGAGGTGGTGTTAAGCTACTCTAGTTCCTGGAAGGAGAATTTTACAGTTGGAGAGGAGGTATAGCAAGGAGGTTTAGGCCAGTTGACAAGGTTTTGTGGTACTAGATTTGTTTGTAAAATTCTCCCTACAGTGGAAGCAGTTTTTCACCACCAACCCTACCAATCAGACACAACCAGAGACCAGTGCTGAAACCTGCATGACTCAGTTCACTCCTCCATCCAACCGTGATCCACCTCCACTGCTCCCAAATCATTCTCTGTTAACTTTCCGCAATTCCATAACTTCAAATCTTGCCTCACCATCATTCCCCAAATCCCTGGACATGCAAGATAACCTTAAATACACAGAAAGAACTGCAATCCACCAACTACAAACTGATCCCGATGTTAAAATCCTATCTGCTGACAAAACCTCCACCACTGTGGTTTTGAACTGCAACGATTACCTGACAGAAGGACTCTACCTACAAACTATGCCACAGTGACCACACTCCAGAAATCCAGCAGAATCTCAAGTCTCTCCTCAGGTCCGTAGACCCATCCCAGAACTTCTCCCCAGGGTCCATCTCTCTCCTCACTCCTACCATTCCCCACACTCCTACTTCTACATGCTTCCTGAAGTCCATAGACCTAACCATACAGAATGTCAAACTGCGACCAGTTACTGTGCCTCTGCTGAGAGAATCTCTGCTCATTTAGACCAACATCCTCAGTCTGTTACCTGCAACCTACCCTCCTACACAAGAGATACCAACCATTTCCTCCACTGACTTGCCACAGTTCCTCTTCATTTATCAAATGGTGCCCTGTTCACCACTATTGATGCCACCTCCCTTTACACCAACATCCCTAAATCCCATGGCCCTACCGCTATTGAACACTACCTCTGCCTGACATATTCCAAACCTACAACCTCCTTCCTAGTTGCTCTGACCAAATATATCCTTGCCCACAATTACTCCTCCTTTTTGTAGTCATCACCTACAAACAAATGTGGGATATGGTTATGGGCACCACATGGCACCATCCTATGCCAACCTATTCATGGGACATCTAGAGGAATCCTGTCTAACCACCCAGAATCCCAAACGCCTCACCTGGTTCATATTCGCTGATGACAGCTTCGTGACTTGGATTGCGGGTGAGGACACCCTATCTACATTCCTCCAGAATCTCAACATCTTCTCCCCCATTCACTTCACCTTGTCCTCAACCCAACTAACTGCCTTCCTCGATGTTGACCTCCACCTAAATGATGCCTACATCAGTACTTCTGCCCATATCAAACCTATCAACCACGAGCAATACATTCACTTTGACAGCTGTCACCCATTCCATACCAAGAAGTCCCTTCCACATGGCCTAGCCATCATGAGAGATGCATCTGTAGTGATGAATAGTCCCTCTCGATAGGGCCTCACTGAGGCCTTTACAGACTGTAACCATCGTCCCAACATTGTACTAAAACAGTTCTGTCACCCATTCCATACCAAGAAGTCCCTTCCACATGGCCTAGCCATCATGAGAGATGCATCTGTAGTGATGAATAGTCCCTCTCGATAGGGCCTCACTGAGGCCTTTACAGACTGTAACCATCGTCCCAACATTGTACTAAAACAGTTCTGCCATGCCCTTTCTCTCCAGTAACCCACTATCCCACAAAGTTTCACCATCCATGGAAGCACTTCCGTCATGACTCAGTACCACCCAGGTGTGGAGCAACTGAATTATGTTCTCCGCCAGGGTTTCGATTACCTTTCATCGTGTCCTGAATTGAGGAATGCCCTACCCACTACCCCCCCCCCCCCACTACCCCCCCCCCACCCCCACTCACACACACACAGTGGTATTGCACTGCCCACCAAACTTACACAACATCTTCATTCATCCATACACAACCCTTGCTCCCAATCCCTTGTCTCATGGTTAATTGTCTGTAATATACCCATATGCAGGACCTGTCCCATACATCCACCCACCACTATCTATTCCAGACCAGTCAGAAGCATCACCTATCCCACCAAAGCCAGGGCTACCTGTGAAACCGGTCGTGATCTACATGCCAAGCTGCGACCACTTTACTGCATTCTATGTGGGCACGACAACCACAACAAGGCTTCGGCCTGTATGAATGGCCACCGGCAAACTACGATCAAGAAACAGCTGGACCACCTAGTTGCTGATCACACTGCCCAACACTATGTTTTTCATTTCAGTGACTGCTCCACAGCCTGTGCCATCTGGATCCTTCCCACCAACACCAGCTTTTCTTAATTGCGCAGATGGTAACTCTCATTGCAATATGTCCTATGTTCCTGAACCCTCTTGGCCTCAACTTTCGTTAGTCATTGTACTTCACACACATATTCTGTTCCCTGTTCCCATTCCAGCACTATACAACTCTGTTCCACCAAAGCGCCCCTATCCTTCCCCGCCCCAATCTCTCCCATACCGCCACGACCCAGTTTGCTTCTCCCGTGATGCTCTGCTGTTCGCAGTTTGGCCTTGGCAGTTAGAGACTGTGGTCATTTGTTTGGGAGTTGCGTTTGTGTGATGAGTGAGTGAGTGTGTGTGTGTATGTGTGTGTGTGTGTGTGTGTGTGTGTTGTCTAATTCTGCTGAAGTACTTTTTGGCTGAAAGCTTACTTGCTGTGCCTGCTTACAAAACAACTTAGTATAATATTCACAATAGTTCTGCAATATAATTGCAGCACAATTTTATTGTGGTTTTATTAAAAAGGCTTCGTTACAAATTACTTCTATCCATAACTACCTCAACATTATTTTACCTCCCAATTCTCTCTTCTTTGTTTCATGATTTGTAATTCTGAATATTCCAAATATATGTTCACTTCTAAATATGCGCATGCAGCAGCAGCAACTATTTGTGTAATGCACTGCACTTGTTTTTAATCTGGACATTGTGACTTTGAATAGCTTCGTTTGCTGCAGGATTGGATTCCTTACACCATTATTTGTTAATGTTCTTGTGGTTTTCAGTCTAAAGGATGCTTCTCTCCACACTATCTCTCCTGTGCAGGCTCCATCTCTGAGTAACTACTGCTGTCTATGTCCATGTGAACTTTCTTTAATTATAGTGCACTACATTAGTTGTATTCCATGGATCCCATTGAGAATGGTCTCTAGAATGTGAAAAGAAGTCATCCTATTCAGTCACTCCTCCTTTTAGTCAAGTTGTGCGATAAATTTCTTTGTTCCCTAGCACAATTCATTACTTCCTCATTAGTACTTGATCTACCCACCTAATTTCCAGCATTCATATGTAGCACCATATTTCAAAACTTTCAATTCTCTTCTTGTTGGACTGCTTATTATGCATATTTCAAAGAAATGTTCAGATGTGTGTGAAATCTTATGGGACTTAGCTGCTAAGGTCATCAGTCCCTAAGCTTACACACTACTTAACCTAAATTATCCTAAGGATAAACACACACACCCATGCCCGAGGGAGGACTCGAACCTCCGCCAGGACCAGCCACACAGTACGCATATTTCACTTCCATACAAGACTTTACTCTAGACAAGTATTTTCATGAAAGACTTCCTAGCACTGAAATTTATATTACATTTTATTAGATTCTTCATTCTTCAGAAACCATCTTCTTGCAATTGTCAGTCTGCATTTTACAGTACATATCCTCCCTACATTGGTCACTATCAGTTATTTTGATGCCCAAATAACAAATCTCATTTACTTCTTTTCGTGTCTCATTTCTTAACTTGGTTCCGTCAGCACTACCTGATTTAATTCGTCTACATTCCATTTCCTTTGTTATACTTTTGTTGATGTCCATTGTATAACCTCTTTTCAAGACACTGCCCATTCTGTTCAGCTGTTCTTGCAGGTCTGTTCTTGTCTCTGACAGAATTATAATGACACTGGCAAATCTAAAAGATTTTATTTTTCCTCCCTGAATTTAACTGCCTTTCCAAATTCCTCCCTGGTTTGCTTTATTTCTTACTCAATATACATTTTGATAGCATTAGGAATACGCTGTCTCACTCCCTTCTCAATCACTGCTGCCCTCTCATGTCCTTCAACTCTTATAAATGCAGTATGGTTTTTGTACATGTTGTAAATACCCTTTCACTCACTGTATTTTATTCCATATACTTTCAGAATTTCAAACAGTATATTCCAGGCAATGGTGTCCAAAGCTTTTTTCAGTACTACAAATGCTGTTAATGTAGGTTTGCATTTCTTTATCCTGTCTTCTAAGATAAATCATAAGAGCAGTACTTGCTTGTGGGTTTCTGCATTTCTTTGGTATCCAAACTAATCTTCCCAGAGGTCATCTGCAAGTTTTGCTGTTCTTTTGTAAATTATTTATGTCAGTGCTTTGCAACCATGACTTATTAGACAGATGGTTTGGTAGTACTCACACCTGTTAGCATCTACTTTCTGTGGATTTGAAATTATTATGTTCTTCTTGCTGTCTGAGGATATTTCATCATGCACAATAGGCCAAATAGTTTTGTCATGATTGGCTCTTCCAGGGATCACAATAATTTTGAGGAAATGATGTCTCCTCCAGGGCCCTTGGCAAATCTTGCAATATGTTACCATTAAAAGCAGATTGACTTCAGTTTCATCTTGTATTGCTCTGTGCTGATTATACATCTGGTAGTGAACAGCTCAAAGGCACTGAGTAGATGCCACAGCAGTTCACAGGTGCTGTGTAGCCTTACACTGGCCACACTCATGCCACCAATTTGGCAGTTTGAAGGTTAACTGACATTCCTAACACTTTAACAGATTCAGATGTTTTAACAGGTTCAGGTGTCCTTGTTCAAGTAACTTCTATTACCAAGAGTCCACTCTTGTATTAGCCTAAGACTATCCACTCTGAATACTGCATGAAATGCACAGAACGTAAATCCTTAAAAATTAATTGTCTCACAAATGATCCTTTGTAAGAGATTAAAGGGGTGTCAGGTATAAAAGTATAGGGTGAGGTCAACAGATGGCAGCAGAGAGCAAGGAAAGGATAAGAAACAAAAAATTAATCACAGAATTTGAAGAAAAAACAAAATGTAAAATGAATGCAAAGACAATAGCCAAAATGGTGGATAGGGAGTTGTGGGTAGATTACAAAATGAGTATGTGACTACCATGAGTTAGTCTACAAAATTGGCATCCAGAAGCTGGAAGTATGTTATTGAGATCAAGTTACCAACTTTGAAGATGTAAATTATTGGTTCTTTGGGTTTGTTAGAAAGAATCTAAAGCTGTTCAGTGTCTTAGCTGAATTTGTGCCCCACAAGTCAGACCAGTTACTTCTTCTAGTGTTTCTTACTGTACACATCTTTTCTTTCCTATGCCTACTCCTCTTCCAAATCACAGTCTATCCTCCTTATCCTGGTCTCTTATTCCTTTTGCTTTCCTTTCCTTTCTCCTCTTTCCTTTGCCCTATTTCCTTAACTGTCTGTCTTTTCATAGTTCACAACCCTCCTCTCTCTCTCTCTCTCTCTCTCTCTCTCTCTCTCTCTCTCTCTCTCTCTCTCTCTATCTCTCTCGGATGGGGGTTGATTCTTCAATCTTTGACCAGTCAGCTGCCTGCAGACCATCATCGACATCAAGATTTGAATTACAGGTATTTTATTTCAATTTTACTTATGATTGTTATGAAGTGCACCACATTTCTCTCTCGTGCTTAGGGCTTTGAGTGATAATAAAATCACTTCATCTGTAATCACCATCGCTATAGTTTCTGTGTTCCTGTAGTGTCTCCAAAGCCACATTTCCACTGAGTTTGAAACATTAAAGTTACTGCTGGAGATCTTGCAAACACAAAAATAGCCAACTGTGGCTGTGTTGGCACAGGTCAAAGGAAACATTGTTTTGATCTGCTCCCACAAAATGGCACTATATGAAATTAGTGTTTGTCTATGTTTTGACTTACTTAATAGTAATTGTGTTGCTCCACTAATTTGTGGTAAATTCAAATACCTGTTGCCATGTCAAGACAATGGATATTTGATCTCATCACATTCTTTGAGACAGCGGAGTGTGTATGTGGAATATGTGAAGTGCAAACTGCAAAAATTTCAAGTTAAAATAGGATTCCATGCAGAAAGTCCCTGCTGTTCTTAACACCAGCAGCATTGATGTAGAAAAGAAACTGAGGTCTCTGCTGACACAGTACAGACAAAGCTTATCATGTACTCCTTGAGATAGAATTGAATGGAGGAATTGTCAGTGAATGTGGATATGACTGGGGAACCAACAGTAACTGCATACTCCCCTGCCACATTTGTTTGTAAAATTGTGGCATTACTGTAGAACAGTTGGTAGGTACTGGAAGTGAAAATGATTTGATTAAATATATTATTGTATTATAAGTATTTTCTATATAATAAAACATATACTTCAGCACTATTTACATAATCGAATTGCCTTTGCATAATTCTTCACCATTGCTTCACAAACTGCAAGAAGTATTTGAGATATAGCTGGCTTCGAGATATAGACTAAAAATGCAGTGCTTTGAAAGGAATCTCATATTTCTAAAAATAAAAGATTGACAAGAAGTCTCTGTCTTACAGTAACTGATTTTCTTAAATTTGTTTCTTTCTTCTCTTATTTATAATTTTAAAAATGGATGGTTGCATCCTAGTGAAGTGACGAAATGCAGTGCTTCTTCTGATTTCATCTTGCACAGCATGTCACTGCCGCCATATAGTATGGTTTTGTTTGATATGGCAGCCATACCTTTGTGTTCTTCTACTTTTATTGTTGAGTGTTATTCATGCAGGACCACAATTAATTAATTCATCCTTTCCACTGGACTTAGTGTAATACACTATGTGAAGACAAAACATAAAAATTTTGTTGCATCTTCAATGTTGCAGACAGTGTGAATGCACATACATAACTGTTTATTTCTAGCCTAGATTGGGACATGTACAATGGACATAGTTTGCAAACATGTTGTGGACTTGTTTGGAAACAGTGTTGCGAACAGAAACACATTTTTAAAATGAGCGTAAACACAAGATAACTTACTTGCAATATGTTTCTGTCACTTGGCAGTAGACACTAATTTTTTGGCTGCTAATAGCTATTTTTATTGTGTCCTATTATAGTTGTTGACTTGCTATACTGTAAAGTGATATTGTTTTTGGTTTTTCTCCATAATTACAAGTGAATGCTGGGACAGTTTATGATACCACATCATGGCTACCTACCATCACTTTTCTCTGCCCATTGTTAATAATTTGAAGTTAACACCAACATCTTAGACTGCTATGGCTTCCCGTTATTATTGCTGTTATTATTATTAGTAGTAGTAGTAGTAGTAGTAGTAGTAGTAGCGGTGTGGTTTTTGTTATTCAGTGTATTGAAGTATTATTCAGTTTACGTAGTAACTTCTTGCATGATCATATGGTGATACTAGTGATCATAAGGAATAAAATAAAATAACAGGGCTTTAGATTTGCCTTATTTGAAATTAAGAGGAAGCCAATATAAAGTCCCTCCTCCTGAGATTGCTGCACGAACAATGCAATCACATTTTATCAGCAGGTTCCTATTACAGTGTTATGTGTCTCTTATAAATACAATTTGTGCCTTGATCTTACATCCTTTTATTAGTAAAAAATCACAAAACAGAGATGCTGGCCCATTTGAATTAAGAATCTGCGCCATTGTGAACAGGCTCATATAATATATATTTTTGAGTGGTAAAAAGTATTTGTTATTAATTGGGTTTTGCTTGCTAGCCTCAGTTAAATACAGAATAAATGTGATTAACTAAAAAATTAAATTCCAGCCAATTTTTGGTTCCTTTTCCTTTAAAAAGCATAGTGATGCTATTCCTTCACATTGAGTAGTATCAAGATATTAAATTGAAAATAAGTAAAGTACTTTGCAAACTACTGTGTGCAATTAATATCATAAAAAATATGATTACCAAGATTATCTTCATGTGTCTCAGTGGCATGCACAGACAATTCTGACCAGCTCCAGCTGCTTTGACAAGCAGTTCAATGTCTTACCAGATGTGGCTAATGCACTACATGAACTATGGGCAGACCGAGGAGTGCGATTGGCCGTGGCACGTGGATATGAGTATGAGCTTAATGACTCTGCCTTATAGTAAGTACTGGTAACTTATTATCTATGTATCTAATATCATATTTTTTTCCAGCCCCTGATGCATCTGCTTGAAAAATGATCCCCTCCATCTTTTCATGTCTTACCACTAATGTAATAATAATATTTATTAAAATTAAATAATTTCATAAATTTTTAATATAGTACAATTCCAGGTCACAGTGCAGGTTATTCTTATGAATTTGTTGAGTAATAGTACTAAATACCAATGGCCTTGGCACAGTGGTAACACCAGTTCCCATCAGATCACTGAAGTTAAGTATGTCAGGCTTGGCTAGCAGTTGGATGGGTCACTGTCTGGGTCTACCAAGTGCTGTTGGAAAACAGGGTGCACTCAGCCATTGTGAGGCCAATTGAGGAGCTACTTGGTTGAGAAGTAGCGGCTCCAGTCACGAAAACTGACAACAGCTGGGAGAGCAATGTGCTGACCACATGTCCCTCCACACACACATCCAGTAACGCCTCTCCGATGAGGATGATGCGGCAGTCGGTTGGTGCCATTGGGCTTTCAGAGGCCTGCTCACATAGAGTTTAGTAACAGTATTAAGTATGTGTATGTAGGCTTCCACAGGAAAGGTCAATTTAGGCTGTGTCATTGGCTTAATGCCCAAAATGATTTCATTCAAACAATATTGAAGTTAAGAATTTACAAAATAGAGTTTTCAAGAGTACATAATGCAAATAAAACAGTTCTGAAGGTTCAATACATTTTATGTTTATTCCTATGCAAGAACTATGTTAAACTTTATAGCTTTCTAATCACATTAAATTTGATGCAGATTGTGTAATGCTGTAAAACTAAAATTCTTGCAGAAAGAAAGTACTTGTTTTGCATTAATTTTTATTTATTTTTTGTAAAGACACTGACCTCTTATGTCAAATAAAACAGAGGAAAATTGTGGACTGAAAAACACAGTATGAATTAGGAGAGACTGCTATTTCTACCATAGAGAAGGCGTTGTGCAGCTGCAGATGGAGGCATTTCACATTTAAAAGTAATTTAATTATCAGACAAAATCAGACAAAATCCATGACAGATTTATAAAGAAAGTGCATACATTCACATGTACAACAACTCACACACATGGCTACTATTGTCTCCGGACACTGAGGCCCAACAGCAGCGAGTAGCGATCTCAGCTGGTACAGGTAGTGAGGGTATGGAAATGGAGTGGAGGAGTGGGGATAGCAGAGTAGGGGTGGTGAAAACTGCTGTAGTGTTGCTTATGAAAGTGTGCAGGGATGTAGTAGGGACATGATCATGATGGTGAGCTGTTAAATGCAGTATTGGGGTGGTTCTGCACAGGAGGGGGGGAGGGGGGGGGTTGGCAGCAGAGAAAGTGAAACAACTATACAGGTGCACTTGGGGGGGGGGGGGGATAAAAGGCATGTTTGAGACTGGAGAGGTAGCGGAGAACTGTGTAGAAGCAAGTGGATGATAGGGACCAGTAGATGTTGAAGCCAAGGGGGTTATGAGAATGAAGGATATGTTGTAGGGAGACCTCTTACCTGCACAATTCAGAAAATCAGGTTTTAATGGGAAGAACTCGGATAGCATGGGCTCTGAAGCAGTAACTGAAGTCAAGCACAATGTGTTGGGCATTATTAGTGGCAACTGGGTGGTCTATCTATCTCTTGGCCACAATTTGGTGGTGGGCATTCATGAAGACAGCCAGCTTGTTAGTGGTCATGCCCAAGTAGAATGTCTCACAGTGGTTGCAGCTAAGATGGTAGACCACATATGCCCCTGCCTTTGATGGGATGGGAAATGGACACCTGCATTTGATGGCTTAGAAAAAGCCTGTGACAGGAGTAGATTAAGTGATTGGGGGGGGGGGGGGGGAGGATATATGGACAGATCTTGCATCCTGGGTCTTTAACAGAGATTAGAACTATGAGGCAAGGGACTGGGAGCAGTGATGGAAGGGATTGACAAGGTTATCACAGCTAAATATCTGTTTTATGGAGGTAGGTACATAATTCTGATTTCAGAGCATGACAAGAGTTAGCCAAAACCCTAGTGGCGAATGCTATTCAGTTGCTCTAGTCCTGGTTTCCTGGGTTGTACTGACAAGGGAAGGGTCTGATTTTGATCAAGTCTCGCAAAGATGAAAGAGTTACGTGTTTCAGCTCTTTGCTAGACGCCTCTAATTGTTGAAAAAACCAAAGTCAAAATTGATGACAGAAAATCGTATTTTAAATTCTATACATTGAAAGATAATCTAAAAACAAACATTTTTGTTATAATATGGGGACCAAAGTTAATAAGTTCAAGTTATTAACAGTTTTGTGTTTTCAAGCTGTAGCTGTGGTACTCGTCATTATAGGTGTCCAGCAAAGGAAGGTCAGTGGTCAAGGCAATTAAGACTACCAAACTGCTGGCCATGTTTGATTTTTCATCATGTAATTTTTTCAGTGTATCTTAAAATATTCTGATAAACAGTGTACATTTCTTTGCATTGATGAAGTAAAAACTTCGGAGGTGTGATTAATTATCAGATACATGTATATTATACTGTATTGACAGTTATTTGCGTCATGATACATGACACACTAGATAGGACTTCCATAGTTGATGACACTCAACCAACCTACACTGTGAAAGTGATAGCACCAAAATGTACCTCTCTTTGTCAGCTGTGTAACATTTACTTTTTTTGACAGGTAAAGAATTTCGTTGCACAAATTCAAAATCATGTGACATCACAGCAGAACAGAGAGTTACAAGATAGGGTGGATGCTACCGTTATTCGTACATTGATCCGTAACCAGTTGTCCACACCAGTCTTTAAGGATATGCTTTTATACACTGGGCATGCAGACGAATTAATATCTCATAGATCTGTTTTTATCATTGTGAATGAGATATGTTTTCTCTGCAAACAATGTAGCGGAAAACATGTCAATGAAATGAGATTTTACTTGTGTGTTTTGCATGGTGCAGGAAATAATTTATGTTTTACCTGTTTCTATGGTAAGTTTCACCCCACAGATTATGAGAATGCTCACAAATAGATGATTATTTATGATAATGCTATAATATACTGTAGGTGTATTTTTGTACTATGTGTTATAACCTTTAATCCTAATAAATTGCGTGGATATACAACGTAGAGCAATAGTGAGTTACATGCTTCCAACTCCGAATCTGTCAAAATGGTTCAAATGGCTCTGAGCACTATGGGACTCAACTGCTGCGGTCATTAGTCTCCTAGAACTTAGAACTAGTTAAACCTAACTAACCTAAGGACATCACAAACATCCATGCCCGAGGCAGGATTCGAACCTGCGACCGTAGCGGTCTTGCGGTTCCAGACTGCAGCGCCTTTAACCGCACGGCCACTTCGGCCGGCCCCGAATCTGTCACTCCACTGCCGTGCCGTGACATGCGGCCGGCGCCGTTCATAGCCAGGTGGCGCTCCCACGCTCGGCCGAGCTGCGGAGCGCCTCTATCGCCGTGTTCGCGTACTGACGTAGCGGCACTTTTAAATCTCGTGGCACTGTCACAACACTTTTCCCCTTAAAAAAAAAAAAAAAAAAAGAAAGAAAGAAAAAAAAACACTCACTTCCTTGGAGACACGGACAGTGCGGAGACATCCATGGTCTCTTGGGAGGCCCCGAGAAGATCCTGCGGAGAAACACGAGAGTATGGTTGAAAATGTCCAGGACTGAAGCTTGCGCGTAGAACGCGCCTCCTGGACGAGATGATGGGGGAAAACTCCGGAGCAGCATCCATAGGTGTCGTGGACCTGGGGGTGTGCCCCAGCAAGATGGGTCCCGGAGAAGGCGCCGCCGCGACTGGGGCCCGTTCCGGCGTACTCGGAAGCGGTAGCGACGTCAGCTGCAGCAACGGAAGATCGGCAGCAGCGACAGGACTGGCTTCTCGGGCTGGTGGAGACGAAAGAAGGGGCGGTGGCACCAGCGTGGCCACCACTCGTGGGCGCATCTGGTCCTAATGGCGAACAACCGTGCCGTCGTCCGTACGTATTTCACAAAGCCGGCGGCCGCGAAGAGCCTGGACCACCCCTGGAATCCATTTAGGGCGAGATCCATACCCCCGTGCCCACACGTCGGCGCCCACCGGGTATTTTCCCGCACTAGGGGACACAGTAAAGGCCTGACAGGGTGAAGCAGGTGCAGTAGAGTGCGCGGTTGGCGACCATGCAAGAGTTCAGCAGGGCTGCAATTACCCAGAGGCGTGAAGCGATAAGAACTCAGAAATTGCAACAGAGCATCATCTGTGGAAAAATCACTAAGGAATTTTTTCACCTGGCTGTTGAAAGATCGGATAAGGCGCTCGATCTCCCCATTCGATTGCAGATGGAAGGGCGGTACTGTAACATGATGAATCCCTTGTCCAGTACAAAAATCACGGAAGGCCTGCGAAGAGAACTGAGGGCCATTGTCCGTGACAATCATGGATGGAAGACCTTCTAGCGCAAAGATTTTGGACAAAGCCAGCGTCGTCGCCGCAGTGGTGGGCGACGGACATCGATATAGGGGCAGAAATCCATTCCAGTACGATTATGCCATAGGTGGTAAATCATTGGAAGCGGTAACGACCGTAAAATACTTAGGAGTTACTATCCGGAGCGATCTGAAGTGGAATGATCACATAAAACAAATAGTGGGAAAAGCAGGCGCCAGGTTGAGATTCATAGGAAGAATTCTAAGAAAATGTGACTCATCGACGAAAGAAGTAGCTTACAAAACGCTTGTTCGTCCGATTCTTGAGTATTGCTCATCAGTATGGGACCCTTACCAGGTTGGATTAATAGAAGAGATAGATATGATCCAGCGAAAAGCAGCGCGATTCGTCATGGGGACATTTAGTCAGCGCGAGAGCGTTACGGAGATGCTGAACAAGCTCCAGTGGCGGACACTTCAAGAAAGGCGTTACGCAATACGGAGAGGTTTATTATCGAAATTACGAGAGAGCACATTCCGGGAAGAGATGGGCAACATATTACTACCGCCCACATATATCTCGCGTAATGATCACAACGAAAAGATCCGAGAAATTAGAGCAAATACGGAGACTTACAAGCAGTCGTTCTTTCCACGCACAATTCGTGAATGGAACAGGGAAGGGGGGATCAGATAGTGGTACAATAAGTACCCTCCGCCACACACCGTAAGGTGGCTCGCGGAGTATAGATGTAGATGTAGATGAACAACAAACGGAAACTTCGAGAAGGCGTCAATCAACAGTAGCCAATAAGTGTCGAGGAAGGGGCCGGCAAAGTCAGCGTGCACCCGTTCCCACGGCTGCGCCGGATCAGGCCACAGAGAGGGCATAGTACGAGGTGCAGCCAGTTGTTGAGCATCCTGACCACATGCAGCGACCATGTGGGCGATGTCCGAATCAATACCGGGCCAATAAACGTGCCTGCGGGCCAGGGACTTAGTCCGAGAAATCCCCCAATGGCCTTCATGCAATAGTTTGAGAACATCTTTGTGAAGAGAGGCTGGCACCACGACCCGTGGAGATGCGCCATCCGTGGCCAGAAGAACAACACCCTCACGAACAGACAGACGAAGGCGCAAGGCATGGTAGTTGCGAAGGGGATCCGATGCCTGGGCCTTGGTCCTGTCCGGCCAACCCCGTTGAACAAAACCGATCACCTGACGCAAGACCGGGTCCCACGCAGTAGCCGACGCGACCTGCGAACCTATAAGTGGAAAACCCTCGACCGCGCGACGTTCTTCCTCATCAATGTGGAAACAGAGGAGTTCATCTCGATCAAAAACCGGGTCAGGGCCCATCGGTAAACGCGACAACGCGTCAGCGTTGGCGTGCTGGGCTGTGGGGCGATAGTGAATCTCATAGTGAAAACGAGACAAGTATAGGGCCCAATGTTGCAGGCGGTGAGCTGCCTTATCTGGAAGCGACGCCGAGGGGTTGAACAGAGAGACCAGCGGCTTGTGGTCGGTGATGAGGTGAAACTTAGAACCATACAAAAAAACGCTGAACTTTTTTAGAGCATAAATGATAGCGGGCGCCTCCTTTTCTATTTGAGAGTAACGCCGTTGGGCATCGTTGAGGGTCTTGGAAGCGTAGGTGATGGGTCGTTCCGACCCATCCTCATACCGATGGGCGAGAACAGCCCCTAGGCCATACTGTGACGCGTCAGTCACCAGAACCAAGTGCTGACCCGGACGGAATGTGGCAAGACAAGGCGCCGACTGCAAATGAGCCTTCAGGCGAACAAAAGCCTGCTCACACTCGTCGGACCAGCAGAAAGGAACGTTTTTGCGTAACAGCTGATGCAGAGGATGAGCCACCGCCGCCGCAGAGGGAATGAATTTGTGATAATGAGCAATCTTACCTAGAAACGCCTGAAGTTCTTTGACCGTAGACGGCCGGGGTAGAGCGGTAATGGCCACAACGTGCTGTTGTAGAGGACGTATACCATCACGGGACAAGTGGAAACCAAGATAAACGATGGAGGCTTGGAAGAACTGTGACTTGTCCAGATTGCACTTCAACCCAGCCGAATGCAGAACCCGAAACAGCGAACGCAAATTGCGAAGGTGCTCCTCAGTTGAGGCCCCCGTTACAACAATGTCATCCAGGTAGTTGATGCAGCCGGGAACGGAAGCCGTGAGCTGTTCCAAAAACCGCTGAAAAATGGCCGGCGCGCTAGCGACGCCAAATGGTAACCGCTGGTACTGATACAACCCACAAGGAGTGTTGTTGACGAGAAATTCCTTGGAAGAAGCATCCAAGGGCAACTGATGGTACGCCTCCGATAAGTCAAGTTTGGAAAAGAACTGGCCCCCAGTGAGCTTGGTAAATAACTCCTCAGGACGGGGAAGAGGATAAGTGTCAATGAGGCTCTGAGCGTTGACAGTGGCTTTAAAATCACCACACAATCGCAGACTCCTGTTTGGTTTAGAAACCACCACGATTGGCGATGCCCATTCGCTGGAGGTAACAGGAAGGAGAATCCCTGAAGCTGTTAACCTGTCTATCTCAGCCTTGACAGGTGCACGCAACGCCATCGGAATAGGGCGTGCCCGGAAAAACTTAGGGCGAGCCGTAGGCTTAAGAGTAATGTGGGCTTCAAATTCCTTGGCACGACCCAGACCAGCAGAGAATACGGACGAGAATTCAGAACACAATCCATCCAGCTGTTGATACGGATTATCCTCAGATATGAGGTGCACATCATCATCAATGGAGAACCCGAACAACTGGAAAGCCTCATAACCGAACAGGTTTTCAGTGCCAGCATGATCCACCACATAAAACGTGAGGGGCCGAACAACAGACTTGTAGGCAGTGGAAGCATCAAACTGGCCAACTATAGGAATTTTCTGCTTATTATAAGTTCTCAGATTTCGCGTAACTGGAGACAAGGGAGGGGAGCCCAACTCCAAATACGTGCGAGAATTAATGAGAGTTACCTCAGAGCCAGTGTCCACTTGCATGCGAATGTCTTTATCCAGAACACGAACAGTAACAAACAACTTATTTGTTTGAGAAAGCACACAGTTAACGTCCATGTCCGATGCCTCGTCCTCGTCGACAGGAAGTTTAGGGGACTGATACACAGAAGCAATGTGGCCTTTTTTCCTACATGAATTACATGTGGCCCAACGTTTTGGACACGCGGCCCTGTCATGCTGTACGAAACAACGTGGACAAGAAGGAAGTGCGGAACGAACCTGCTTCTGTGGTTGCTGTTTTCACTGTGAGCGGGGCGGCCCAACGCGACGTTGTTGACGTGAGTGAACCGCCGCCCCATCGTCTTTCCCCTGTGAAACAGGCAAATTGTCCATGTCGAAAGTGGTCTGTACAGCGCCTACATCACACCACGCGTCTATTTGCGCACCAGCAGCGTGAGAGACTTCAAAAGATTGAGCGATGCTTAGAACTTCCGACAGCGATGGGTTTGGCAGTTGTAAGGCACATTGCCGAACTTCTTTATCAGGAGCAAGCCGGAGAATAGTGTCCCTAACCATTGAATCAGCATAAGACTCATGATGAGTGTCCGTGACAAACTGACATTTCCTACTCAGACCGTGTAGTTCCGCCGCCCAAGCCCGGTAGGATTGATGGGGCTGTTTACGACACCGGTAGAACGACACGCGGGCGGCAACGACATGGGTATTTTTTCGGTAATAGTTAGACAATAAGTCACACATTTCTTGGAAGGACAGAGAGGCTGGTTCCCGCAGAGGGGCTAACTGAGATAGCAGCTGATAGATCCGTGGGTAAATCCAAGATAGAAATAACGACTTACACATAGGAGCGTCGACAACGCCAAAAGCCAAGAAGTGTTGCCGCAAACGCTTCTCATAATCCGCCTCGTCGTAAGGAGGGAACGGAGGCGGAGAAGAGGAAGACAGACGATGAGTAAGCGACATCGACAACGCCTGAATAGCAGCCGTCAGCTGTGTTTGTTGCGCCTGAATAGCAGCCGTCATCTTTGTTTGTTGGTCAATGAGCGCTTGCAGAAGCTGTTCCATGTCTGCCCCGACACGAACACACAATTCCACAACGCAGGAAAAAAAATATCCGACCTCGTCGCCAAAAAGTATTATAACCTTTAATCCTAATAAATTTCGTGAATATACAACGTAGAGCAATAGCGAGTTACATGCTTCCAACTCCGAATCTGTCACTCCACTGCCGTGCCGTGCCGTGACATGCGGCCGGCGCCGTTCATAGCCAGGTGGCGCTCCCGCGCTCGGCCGAGCTGCAGAGCGCCTCTATCGCCGTGTTCGCATACTGACGTAGTGGCACTTTTAAATCTCGTGGCACTGTCACAACACTATGTATCACAATGAAAATAACTGTCAGTACATCATAATGTATACTTACTTACTTGATTCTTAATCATCACTCCGGATGTTTTACTTCAAAAACAGGCAAAAAAAGTATTCTGATTATCAGAAATTAAAAAATAAAACTTAAAAAAATCAAGTGAAAGAAATGCCATGATCAGGAATGAAAAATGGATTACCACTTTGGTACTCTAATGCCTTGACCACTCGGCCATCGACCTTGCTCTGCTGGACACAGAATAGCGAATACGCAAGCTACAGTATAAAAACACAAAAAATGTTAATAACTTGAACTTTATTAACTTTGGACTCCATATAAAAATTGTTTGTTTTTAGACGACCTTCAGATGTATAGCTTTGAAAATATGATTTTTTGTCATTAACTTTGACCTTGAGTCAGAGAGTCTGGGAAAAAGCCATGACATTTTTCTCTCTATTTGCAGTACAGAATGTCCTGCAAAACTTGATCAAAATCAGTGACCCACAGGTTGGACTCTCCCCTTGTGAGACACCAGGGGGCATTCCTAAGTGACCAGTCAGTGAGTATGAGGGGATGGTTGGTGACTCCGGAAAGGCACAGGAGATCTTGTTTTGCACAAAGTGTGGATAGTAATGTTGCTCTGTGAAGGCTTCAGTTAGGCTCTTAACATGTTTATAGAGCGACTGCTTGTCACTGCAGATGTGGCAATCAAGGCTGTCTAAATATACAGGAACTTCTTGGTGTAATGGTTAGCAGTTCCCAAAATACTGGTATTGTTGGTGGTTGTTATGTTCAATGTGGATGGAGGCGCTGACGGACCCATCCATGAGGTGGAGGCCGGCACCAGGGAATGTGGCTTGTTTGGCTGAGCAGGTTCAGGTGATGCAAATGGAGGAGAAGGTGTTGAGGTTCTGTAGGAATGTTGATAGGGCATCCTCACCCTTTGTCCAGATCATAAAGATGTCATCACTGTCGCTGAGCCAAATGAGGGGATTGGGATTCTTGTAGAAGGCCGATGGATTGTTTGGTGTATTTGCCTGTGCCTGCATTGCAGATTTGTTTGTAGGTAATGCCTTCAAAGAAGAATTAGTTATGAGTGAAGATATAGTATTGTATGCGCAAAGTTGACACTCAACTCGGTGGCTGATGGGAGCGACACCAAAGGCATTTCCCATTTACAGCCCTCCCATAAGCCAGGGCGCTGAGTGTCAACTTTGTTTGCCTGTTAATAGGTCATGGTGGAGGAGGTAGGAGTCAGTTGGGCATTAGGAAAGGTAGTGTTCAGTAGTGGCAAGGCCATGGGCATGGGGTAGACAGGGTTGACATCAACAGTGATGAGCAGGGCACTAGGTGATAAAGGAGCAGAAACTGCAGAAAGTCAGCAAGGGAAATGGTTAGTGTATTTTATATATAAGGGTAAGTAATGTGTAATAAGCTGAAAATGGTGGTCCTTAAGGACAGAGATTCTGTGAGGGCACAGTATCCAACCATAATGTGATGTCCTGATTGGTTAGTCTGAATCTCTACCCTTATGGACCAATGCCTTCAGCTTATTATCTTTCTATCAGGCTGCAGTATCCAGTTACAATGGGGGTCCTGGGTCATTGCTTCTAAATATAATACATGGTTGTTATTGCATTTATTAGATATTGGTTGATGTTGCAGGCAGCATCATTTGTCCTTGTTACAGTAACCACACTCTCATAATTACTGATTTTGGAGATGTTTTTGTTAATTTTTGAAAACTATTTTGGATTGGTTTGACACAAACTAATGTAAACACTTCACGAGTACATCTTCATGTAGAAAACTTAGGGTTTTGATCTTGGCTTCTCCCAGGAAGATTAACTTTTTGGTACATGAATTTGGTTACCCATAACATCCTTCCCTTTATTTTGTGATACAGCAAGCAATAAATTTATGTTTGTGGACTTTGGTTTTATTATTTTGTGACATACATTAGTTTTACCAGACAACAGATGAAATATTTCTTCTTTACCATTTAAATTGCTGGTTATACACACATTATTGCACGACTCCTTATTATAACTACTCCAATGATGAGCATTGTGGCATTGTGTAAGCTTACACATTTCTTGTTGTCACAGTTCCTTACAACGTATTTCACACAAAAGTGGTATGTAGATTGTGTACTGACATTTTCTGAGACAGAGTGTTTGTCCTTCACTTCTTTGCATTTCTTCAGGTGTGCTTTATGTTCAGTGTGTATGTCCATAAAATTTCTTATTGTGTTTCACACATTACATACAAACTGCTCATCTAATAACAGAATCAGGAGATCTTCATTATGAAAACTCATATTTGGTGGCATCTTACACACAATCAGTGATTTACCTATTCTTTTAATTCCATTTTTCTTGTTTCTAGTTAACAATTATCAATGAAAATATGGCGTTTAATCACTGTTGTATTTCACTCACACACATATTTATCACTATAACAGCATAGTGTGCCTTGGTTTGCTAGCAGACACCATAAAAATACCAAATGCTGTATTTGGGGAATACTGTAACAAATGTGGATCAAATCACGTGATGCTACTTGCAAAGGAATGACATAAGACAGAGTGGAGGTATTGTTTACTTCTGGGGAAGAAATGCATAATAGTGGCATTAATACAACGTAAAGATATGTGTTTTAAAAAGTGATTTACTGGGGGGTGGGAGGGGGTGGGGGGGAATACATATGATAGAGAGAGAGAGAGAGAGAGAGAGAGAGATTAATTGACTGTCGGTTCTAAGTAGTTGTGGCATTTATTTCATTGTTAACAGCAGACCTATTTATTTTCTGTATGGCTGTGAAAGCAACTTCAAATTGTATCCAAGTAACATATGGCTAATAGTAGAGCTATAAGCTATACATCAGTCAACTCATCTCTTTAGATGCAGTTCATTATTGCCTGTAACATTAAATAATTGCTCCTTATTAAAGCACTGTCCTTATTTATTTATTTATTTTCCAATTAATTGACCCTCACAGTAACATTCCCAACAAGAGTAGAAGGACACAGTGTAACAGCAATTGATAATGTCTCTCATGAAATAGTTTCCCATACCATGATGATCAAATGGTAGCAGTAACATCTCCATGTCAATTAGGTTTAACTAAGAAAGGAAAAGGAAAATGACAAAGAATTCTAAATCCGAACTCAGTTACATTGTTCACATAAAATTTACAGGATCAAAAATGTGGGAATTTTACGACGAACACACAATAAATGAGAAATTTAATTCTTTCCTAAACATATATTTACATTACAAATGCAGTTTTCCTGTAGAACAGATGAGGGGAATTTACAGTGGAAGCCGAGGAAAAGGTTGGCTGGCAACTGACATCTAAACATTTTGTGCTGGAAGGGGAGAGCTTTATTTAATGCAAAGGAGTTGTTCTGATCAATGCACCATAAACTGTAGTGCAATGTTCCTCAGTGTTCCATCAAAAAGACAAAAACCATGGACTGTGCACAAAAAATTCCAAGAACAAGACAAGGACAATTTGGTGCTTTATTAAGAGGAAATGAATAAACTCCTGAATGGCAGTAGCAGCAAGGTAGATAATACAAAATTAAAATTAATGGCTGCTAAATTCAAAGAATTTTTCCTGACAGTAGCTGAAAACACAGGGACAAAAAATCATTTGTGAAAAGTAGATCCAATAAGCTTACTTTGTCAGACAATACATACTCCACCATCCTCGTCAATTTCTTCGATTCATCTGTTAGAGAGATCACAAAAATCATGAGGTCACTAAAAAGCAGTAACTCTTCTAGCTCTGTTGGTATCTCAGCTGGAGTACTAAAATCTTTTGCTGACTTGGTAGCAGCCACTCTCGAGCTACCCATGTCATCAATCACAGAGTCAAGAAGTATATGCTAAAAAAGTTAAGCATACATTGATAACACTAATGTAAGAAAGTTGAGAGAAGCAACTTGTATCTAATTATAGACCAATGTCACTCCTTCCTGTGTTCTCAATATGTTTGAGAAAGTGGCTTACAACAATTTTATTGAGAATAACCTTTCAACAACAGCTCAGTTTGACTTCCATAGAGGCTTCCCTACTGAGAAGGCAATATATGAGTTCACAAATTCAATTCTGCTATAACTAAACAACAAAAATTACCCTGTTAGCATTTTCTGTGATCTGTCCAAAGCCGGTGGCATTAATGGTTTTCCCCTTCTTGGGTGGAGTTATATTTTGACAACAGAAAACAAAGGATCATATTAGTTAACAATACAGTATGAATATGATCAAATTCAGAGTGGAGAAATTTTAAGTATGGTGTGCTGTAAGGTTGGACTGTTCCTGTTATTGGTCTACTTCAGAGGCTGTGAAACTTTTCCTCTGATGGAAAAACTTGAGAATCCTGGTACTTTGATTGAACACCTTGTTTATTTTGAAAGTTAATTTTTTTTAAAAAAATGAGGAAAAACTTGTTTTATTTAGTGAGTTCTTCAATTTTAAATCATAACTAGTAACATATAAATCATAATAAATTTAAAAAATAATACAAAAGACAAAGAACAGTATATCATTAATAGTTTTTTGTAAAGATAATGTAATTGAATAGATAAAAATCTACTCACCAAGCAGTGGCAGGAGAACACACATATAAAAAGCATTAAAGTCTGCAAGCTTTCAGAGTCTGTGTCTTCTTCTTCTGGCAGAATGATTGACGGGGAAGAAAGAAGGGTGAACGGAAAGGAACGATCAGGTTTAGGAAAAGTTGGGAAAAGTCACCCAGAACCCCAGGTCAGAGGAGACTTACCAGACAAGATAGGAAGGAAAGTCTAATTATTGGGGACTGTGTCGGGTGAGATTCAAAAACCTAAGAGCTTAAAGGCAGAAGATGGGCACGTCCTATGAAACACTATTGTTACATGGAACACAGTTTGGGAAACCTTGGTCTACATAAGTGACTTACTGAGGACATTAGAGGATTTTCAGAAACTGTAATGTTTGCCGATGGAACAAGTATATTAATAAAAAGTCTGAGCACATCCACACCAGACACAACCAGGATAATGATAGAACAATCTTACAACTGGTTTATAGCTGGCCCTTTAACGCTTACTCTTGCAGAAACTCGGCTTATGCAATTGCAGACAAATAGAACTGACTTAGAGGTACCAGAAGTAGAGATCAATGAGCACATACTGGATGAGGCTCCATGTTTAAAGTTCCTGGGTATCCAGATGGATACTGAAGTGAGGTGGTTCCAGCATGTGGATAAGTTAACCAAAAAGCTCTGTTCTGGCTGCTGTGCACTCTCTGGGTTGACCCTCAGGCAAGATTGCTAACATAATCTGCATACTTTCACTCAGTTCTGGCCTATGGAATAATTTTCTGGGGCATTGTAGCTAAGGTGAAAAAAGTTGTTATTGTAGAGAAACATGCATTAAGAATATTGTCTGAAGTTGATAATCAAATAACCAAACATCTCTTCAGAGACCTAGGGATTCTTACACTTATATGCCAATACATACACCCCCTAAGGTGTTTGTGCTTAATAATAGGTGCGAATTTAGGACAACTACACATCCCCCTCTATGATTAAGAATGGAGTTATATCATGGGGCAAAAGTGTATAACCAGTTGCCAATAGACATCAGGGAGGAAATTTAAAATCCACGAATATTTAAAAATAAAATAAAATAATATGTCATTAGCTGCTCCATCTTCAATATAACTGAGTATTTGAACTCAGGAATATAAATCCTGCCTAGCTCTAATATTTGTTCCAGGTACCGGTAGATCTTAATTTTTTCAGCATATAGACAGCTAACGTTGGTCTGTGTAAAGTTAAAATATTTTGAAGTAGTAGCTGTGTTTCTGATCTTAACATACAGATACACTCTAGAAGTAATCACCATTTATCAGTTTGAGTAGATTAGCATCAGTCGTAATTTGTTGTTTTTATACTTTATAGAAGTGGCCAGCCATGGTTGCTTTTACTTGTTAATATATAGCTTGACTTGTTCTCCATCCCTGATAGCTCTACTTCATGATGGTATTGAGAGGATACACTTGCTTCCTAGACTGTTCACTTGACCTCCTATTTCCAGCTGGACTGACACAACATATTTTGGTTCATGTGCAATGGCTGCCAACATGGTTTCAATTCTGGATGTTGTTTGAAACTCTTTTTAAGTCCAGTTACTAAGAAGGATATCACAGTGGTTACTTTGCGTGCCTTACTTGTGTAGTCCTTTTGTCTTCAGTGTGATTCACATTTTAGAAGACTTACACACATTCACAATTCATCTAATATTAATTTAAAAATAAACAAATCACCTTTTGTTGCTAGTATTACAAAATATCCTTGAGTTTGAACTAGTTCATAAGCCAATGTAATTGAAAAGAATAATTTCTGGTAGATGGTTATCAACAGGACTAATCCTTTTCAGGCAAGAAATAACATGTCAGAAAAAATGTGAAACAATGCATTGTTATTTTAGAATGCAATTTTTGGTGAATAGAAGTGTATGTTGTTGTTAAGCTACACATTTCATTGTAAGGGAAAATTTATCATCACTTCCATAACACTGGCTCACAGCACCCTCCAAGGCACACCTCCAGCATAGCTTGTAGAGTGAGTGGATGCAGGCTGTTTTGCTGGAAATTAGTTCACACAGTCTCCTCGAACTTGGCCTAACTGCTCCCTAAACTGAACCATTATAAGCCAGAAATGTGTTTGTCATCTGTTGCAAACAATACTGCAGTAGTATAGTGTTTCAGTATTATCTTGTGTCTCATTTTCTATTTGATGTTGATGTTTTTTTGAAAATTGTTTCTTTGAATTTCTTAAGTAGGTTTTTGTGAGGTGTTCGTATAATTTGAAAATAGAAGAAAAGTAATCACAACAACAGAAAAATGTAGGTACTCAATAGTAATTACCGAAAAATAGTGACCATTTTTTCTGCTGTTGGAAACTGTTTGTTCTATATTTTACTGTCATTCTATTACCATGGATTCATTTTCATTTTTTCATGTCAGCAGGGTTTTGCTGTAAATTTTATTTCAGTGGCCATATTTTTGTTTTAGTTTATTTGAAAACATGGATCGAATCTGTGATGAAAAATATGTGCCAACACCAACAGATGTCTTACGGGCAAGGGTTCGCACAAATGGCATCATTGAAACACACTTCAAAATCAATGATGTTATTGTCAGGTATGCCTGTAGATGCAAATATCAGATACCAACTTTGATATTATGTATAAATGTAACATTCACTAGTGTTCTTTCTTAACTCTTTGCAGCATGTTTGATGTTGGGGGGCAGCGATCTCAGAGAAGAAAATGGATCTATTGTTTTGACAATGTCAGGGCTGTGATGTTCGTGGTTTCACTCAGTGGTTATGATATGACATTACTGGTGAGTTGCTTTAAAATTCAGTTCAGAGATTTGAAAAATAAATTTGTAATAATTTATGTTTTCCTTATGTATGGTATATGTTTTCAAAATTTGGTATCATAGGAAAGGTTCTAGAGTATTGCTTAAGCGTGTGAGACCCATATCAAATAGGACTAACAGGGGATATTGAACATACACAGATATGGACAGCACAAATGGTTACAGGTTTGTGTAATCTGTGGGAGAGAGTCACAGAGATACTGAAGGAACTGAACTGGAACACTCTTGAAGACAAATGTAAAATATCCCGAGAAAGTCTATTAACGAAGTCTTCAGAATTGGCTTTAAATGATTACTCGAGGAATATACTAAAGTTCCCTATGTATCACTCACATAGGAATCATGAGGATAAGATTACAATAATTAATGCATGCTCAGAGGCATTCAAGCAATCATTCTTCCCATGCTCCATATGGGAACGGAACAGGAAAAAACCCTAAGAAATGGTACAATGTGACATGTCCACTACCATGCACCTCATGGTGGTTTGCTGAGTATAGGTGTAGATGTCCAATGGAAAAATAAAAAAAAAAACTTTCTAAGTAAAAATTAAGAACATTTGAAACTTTCTGATGGATTAAAACTATGTACCAGACTGGAGCTTGAAACCGGGACCTTTGCCTTTCACAGGCTAGTGCTCTACCAATTGAGCTTCCCTAGCATGACTCACAGCCCGGCATCACAGCTTTACTTCGTCAGTACCTACCCTCCTAGCTTCCACACTTCACAGAAGTTTTTCTGTGGAAATAAAGCTTTGAGGCTGGATCATAAGTTGTGCTTTGGTAGCTCGGTCTGTAGAGCACTTGCCTGTGGAAGGCAAAGGTCCCAGATTTGAGTCCTAGTCTGCCACACAGTTTTAATCTGCCAAGAAGTTACACACCAATGCACACATGGCTGCAGAGTGAAAAATTCATTCGAATAAAAATTTGTTACAAGTGTGATTCAGTGTCAGAAATGAGGAAGTCAACATCAGTGTTACAGTTTTAAACATGGCTGTCATTCAGGAGTCATATACTAGTTTCAACATAGTATTATACAGCCAACCAGTTGCACATAACTGGTAGTTACACTGACCTGGGTTTCGACGTCTACTAGGGGTGTCTGTATCAAAATGATTTCTTGTAAATCCTATAAAATAAAACATAGAAAATTAGGTATGACAAAAAAAAACATTAACCAAGATGGCAATTGTCAAAATGAACAAAGGTTACTTACATAAAATTACATTGCTAAAAAGCATGGTCAGAATTTAGAGCTGCTATGCTCCAGTCAAAAGTGAAATAAAACTTTCTAGCCTTTTCCACAGGACCCCAGCTGAGAACAACATCAGACTGATTGGCCCAGTGGCTTACATTGCTGTCATAAAAACAATATGAATTGCGCCGCCTATTAGCTGCAGACAGTAACATGTAAACAGTTAATTTTAAAAACAAAATATAAAGAAAGAGAGCTTAATGTCTGTCTGAAAATACACAGTAGTCAAGCAGATTAAGTATAACAGAGCCATCTGTTAGGCTTTACAGAAATTACTATTCATAAAGGACAGAATGATACCGAAAAATTTTACAAACAGCTGTACAATCCAAAAAATATTTGCATGAAGGTCGTAACTTCAGCAGCACAAATCTATGAGATTTGAAAACAATTATTTTCCAAACCAGAAGCAGGGAAAGATACAGTAAAAAATAGAGGAATCAAAATTCCATGAGCAATGGATTGAAACCATTGAAAAAAAAAAATTGTTATGCAGTTGTAATTGTTCATTGAGGATGAGGCCACCGTTCTTAGAAATATGCTTAAAAATCTCCAGCTCTTCGAGTACATTGAGCCTATGCCCTTTCTTTTCTCTACGCAAAATGGAAATTTCTTCAACACATTTTGGTTTGTGTCCAGAAATTAGCAGATGATCAACAAAAGTGGAATTGTGTACATTAGTGCCTCTTTTTCCAAACAAATGTTCCTTGTACCTGATGCTAAAAGACCTTCCAGGTTTGTCCTACATAATAAATGGGACACATATCACAAGTGATTTTATACACTCCTGAATTGTGTATCAGAACAGCAGTGGACTTGAGGTTGTGAATCAGATTTGTTTTTGTAAAAGGCAACTTTGAATCTATATTTTTTATTCAGAAGACAACAAATTTTATACAAAATAGGGCCTAAAAATGTAATTAAGAAAACATTTTCATATTTGTTACGGTGAGGAATAACACTGCTGCATAAAGTGATCACTTTAGTGTAAGTTTTAACTTTGAAGACATTGTCATCTAACGTGGGATCGTAACCATTATTAACTGCAATAGTTTGTATTATGTTCATCACTTCATTAGGCTGTCAGGTGACAAAGGTACAGAGACTGGACAATGAATGGCTGAATGGAAAAATACTTTGTTATGGGAATGAGGATTTACTGAACTAGTGGGCACAATTTGATCTGTATTAGTGGCTTTTCGAAAAATGCCGAAAGAAAGTCTGCCATTGTCAATAGCAGTACTAAGGTCCAAGTAATTAAGCTGATGTTCATTATTTTTCTAATTCAGAAATGAAGCTGATATTCTCCTGAAGGCTATTAAAAATTTCAAACAAGTGCTGAATTCCTTCCTGGGAACTACTGTATATTATCAAATTGTCATCTACGTAACGAGCATAAGACAAAATACCAAGCTCAGAAGCTGAAAAATTGTTAAAGATATTTTCATTAATTTGCTGGAAGATAAATTCATCAGTAATTTTTCAGCTACTTATCTTGTTATTTTTTCTTATTCTCAGTATGCAGATAACATGATGCAGATCAAATTGTGCCCACTAGTTCAGTGCATCCGAATGAGGAAGCATTTTTCCATTCAGCCATTCGTCGTACAGTCACTGTACCTTGGTCTCCTGACAGCTTAATGAAGCGATGAACATAATAAAAACTATTGTGGTTAATAATGGCTAAGATCCCACATTGACAAGATCTTCAAAGTTGAAACTTACACTAAAGTGATCACTTGAGGCAGCAGTGCTATTCCTCACCGTAACAAATATGAAAATGTTTTCTTAATTCCATTTTTAGGCCCTATTTTGTATAAAATTCATTGTCTTCTGATTAAAAAATATAGATTCAAAGTTGCCTTTTACAAAAAAATCTCATTCACAATCTCAAGTCCACTGCTGGTCTGATACACAATTCAGGAGTGTATAAAATCATTTGTGATACGTGTCCCATTTATTATGTAGGACAAACTGGAAGGTCTTTTAGCATCAGGTACAAGGAACATTTGTTTGGAAAAAGAGGCACTAATGTACACAATTCCACTTTTGTTGATCATCTACTAATTTCTGGACACAAACCAAAATGCATTGAAGAAATTTCCATTTTGCATAGAGAAAACAGAGGTCATAGGCTCGATGTACTCAAAGAGCTGGAGATTTTCAAGCATATTATTTCAAACACATAAAACTGAAGAAAATGCCATCAACCTAAAAAATGAAAGAAAAAAAATTCACACAAAATATTAGAAGAATCAAGAGAGGATTTCATAAAGATATTATAAACTCTATAGAAGGTAATTATGATAAAACCAACTCCAGGAACTACTATAAAATCTTTGGGAAACAACTACAACAATATGAGGCCCCTACACTATTACTGAAAGATGAAGGTGGAAGAATGACACACAGTAACAAGGAAAATGCAGAAATCATGGCAAAAGCATTTAACAAACTTCTGAAATGCGAGGAACCCAAAGAACCCTTACAAATCAATGTAAATACCCCAATAAAAACCAAACCTAACAAACTAGACCCTCCAACTTTCCAAGAAGTAGAAAAAATTCTTAAAGAACAAAAAAATTATAAGGCATGTGGAGAAGGTCAGGTTTTTGTTGAAATGTGGAAATATGCAAGTGACACAGTCAAGACCTCCTTACAAATGGCTCTAACAAAAATTTGGGTAACAGAATGATTCCCCAAACATTGGACCACAGCTATCATCCACCCATTACACAAAAAGGGAGATAAGAGCAACCCTGACAACTACAGAGGAATCTCTCTCCTAGATTGCACATACAAAATTCTACCCAAGATCCTATATGAAAGAATCAGGGAGCAATTAGAACAGGAGTTAGTGGAATATCAGGGAGGTTTAAGACCATGGAGAAGCTGTGCAGAGCAGATAATTAGTTTAAAATTGATTATGGCATACTTCAAGAAATGGAGCAAACCTCTGGCAATAACATTTGTAGATTTTAAGAAGGCATATGACTGTCTCCACAGACCTTCAGGATTAAAAATTTTAAGAAATCTAGGACTCCATCCAAAACTAATTAAAATAATACAACTCACTCTAACCAACACCAAATCAAAAGAAGTTTAGAGGAGAAATTTCAGAACCATTCCTCATAAAAACAGGCTTAAGACAAGGTGACTGCCTATCACCATTACTGTTCAACTGTGCACTGGAATACATAATGAGAGAATGGTACAAGGACAATCCAAATATGATAAGAATTGGAAGTGCAAAAGATGATACTAGCTTAAACTGCTTGGGATTCGCTGATGATCTTGTTCTCCTAGCCAAAACCATTCAAGAAGCCAGGCAACAAGTGAAATCACTACAAGAAATAGCAGAGAAAGTAGGCCTTAGAATATCATTTGAAAAAACGGAGATTATGCTAACTGATCCACCACTTGCAAACCAAATTACAATGGAGAACAGGAAATCAAAATTGTTGATAAATTTAAATATTTAGGCGAAATAATAACATACAATCTAAATGAGAAGCCATCATGACAGAATAGAATAAAAAAACTGAACTATGCAAATTACGTTACCAAAACAACATACAACAAAAAAAGCCTATCTATAGATGCAAAATTAAAACACTATAAAATAGTTACAACCACAAATAACGTACGCAGCTGAAACTATCTTCAAAACGACTAATACAGCAGAAATTGACAGAATACTAAAAATAGAATGAAGAATAATTAGGACATGTATAAATAAACAGTATAAAATAAATGGGCATTGGAGAGTAGCATCAAATGAAACAGTATATAAGAAAATATAACCAGTCATGAGCACGATCAGGAAGAAACACATCTCATTCTTTGGACATCTGATGTGAACTCCAGAAAACAGAATTAGTAAAAAAAAAAAAAAATACAAAAATTGTGGAATAGCAAGAGCAACATTAAATGGATCACAGAAATTAAGGAAGATATAAAAGAACTCCAAATTACAGCAGATGACCTAAAAAACAAGACAGAGAAAACCAGAATAGTGCAGGATCTGCAAACCAGACTACAAATGAAAATCAATAAAAGGAGTACAGGAAGAGTGGTCTTAGATGAAGGAAGAAAGAAAAATATCTGAAAGAATGAAGAAATATTGGACAGACAGAGGAGCAAAACACCTTTCATGTAAGAATAGACTCTAATAATTATATTACCTAAATATCATATTAAATTATTGTTGAGCCACATTGTATCCCTGTGTAACAACTTGTTTACAACTTTGTATTTTTGACTAGAGTGGTCCAATGAAGGCCATAAAATAAATAATAATAATAATAATAATAATAATAATGATGATGATGATGATGATGATGATGATGATGATGATGGCCACATCCTCAATGAACAGTTACAACTATGTAACAGTTTTTTTTATAGTTTCAATCCATTGCTTTAGGACTTTTGATTCCTCTATTTTTTACTATATTTTTCCCTGCTTCTGTTTCCAAAACACAATTTTCTTCGAATCTCATAGATCTGTGCTGTTGAAGTTACCTTCATGCAAATATTTTTTGGATTTTACAGCTGTTTGTAAAATTTTTTCCCATATATTCTGTCCTTTACGTAATAATAATATCTGTAAAGCCAAACAGATGGTTCTGTTATACTTAATCTGCTTGACTACTGTGTGTTTTCAGACAGACATTAAGCTCTCTTTCTTAATATTTTGTTTTTAAAATTAACTGTTTTTTATTATTATTATTTCTCTTACAATGTTTCAAACGACACGTCACTATCCACACCTTGTAGGCAGTGTAACTTGCATTGTTTTTGTGACAGCAATGTAAGCCACTGGGCCAATCAGCCAGCTGGGGACACGTGGTAAAGGCTAGAAAGTGTTAGTTCACTTTTGACTAGGGCATAGCTGCTCTAAATTCTGACCATTGCTTTTCAGCAATGTAATTTTATGTAAGTAACCTTTGAACATCATAAAAACTGTCATCTTGGTTAATGTTTTTTTGTCATACCTAATTTTCTATGTATTATTTTGTAGGATTTATAAAAAATCATTCTGATAAAGTAGGTGTTGAAACCCAGGTCAATTAACATACCGGTTATGTGCAAGTGATTGGCTGTATAATTCTTTGCTGCAATATCAGTGTATTTTTGCCACCTCCTTGTTCAACTACATATCTACTGTTATTTGCAGTTTTGTATATGGATTTTATGAAATTATAAGACATCTGGCAGTGATATAGAATAAAAATACTTATAACGCAAATTAAACACTGGAAACTCCGGGTTGGAATATCAGCAATATAAGGGAAAGATAGGTTGCTACTTACTGTAAAGATAACGGGCACAGAAAAAAGACACTTACACATTAGCTGCCGGCCAAAGCCTCCATCAGAAAAGGAAACACACACACATTCATTCACACAAGCAACCACACTTGATGCACACATGACCCCCATCTTCGACAGCTCAGACCAGTATTTCCTCTCGCTACACCACCATAACCACTATCCGTCCCATACTGAAGAAGTGTGTTTCTGTTCATTTACAGTAGACATATTTTATGTAATTATTTTCTAACTATATAAATTACTTTTGTGTAGAGTATCAATCACTGGTAAGGAGACTTAGGGATATGCCTCATTCCCCTGGAATGGCATGTATCGTTACAAGATTCAGTAAAATGCTTCATAAGTGACTGTTTTAAATGTCAGTAGTAGTAGTAGTAGTTATGAGCATTGCAAAAAGAAGAAATACATCTGAAAAATCTTGCTCATTTCAGGAGGAACCATCAGTAAACAGACTGGATGAAAGTCTCACTCTGTTCTCACAGATTGTAAACAATTGCTTCTTTCGTGAAGCTTCATTTGTTCTCTTTCTCAATAAATTTGATCTCTTCCGTGAGAAAATTTTGTATTCTGGTAGACACCTTCGACTATATTGTCCTGATTACAGAGGTAAGAAACTCATGCTTTTTTTTAGATTTCTTTTACATGTCTTCAGCAAAGTATTTATATTGTTTTTGGAGTACACACAAAGATCTTTGAATGAAACTAATCAAGAAATGTATGTGTTTTTGGTGTATTTCCTACTCATGACCAGTGACAAATTGTGTAATATTATTTGAGAAAATATGTATTATAAACTTTAGAATTTGAGATGAATTCCAAAAATTGAAGAGTAAAATAAACAGCATATTTATTCTAACAAAATACAAGTGATGAGTCTAAAAGAGTCTTATTTCTCTCAAGAGTAACTAGTGTAACAAGTAAACACAAAGGATTCACTAATGCGGTGAAGACAGTGCACAACACAGTTTCTGAATTACGACGTATCAGCATAACTGACTTGAAAAAGCTGTCACTTAGTAAATGAAACAGTTTGGTTATTGTATACTTAAAGTGAAGTGTCGTATGACCTATTCTCGGGTCGTCTTCAGTACTGCCGGTGAATCTGTAGCAGAGTTTCGGTCCTAGTTGAGGTGAACAACATTCAATTGGAGTTTAGCATGCTGAGTCAACATTGTCCAGAATTTGTAGACAATGCCAAAGGTGCCTCCAGGTTGCTGCACGCTGGTTCTATAGCCCATAGGGGCATATCCAAGTTATTATGTTATTTTGCTTATCGATAGGCCCTCTCTAGCACCACTTATGTTGTGAAACGGAAACTCTGTTCTTGGCTTCCTTTGACTGTGCAGTTATCACTGGCTAGCATGTCCTCACTATATATACCATAGCCATGGAGGATTGCGTCTTTGTCTCTGAGGTGTTATGCTCGGAGCAAATGTAGCACTCCCCCTTCCCAGAATGCGGAGCATACGATTGGGACCTGTGATGCCCAGACAGTGCCTCGAGCAGAGATGTCTTCAGCAGCTCGATCCCTAAGGCCTCATATTTGCCCATTTGGGTTACAGGCTTATCAAGAAAAATCACTGGGGAAAGACTCGGTCTCAAGAGGCTGGGGAAAGAGCGATCCATTTCTTCATTGTCTGATGGTAGCAGAATCAGGACATCTTCATCCTGCAAGTCAGCAGGAATTTGGTCCAATTGCAGTGCTGCCGCTGGTGATGGCATGATAGGCACTACAGCTTCATTTGACACTGAAGCTGGACCAAGCTCCTATGGTGTAGGCTCCAGTGCAGAGCAGTGGGATGGCCTTCATTAGGTATCAGTGTGGGCCACTGTAGTGGCTGCGGAATCTGCCTCTTGACTGCTAGGTGAGACAGCATGCCATGTTTGTCTCAGGTCAGCTCGTGGTGGCAGCTCGTGTGAAACGTGTTGCCTCCAGGCAGTATCATTGTCAATAGGCGGATCTCTGTACTGCTGGTGGTTAGGTAGACACACAGTGCCAGCATTAGTGTGCACAAGAAGTGTCACTCTCTCACATTGTCTCAAAACACTTCCCTGGTCCCACCTTTGATTGCCTGTGTAGCGGTGATACCTGGCAGGCTGATCAGACTTAAAACAAGCCCACAGAAGATGCCAGATGATGTTGCCAGGGCAGGAGCAAATTGAGAAAAGTGCAATATGGCCTAACATAGAGTAGCCCCACTGGAGTCTTATCATGGATGTCTGATGTTGACCAGTATAATGAGAAAAGCAGCAGAAGAGCTTGAGATTTTGGCATCCTTTGGACTAGTTTCGACATCGTGTTTTGAAGGCGCAAACTGTCCTTTTGGCTCCTCCTTTCAATATAGGATTGAATGGAGTAGGCTTAACGTGACAGATGCCTGAAAATCATCTAATTTATTGGAGACAAATTGTGAATCATTGTCCAAAGCAATAGTCTTTGGAAATCCTTATAATGTAAGTATCTTTTCCAACGTCTTTATTATGTGGGTGCTGGTTGTTTAAGATGTCTGAATGACAAACAGAAAGTTAAAGAAAGCATCAATGGCGATCAACAAGTGGCCGCCAAGGGGCAGCCCAGCAAAAGCTACGTGTACTCACCAAGGTGCTTTGGGTGCAGCTTGGGTTTCTGCACAGGTTTTACAGATTTTCAGAAATTTCTTGGCATCAGCCTGCATCCTTGGCCAGAAACAGTATATTTGAGTGAGCCGTATGCATGTGATGAAGAAGCTTGAGGGTTATGAGATACAGAGAGATAATGTGATGACTACTCAGGTCCGTTGTGCAAGTTGTTATATAAGATGTGTCCATTTCGCTCTGTGAAGGCGAAAATTCAGAAGAAAAAGGTTGAACTGACCGGGGAATGGCGTACTGTTTCTTATGAGGCCAGTCAAGGTGCAAATAGTTTGCAGTCTGCATTAATTCCAGATCCTTGGCAGTATGTGGTGCGTCAATGGGGAGTCTGATTAAGAGTTCCTCATTAGCATTGCAAACGAATTGACACACATCTTCCGAGGCATTAGGAGCTTGATCTGAACTGTCTGGCAGTAAAAAAAGGACATATGCATTTGCGTATTTTCTGGCTGCTTGTTATGCAATGTTATAGCAATACAAGGCAAGGTACAGTGACCACTGTGGAATTTTTAATGCAATTTGGTCAGGAAAGGGCATGTCAGATCTGAATAAGGAGCATAATGGTTTGTGGTCTGTAAAAATTGTGGAAGGAAGGCTATAATTGTGTGGGGGGAGTCATCTCAACCCGTAAAGGAAAGAAAGAGCTTACTTGTCAGATTGTGAGTATTTAACTTGTGCCAAGTTCAATGACTTGGAGGCAAAAGTAACAGATCGCTCTACCATTGATCTGCTGAGAAGCACAGCTGCAAGACTGTACAATGAAGCATCTGTGGCTAAGAAAAGAGGTTTACAGTTGTCATAATAGATGAGACAATAGCATTTTAGTTGTACGTGCTTAAGTGAGTTGAAAGAATGTTGACATTTATTAGATCACATGAACTTTCACACTTGGCTCCGTAGGTGGTTGAGGGGTGCTGCAAGAGTGGTTGTACTGGGTATGAATCTTTTGTAGTAATTGATTTTCCCTAAAACTGCCAAAAGTATGGAAAGATTCTGGGGTTCTGACAATTCTTGAATCACTTTGAGGTGTTTTGTGGAAGGACACAAATCTGCCTTGTTAATAATGTGGCCAAGGCACTCAAGATCTGTTTTGAAAAAATAGCAGTTGAACCTGTGTCCGCACAAAAGATGGTGGGTGTATCGATAAGGTTTAAGGAAATCGAAATCCTGTACCGTTCTTCCGAAATATGTCATACATCATGTCGTTGGGCAGCTGCTTTATCAAGTCAGTTTTCTTATTGTCATCAAGTACGTCTTTTTGAATTTCCATTCACTTCTCAAGCAGACATTTTGCAGGTGACCTTGCTTTCCACATCCATAACAAATGGCACTGCAAGGAGGGCAGTCTGTCCGGATGTGGTGAGTGCCACAATGAAAACAAGACATCACATTGCTTGGTGGCTGCCAAATGAGAGCGGTGTCGAGCCGCGTTGTCAGTGCCTGTGTGTCACTGTAAATTTGGGCCATAATTGTAATAGGATGCAATTATGATCTGAATGTATAGCTTTAATGCCTGAGCACAAAGTATTGTTCAGCAGAGTAACAGTTAGAGCTCTCATATTCATGGGAGTCGAAGTCAAGGAAGAGGAGGATGGCAAGGAACACATATGCCCAACATATTTGGAAATCCTGTTTGAGAATACAGGTTCTTTATGTGAAAAGGAGTTAACTAATATGAGTACATGATATCTCAACTTCATGCGCATACACAGACAGTATTATTTTAACAATATTCTCATATTGCTATTCTACAGCACTTATATATACGGGGTCTCCATAATTTAAGTTTCAGATTCAAAACGCTGTGAGATTCAAAGCGCTGCGGAAAGAGAACTACTGCTCAGAATGACATCAAATTTGAACAGCATATGATTGACGCAGGGAGAAACATCATGGAACAAAAATCAGTTAACGAAAATTTTACCAATACATGGCACTGCAAACATCTTAACATAAATAAGGTCAGCTACAAATTACAGATGAATTGTAATACAACGGGTATGGTTTGAGTTGCACATTACACCATCCTTGCTGTCCATTTTGTGTGACTGCACAGGTTTGACAGTCAACACTTGTGGCACTGTTAGTTAAGTAAGCCCATATACTAAGGCAAGATCATACTACATCATATGGGAAAAATCGTTTTTAACTGCCCTGAGGCCAGAAACCACATAAAAAGTAAAATACCTTCCGTTTTTATTGTCCTGGGGCTAAACACTGCATAGGAAGAAAAATGACATTGTTTTTAATGGCCCTGGGGCCAAAAACTACATAAGAAACAGAATGACATTGACAGCCAGAAGTCACATGGATTAAGGTCGGGTGATCCCAGTAAACCAGGCAGTAAGGGGGAAATGATGGCTGATAATTCAAGCATTTCCGAAATGTTTCTGCAGTAGCCACTTCATAGTCGCAATGTGTGGAAGAGGGCCATCTTGCATGAAAATAATCCTACCCTCACATTCATGGTATTGAAGGGTTGGAATGAGATTGGTGCCCAAAAGACTCTCATAATGTTTACCAATGATGGTACAGGTAACAGGACCTGCAGGGCTCATCTCCTCAAAAAAATATTGCCTTGTGATAAACAATGCCATCAACCTGCACCATACATTGCCTTTGCAGAATAAAGTGGTACTAGTTAATGCGCAATTTTCTGTTGCCCACATTCCACAATTCTGCTTATTGACAAGTCCTTGGAGATAGAAATGGGCATTGTCTGTCTGCAGAATGTTCCATGGTCTTTCATTGCTCACTTCCCTGAGCAAGAAATTCCAGAGCAAACATTTGTCTTGCTAGCAGGAAGCAACTCCTGAACATGTGTAATTTTGTATAAATAGCAATTCAGGACATTTCAAAGGATTTTATTCACTGTGTTCACAGGCATGTCTGCTGTTCGGCCAATTGCCCGTGCATTGCATGTTTGCACACCACCACTCAGCGTAATCCATCCTGCAATGCTGTGGCCATATCTTCAACAGACATCATATCAAGTGCTTTCCTCCTCAAAAGAACCTGTCCTTTTGAACTCTATAATTGTTTTCAGTAGACATTGGACCAATACATTCTTTTTCACACCCGTGAGTGCCCGGAACTTCTGCAGGGCTACTGGCACACAGTCAGTGTTTTCATAAAAGAGCTTCACCAGTAGCATGCAGTCCTTCATGGAGACAATCATATTGGGTGTGTCGGACACAAATTGAGGAACAACCATATGCTGGTATCAGTTGGTGTGCGTATCCTGATGCTTACAACATCATCTGCTGGTCAGATTTTCATTATTATTATTGTTATTATTATTATTTTATTTCACAACGTTTCTGCCTGCGTCAATAATACGTGGTTCAAATTTGACATCATTCCGAACAGTAGTTCTCTTTCTGCAGCGCTTGGAACTGGAACTTTATTTATGGGCACCTTGTATATCAAAATGAATAAACCTAAGTAACTGAAGAATTACTGTGGAATGAAGTTAATAATTTTTCATTTAATCATGCCAATTACACAGAAGAATAGTGCTACACCTGCAAATGGATGTCACTGAAACGGTATCAGCTTTACAGTCCAGAGAAAATAATGGACAGCATAGATGTTAATAATTAAATAGTGCTATGCTACTTCTTTAATGAAACACTCACTCATTTCATTCATTTACACTGCATTTCTGAGTCACTACATAAAAATGTTAAGAGCAAAGAGTCCTCTGGTATCAGCTACAGATTAGAAGCATCACACTTTGACACAGTGAGCAAAGCACATTGCCAGTGTCAATGCAGTATTTCACTGGAAGTTTGAAATAATCTAGCCAATGACTGATGCAGCCACTTCGATACCAAGTTTACAGGAAGACCAGCCAAAATGCTGGTGCACATAATTGTCTTTAAAGAAGAGATTGCATTTGAAAGATGTTGTTACTCTGACCAAAACTCACATCAATGCCCAGAAGTCACACCGAGTTGTTAAACCTGTGGACAAAACCCGTGAAAATGCTGAAACCAAATACATCAAGCAGTTGACAGTATCTTGTTCCACCTGGTAGTATCAGTAATACAGAAACTGCAGTGTTGTATGCTCCATGTTTTAATAATTTAAAGTTCCACTTTATGGTCCTGAAAGATAATTTCGCTTCTTCCACTTTTCCAAAAGGTTTAGCTTGTTTCGTATAGTCCTCTGTCACACACGGGCAAGGTGGTATTTGCCAATACTATGTCTTCACATCAGGCTTCATCATAACTTACTTCCTCAGTTTTACATCCCTGTCCCATTGTACCAGTAAAGTTATTTGATATAGGTGTCTTTGGGGAAAGGGCAGTCTCATCATCATCATCATCATCCTCATGTGAAAGAGCATCCTACGTCAGTTCACTAGTTTTCTCTGTATCTAGCACATCTTAATTCATGAAGCTTTTATTTATTTATTTATTTATTTTATTTATCTTACAGCTCGAAACATGTATTTAACATGCATGGGCAATGTTATAATAATTACATTCAGATTATTGATACACAATATAAATAGATTACATGCTACTAAGTAAAATATCATTGAAGTATATTTAATATAGCATTCCTGAGGTCAAATCATGTCAGCACCATACTGTATGGGCACTTCACTACAAGCCATTTTTTTAACTCGTTTTTAAAAATTCTACCAGAAAGCTGTTTCAGGTTGTTTGGCAGAGAATTATAAAATATTGCTCCCTTAATGAATGGTGTATTTGTTGTAAGATTCAATCGTCTGCTCACCATATGAAAGTCTGATTTTTGTCTTGTATTGTAATCATGGATTTCCATATTCCTGTTTGTCACTTTTTTGTCTTTTTTCACTAATAATATTGATTGAAACATATATACTGCATAGATAGTCATGATATTAAACTTAATAAACAGGTTTTTACATGAAGTTCTGGGTCTTACTTTTGCCATAGTTCTTATTACTCTTTTCTGCAATACAAATACCCTTTTTATATTGTATTGGCTACACCCACCCCACAATACAATTCCATAAGATAGATGGGGATACACCAACCCAAAATACGCTATTTTTATTGCTTCTATATCTAAATATTGAACTAATCTCCTTAGTAAATACAGACTAGATGTTATCTTACCACAGACATGATCTATTTGCTGATTCCATGAAAGTCTGTCATCTATATATATCCCCAGAAATTTACATTCTGAACAGGTATTTTCCTGAATGTCCTCATTTAGAACAGTATTTTTATTTGAACTACTTGTCTTAAAATAAATTAAATTAGTTTTGTTAATATTGACCCTCAGGTTTTCTTTTTCAAAATGTGTTTGGGCTTTTTCAACAAAATTCTGTACCACTGAATTTAGGTCATCATTACTACGTGCCCAGCAAACCCCAGAGGTGTCATCAGCATACATAGTAATACGATGACTGGTGTCTAATACTTTTGGGAAATCATTCACGTAGCAAATAAACAAGAAGGGGCCCAAGATAGAGCTTTGTGGCACACCAAAATTTATGTTCCTTATCTTTGATCTTCTTTTTGCAATTACCTCTCCATTATCATACACAACTTCTGTGCATTGTTGTCTATCTTTAAGGTAAGATTCTATTAAAAGCAACAGTTTCCCACTGACACCATTATAAGCAAGTTTACTTAAAAGAGCGCCATGATGGACTCTTTCAAACGCTTTGGAAAGATCTAAAAACACTCCTGCCGTTTCGTATCCCTCATTTATTTTCTCCATCAGACAGTGTACAAACTGTACTGCTGCAGATATGGTGCTCCGACCACTTCTAAAGCCGTGTTGGAAATCTCCTATTAAGTTATTCATATTATAGTGCTCAATTAGGATTTCTAGCATTATTTTTTCAATTAATTTACCAAACACTGACATTAAGGCAACTGGTCTGTAGTTCTGTGGTTGTTTTCTTTCGCCTTTTTTATATAAAGGTTTAACTAAAGCAAGTTTCAGTTTCTTCGGAAACACACCTTCTTCAAGTACACAATTTATTAGATGGACTAACGGTCTGGCTAACTCACCCTTGCATTTTTTCAGTAGAAAAGGAGAGAATTCATCCCATCCAGCTGATCTTTTATTTTTTAGGTTGTCAATTAGCTCTGTTACGTCCTTGATGGTTACTGTAGGTAGCATACAAGAGTCCCTTTCCTTTTCCTTATCATACACTCCTGGAAATGGAAAAAAGAACACATTGACACCGGTGTGTCAGACCCACCATACTTGCTCCGGACACTGCGAGAGGGCTGTACAAGCAATGATCACACGCACGGCACAGCGGACACACCAGGAACCGCGGTGTTGGCCGTCGAATGGCGCTAGCTGCGCAGCATTTGTGCACCGCCGCCGTCAGTGTCAGCCAGTTTGCCGTGGCATACGGAGCTCCATCGCAGTCTTTAACACTGGTAGCATGCCGCGACAGTGTGGACGTGAACCGTATGTGCAGTTGACGGACTTTGAGCGAGGGCGTATAGTGGGCATGCGGGAGGCCGGGTGGACGTACCGCCGAATTGCTCAACACGTGGGGTGTGAGGTCTCCACAGTACATCGATGTTGTCGCCAGTGGTCGGCGGAAGGTGCACGTGCCCGTCGACCTGGGACCGGACCGCAGCGACGCACGGATGCACGCCAAGACCGTAGGATCCTACGCAGTGCCATAGGGGACCGCACCGCCACTTCCCAGCAAATTAGGGACACTGTTGCTCCTGGGGTATCGGCGAGGACCATTCGCAACCGTCTCCATGAAGCTGGGCTACGGTCCCGCACACCGTTAGGCCGTCTTCCGCTCACGCCCCAACATCATGCAGCCCGCCTCCAGTGGTGTCGCGACAGGCGTGAATGGAGGGACGAATGGAGATGTGTCGTCTTCAGCGATGAGAGTCGCTTCTGCCTTGGTGCCAATGATGGTCGTATGCGTGTTTGGCGCCGTGCAGGTGAGCGCCACAATCAGGACTGCATACGACCGAGGCACACAGGGCCAACACCCGGCATCATGGTGTGGGGAGCGATCTCCTACACTGGCCGTACACCACTGATGATCGTCGAGGGGACACTGAATAGTGCACGGTACATCCAAACCGTCATCGAACCCATCGTTCTACCATTCCTAGACCGGCAAGGGAACTTGCTGTTCCAACAGGACAATGTACGTCCGCATGTATCCCGTGCCACCCAACGTGCTCTAGAAGGTGTAAGTCAACTACTCTGGCCAGCAAGATCTCCGGATCTGTCCCCCATTGAGCATGTTTGGGACTGGATGAAGCGTCGTCTCACGCGGTCTGCACGTCCAGCACGAACGCTGGTCCAACTGAGGTGCCAGGTGGAAATGGCATGGCAAGCCGTTCCACAGGACTACATCCAGCATCTCTACGATCGTCTCCATGGGAGAATAGCAGCCTGCATTGCTGCGAAAGGTGGATATACACTGTACTAGTGCCGACATTGTGCATGCTCTGTTGCCTGTGTCTATGTGCCTGTGGTTCTGTCAGTGTGATCATGTGATGTATCTGACCCCAGGAATGTGTCAATAAAGTTTCCCCTTCCTGGGACAATGAATTCACGGTGTTCTTATTTCAATTTCCAGGAGTGCATTTAAACGGCCTCTCCTGTTTCATGCAAGTATCATTTTCAATAGCATCTATAAAGTAATCATTAAATATATTGCTAACTATATAAGGATCAGAAAAATTATCATTATGTGTACTTAACTCTATATTATTAATTTTAGTTTTTGAATCAGTGTTCCTCATATCATTAACTACTGCCCAGCACGACTTTGAGACACAGTCAGAATTTCAGATCTGTTTACTAATATGTTCTACTTTCCTTCTCCTTACTTCCTTGCGATACTCATATTTATATTTTTTATAATCCTCTTTATATGAATCAAGACTGGTTTCTCTGTGTAGCTTATACATATACTCCATTCCTTCTTTGAGTCTTTTCGTTTTTTCATCAAGTTTTACACGTTTGACTACTGGAGGTTTATTTTTATTTACATTCATCTTCTTTGCTGGGATAGTAATATCAATATGTCTAGTTAAAGTTTTTAAAAATACTTCCCATTTGCTGTCAACTCCCCTTTCTCTATAAACTGATTCCCAAGATTCTTGACCTAAAGTATTCTCTAGCAAGGTGATGTTGTATTCAGAAAATAATCTTCTATTCTCAAATTTTTTGTTTTGTTTAAGTTTATTAAGACAACCAATCACTAATAATTGTCCTAGATGATCAGATATGTGCCCGTTTACAGTCTGTGCCAAAACAACATTTTCATAATTGGTCATCACATGATCTATGGAACTGCTGCTTGACTCAGTTATTCTAGTGGGCACATACCAAGTAGATCTTTAATATCATAGGATCTTATGCAGTCTTGTAAACCTTTGCATTCCTGGCTGTTGCTTAGTGTGTTTATATTAAAGTCTCCTAACATTACAATATTTACTGTATTGCCACCCTTGCTTAGCTTCCCCAATACACTATCCAGTGCTTCCAGGAAAACCTTGAGATTACCAGAAGGGGCTCGATATATACCTAGCACAATAAGTGGGACGGATACAATCATTAACTTAATTATCACTGCTTCAAAGTCTTTCTCGATACAATAATCCTTAACCCATGATACTTTTTCTACAGAACTTATTAGGTTACATTTCCTTACGTAAGTAGCAACACCCCCTCCTTTATGTTCTGTTCTACAAAAAAACGATGTAAGATTATACTCCTGTAACTTATAATACTGAATATTATGGTTAGCTTTTTGATGCTCTGTAACCACGATTACATGTGGAGCTAGATCTGTAACTAAGGCCTCAAATACATCGATTTTGTTACCCAAGCCCTCAACATTATAATGTAAAAATGATACATTAGTACAATCATGAGAGGATATATCCTTCTCAAGGTTAACATTATCACACAAATTGATAGTTTCTAAATTGGGAACACTGAGGGAGTTTTTTATCCTAAAAAATCAACAGTCTTGACACTGCAGTGAGGAATTATTTCGGTTTGCTTGCTCTGCAGGCATATATAATTATCACTTCCGTCTTTCGTGTGTATGACATCTGAGGTACAAGGTATCACATTTGAATTATCGCATTTTGTTTCCTCAATAGCTCTGTTGATGTCAGTTGCTAGAGTATTCTTGCCCAGACGATTAAGATGTAGTCCATGTACAGAGAAGCTGCTTCTTTGATAACTGTTAAGGTCCAGCAGTCTCACATTTTTTAACTTGGAGCAGAAATGTTTTAATTTTTTATTTGTAGATCGGATTTCTCGGTTCACACACGACCAGTCAGGCAGATCAAATCTCGCCGGAATATTTGACAAGATCACATTTGTATGGGACAACATCATTAACATAACAATCAACTTTTTAATAAATGAACTGGCCTCATTGCAATAAACGTCGTTTGAACCTGCTATAATAACAACGACATCACTTTCTGTAAAATCGGTGCAGTCGTTGTTTACAGAGCTTGTTACATCAACAAACTTCACCCGTGGTTTAATAACGGATGAAATGCGCACGTTTTCTGTGGTCGAGTTAGACAACAATCTGAAATATTGCATGCATGACTATCTCCGTAAATTTTAACATTCTTTTTACACTGAAATTGGGCTTGTTTAACCTTAGGACCACTTTTTGTAGTTTTGGTGACACTACTTGCATTTGCAGTTGTACTTTCACACGTGGTTTTCAATTCTTGTTGTTGTTTTGTTTTATGTATTTCACCCACATCGGACTGTTTTTCAAGTATTAATCTAGAATTTTCTTCCTTTAAACATAGTATTTCAGTTTTTAATGCCTGAATGTCCTTTTGAAGTAATTTTATAATTTCATTTTTGGAGTCCACTATAGTTGCAAGATCGGCCGTTTCGTTACGTAAACAAGCGTGGCACGTCCACGGAAAATCTTCACTGATGTATTTTAAGTTTATTTTCGCGCACTTTTCGTGTAACCAGTAGTTGCACTTGACACACCAAATACCTTTCATAACTCGCTTTTCACATTCTTTACACGAACTGCTTATTTTTTGCCTTTTGGACGAGAGCACAGTGCCACTACACTTTTCTATCGGCGCCATCTAGCTGTTCATGATTGCTGCAATGAAACTGAACGGTATAAATAATAGCACAGAGAAAGCCCCATATCTTTCATTTGCCTTATGTATGAGTTAGTTGAATAACCAAATATAATTATGTTTACCAGTCATGCCTTTCAGGAGCTCTTGTTCTTTGATGTTTAAATGTTGCAATTTGATAATTGTTTCATATCACTCCTTCCACTTTACTATCATTCCTCCTAAAAAGAACACTCTTGTGCCGTTCATAATAGACTGTGACCTTTCAATAACCAACTGAGTTCAAATAATGCTTGACTGGTGTCAGGTTTTCACCTGCATTTTGCTCACACCTAATTCTCTCCAACACCTTTCTAGTCAAACCCTCACCTTCAACCTTTCCAAATTACACTTTATCTCACCCTTGTCCTCTACTGTGTCCTGATTACCACCATTCACCCTTGGCATCTGAGACAGAGCATCCATTATGACACTTTCATCACCTCTTATGTAACATATCTCCATTTCAAATTGGTGTAAATACAAAGGCCACATAGTGGGTCTACTATGTAGCAACCTACAGGTTCTAAGAAAGCTTAATGCCTTATGATCCAAAAATACAACAGTTTTCTTTCTCAGTAAGTAGCATTCATATTTATGGAACCCCCACACCACAGAGAGGTCTTGCAATTCAGACACACTACAATTCCTCTCTCATGCTGAAAATGTTCACCTGCCAAACACAATTGCCCAGTGCCACATGATTCCTTCTGATGTGGATACATTCTGAAACACTCTCACACCCAGCCCATATCTACACGCATCTGTAGTGATGCAAAATATTCACTAAAATTGTGACGGTACAACATTTTGCCATGTAGCATACCTCCTTCAGACTTCTAAACACATTTTCGCATCACTCAGTCCGCACCCAAATGGTATTCCTCTTTAGCCGTTGCATGAGCTACAGATCATTAAACAAGTGCCCACTCACAAAACTGCTATAAAAACCAAACAAGCTCAACATTGTGTTCAATTGCTTTCAGTCTGTGGGTTCTTCTATAGTGTTCAGATTCTCAGGATCTAGTGCTATCCCCCAGTTCACCAATAACATATTCCAAAAACTTAACTTTATTCTTGACAAATTCTGACTCTGCTAGCTTTACATTCCCAAGCAGATAGCACATCATTCAACAAATTATGATGCTCTTCCCAACTCAGGCTTGAAATAAAAATACAGGGTTGCCACAATTTCTGAAAATCAGGAAAATTAAAAAAACACTGGAAAATATAATTTTTTGCTTTTGTTTACACAATTTACCTTTTTACTTATCCTTTAAATTATAAAACCTATAAAGGAGAAAAATACTTGCTGTTCATTCAAAATTAGAGTTAGTAAAACATTCTTAAATGCAGGAGTTTGTACATTTTTTTGTCAACTTACCTGTTTTCCTTACCTTTCAGATTCCAGAATTTGTCAGGTAAAAATACTAAAACTGGGAATTTCACTTTGGAAAACTTCTGACAACTCAGAAATTTTCATCTACATAAACAGTAACCCTACTCGACAAAGTTCTACCCAACAATCCATCCATTGCCTGAAGAAAAACACATTTAACCTGAAGGCAACCATCCGGAATTGATAGTATTTTCCGTTGTGAAGGAAGGCAGTATATTTCCTTGACTCTCCTGCAGGCTTTATATTCCAGCACCCACAAGTAATACGTAGTGATGTTACGTACTTAGTTGCACGAACCTTTTGCAGCCTCTCCTCCATATTGCCAGGCCCATCATTTTGCCGTTCCACAGTTTTGATTCAAATGATGTGCGTCAAGGACTAATCACTCAGTTCCACATTTCTTCCCCACAATTACTAAAGGTTTGTTATACACACTTTGGCACCACTGAGTTATCTCCCCAGTCTACAGTTCTTTGATTTTTTTATGTACCACCTCCTGTCTGGCAACCAGTATGGAAAAAGACTTTCCAAATAATGAAATGTGCTCCTTCACCTCTAATTTACATTCAAACCAATTCACCAGTCCTGGTCTACCAGAAAATGCCATTTTATTTATACACAAAACCTGACTTAAGTCTTCTCACTGTGTGTGTGTGTGTGTGTGTGTGTGTGTGTGTGTGTCCGTCCAAAACACCACTTTTGCAAAGTCAGTCCTTCCTTTCAATTTTCTTAACATGCCTACCCCAAAAAGTAGTTCTACTGTTAGCCCATGAAATATGAAGAACTGAAATTCTTTTCCATGACTCAGTACTGAAATGTGCAATAAAACTTCCCACTTAATTGCTTTTGTCAGTTTGCCTGTCACCCCAATAGTCTTTACCCCCATTACCAGCATGTTTACCAACTCCTGTGGCTTAGCCATTGACTAATACCATGCCTGTGGATATATTTCACTTCCGCTGCCTACCAAAGCTTTCGTGGAAACTCACCCTACTTCAGTGTGAATGACTGAGTGATTATCTTCTACTTCATCAACCGAGGATTAGTCTTCATCAAATAACTCGGCACTAATCTGTTCTCTTACCACAGTCAACTATCTTCACCTCAGATTTTACATTTCACTTCCAGATTTCCCATTCTGACCGACAGATTTAGACTGCTACATTGTTTTAGTTATTCTGTCACTAATACTTGGTCCGTAACTGATTCTTCACCATCATATTCAGCATTCCTAACAAACACACCGTGCTTGTCAGAAACCAATTCCATTATAATATCTTCACCTTTCCTTTCATCCTCACTTTCTATTCCTTTTTCCCCTTTAGACTTCCTTTTCTGTTCCACCTCACACTCTTGTCTCAAATATCCTTCACCTCCATCCTCACTGGCCCACAATTTCAACCAACAAATGTCTTTGCATTCACTATTTTGCTTTACGTGCCTAATACCGTCTGGAAACCCTCGTACAACCCTCCACGGTGCTTTCAATATTCTGCTCTATTTCATCAACCTGTATATCCGAAGACTTGAATTCCAATCCTTCTTCCCCAGAGGAACTACCTTTCCTTTCATCCAAAACTACTACCACTTCAGCCACCTGGTTATTCCTATTTTCCAATGACCCTGACTCCTCCTCCCCTTTAGCGACTGAAAGAACTCCGTGTTGTTCCTGCCGCCTTCAAACCGGTACCTTGGTGCCCCCGTTCCCGTCCCTCTGGTTCCTGTTTTCTTGTGGCTCCTTAGTTACCATTTTCTTGTGGCCCTCTCTCCAATCTTGCTTATGCCCGACCCCTATCAGGAATTAATTCCCATTTCCCAGCCACACTTTTTCTAGATGAGGTTGTCCCTCATCTCTGAGCTCTTGTCTAGGGGTCCAACATTCCTTCCCCTATTTGGTGACCACCACCTGCCACGATTGTTATCGCATTGGTTTAACATCCTCTACTTGTCATTTCTGTCATTCACTGCTACTCTCCTCTATTACCCTATCCATTGCACCTACAATCGTCCTTAGCCCATCACTGGAATAAATTCTCTGAATTGTTTCTAAGAACTTAATAAGTCACTCAGCATTATCTCTAGGTGCTGCAACTACCATTTGTCTTAAATGTCATCATCATCATCATCATCATCATCATCACCATCGTTTCCCGACTCCAGTTTCCCAGGTGTGGTGTACAAACACTCGCCATCTGCTTCTGTCTTCATAAAACTTCTGTTATAAAACTTCTGTTCTAAGACAACTTCCCATTTGTGTCCTTTCTCGTCCACATCTGGTCTTACAGCCTCTATCAGCATTTTCTTGGTCTTTCCCGTGGTCTTCTTCCTACAACGTTCAGGTTGAAATACTTTTTGACAGGTCTTTTGCTGTTCATTGTCATTATGTGCCCACTCACTGAAGCCTGCATTTCTTTATGAAGCTTGTACCAGGAACCTCAATACCAGCCACTTTTCCATTCACCTCATTCCTGTTTTTGTTCTTTCTAGTTGTTTGATTCATAGTTCTAATCATTCTCATTTCTGTTGCCTGAATTATGCTGAGGTTTTTGTTTAGTGGGGTACATATTTCAAAACCACATGCAAGGATTGGTGTGAAATAGGTGTGGTTCATGGTCACTTTTGCCTTACATGTGTGGGCAGTTTATTCTCCAGACCCAGTATAAACGTTTCAGCATCCAGTTTTATCAACCTACTTTTGGCACAAGGCCTAAGCTACCCTTATGAGTGTTGTATACCTCTCCTCCCCAGAAATCCCTCAACACTGATTGCTGCTTATTCATAGACCAGAACTCAGTCAAGAACTTGGGCACAAATTCTAATACTGTCTCAAGTAACTCCCCCCCCCAAAGGCATCCATGTATAAGCTTCACCTTCCAAATGGCTTTTTTTAAAATAAAAATACACTTTTTCTTTAACCAACAACTGTGTAACACATTATAAAAATCTTTCAAAAACACTACAGGATTCTCATTTCTCACAGGATCAAACAAGTTCACTAGCAAGCTTTCTACATGCACACTTGTAACACTACTATTAATTTCCTTTTACATTCTTCTCCCTTACACTTTTCAATTTTTATGCACTTATTCTCTACCTCCTGTGACTACTGCTTCCTTAAACCTTAACCTCATTATGATTCTCATCACAATGACTCTGTGTGGCATTAATTTGTTGTTCTACAAACATTTTAATGCCTTTACATTGCTTGGCTAACTCTTCTTCCAACTCTCTATTTCTGTCGATGTAGTCTGTTCTGATAGCCTTGGTATCTTTCTTAAGCTTGGCTTCTATGGAATTCAGTTTCAGCTTAAGGGGACATTGTATGTGAAATTCGTTGAAATTTGACATTTTCTGTTTTCTACTCCACAATGTACTTTGGACTTTTGTGAACATATTGATATATAATACATTAAAATCAGACAATTGTGAGACCTTCAAATAATATTTTGAATGTTGACGTGTGACTGTCAAATTTCGCAGCTATGCATATATTGCCACAGTTGAGCAGTCATATCTTGGGAACTACGCAGTCTAGAAGGCTGTGAATTGCTTTGTTTTGTCCCTACTGCTACGTCTCAGAAGTTGGCATTGCGAATAAACAAATCAGTCCTTTGTTTCTGATACTAGTTTTCGTTGAAAGTAGTGTGATTATTGGCTATTTTTGTAGTAAGCTAACTTCTATTGCTTTTTATACGTAAATAAAATAACTAAGTGTAGGCCATTAGAGATAACTGTGACCATTTAGAGAAGATGAAAAGAGCTATGTGGAGCACTTTCTTTCATCGAATATCAGCCGATGAAAAGCCATGTCATGCTTTGTGTCCACCTCCACCAAACACTGGGTGTAAATATAGGCAAGCCGAATTTTCTGGCACCCTGCATGAATTTACACATAAACATTCTCTTCCTTTGGCGGTAATGGAGGCAATCAAACTTATTTACAGAGATTTGGCAAAGCCTGAGCAACTAAAGAAGTGTTTACATGGGAAGACCCAGAATGTGAATGAGTCCTTCAATAATGTTGTGTGGTGCCGTGTGCCTAAAAATGTATTTGTTGGCCTTACGACTCTAAAGTTAGCAGTGTTTGATGCGTAATAACTTTTAATCATGGGAATTATGAAAGACTTAAGGTTCTGGAGAAGTTCAGGGTAAGATGTGGACAGAACACAGCTAAAGGACTGCAGGAGCTGGATGAGCTTCGTGTATGTGAAGCAGAGTTAGCTGCTCAGCAAATGACAAAAGAAACAAGAAGGAAAAGGAGGCGGCAAGCAATGGGCTGTTGTGACACTAAAGAAGACAGACTATGGGCCAGGGCAATTCTAGTGCATGAAAGACAGGAAGGCTGTGGCCAAAAGCTTTATGTTAAGTATCTTTTAATTGTGTCTGTCTGCAACTTAATATGTCTTCTTTACAGTAAGTAGCAATCTGTCTTTTCCTACTTTGTTATATTCGTACCTGGAGTTTCCATTACTTTATTAAAGCTGCTGGATATGCCCACATATTAATTGAAAATGAACAAATTATTTTAAATCTTGAAAAAATTCCTTTGGATCACACAAGCTAAACATGATACTAATTGACAAAATAAACAACTAATTCTGGCTTTCACATCTGCAGAAATACCCAACAACTAGATTAACTTAATCCAAAATCCATTGATTTCCATGATTCTAAATCTCAAAAGTATATTTATATACTGACACAAGAGAGAACAGTCAAACAATCTATTGTACAACCCATTACTCATCTCAACCCAAACGCACCAGACTTAACCCCCTTGAGTTATTTCCCATGTCACTGGTGTTTTATCTAAGGTTTCCCCACATACATGCATTCGTATGAAATATTCCACATGGGAAAAGTATATTAAAATATATAAAAACGCACATCCTTTCGTCTTTCCCTCTCCTTCCTTCTTTCCTGACGAAGCAACCGTTGGTTGCAAAAGCTTGAAATTCTGTGTGTGTGTTTGTGTGTTTTTTATTGTGTCCGTCTACCAGCGCTTTCCCGTTTGGTATATATAAAGCACATACACAGACACAAGCAGCGACTGTGTCTGTATATATATATATATATAATATATATATATAAAAACAAAGATGATGTGACTTACCAAACGAAAGTGCTGGCCAGGTCGATAGACACACAAACATACACACAAAATTCAAGCTTTAGCAACCAACGATTGCTTCGGCAGGAAAGAGATAAGGAGAGGGAAAGACGAAAGGATGTGGGTTTTAAGGGAGAGGGTAAGTAGTCATTCCAATCCCGGGAGCAGAAAGACTTACCTTACGGGGAAAAAAGGGCAGGTATACACTCGCGCGCACACACACACACACACACACACACACACACACACACACACACACACACACACACATCCATCCGCACATACACAGACACCAGCAGCGACTGTGTGTGTCTATATATATATATATATATATATATATATATATATATATATATATATATATATATATATATATATATATATATATATATATATGTGTGTGTGTGTGTGTGTGTGTGTGTGTGTGTGTGTGTGTGTGTGTGTGTGTATATATATATATATATCCTTTCGTCTTTTCCCTCTCCTTCCCTCTTTCCTGATGAGGCAACAGTCTGTTGCGAAAGCTTGAATTTTGTGTGTATGTTTGTGTGTCTGTCAACCTGCCAGCACTTTCATTTGGTAAGTCACATCATCTTTGCCAGCACTTTCATTTGGTAAGTCATATCATCTTTGTTTTTATATATATATATAAAAATATATATATATAAAAACAAAGATGATATGACTTACCAAATGAAAGTGCTGGCAAAGATGATGTGACTTACCAAATGAAAGTGCTGGCAGGTTGACAGACACACATATATATATATATATATATATATATATATATATATATATATATATATATATTAAAAAAACAAAGATGAGGTGACTTACCGAATGAAAGCGCTGGCAGGTCGATAGACACACAAACAGACACAAACATACACACAAAATTCAAGCTTTCGCAACAAACTGTTGCCTCATCAGGAAAGAGGGAAGGAGAGGGGAAGACGAAAGGAAGTGGGTTTTAAGGGAGAGGGTAAGGAGTCATTCCAATCCCGGGAGTGGAAAGACTTACCTTAGGGGGGGAAAAAGGACAGGTATACACTCGCACACACGCACATATCCATCCACACATACGGACACAAGCAGACATAGAAATATGTCTGCCACGAAGAAAAATGATCCTAATCCTACTCCAAATGATCCAACTCCCCAAGACACCATCCAAATTGAACCCTGCCTGGAACAGTTCCGTCCTCCGTCGCAGCGGGACCCACATCCTCTTCCTCAAAATCACCCCCTCCAAACCTTCCAGGAATTTCTGACTTCCAGCCTTGCATCTCAATCCTTCTTAAAAAACCTTAATCCTACTCCCAACATCACCACTGCTGAAGCCCAGGCTATCCGTGATCTGAAGGCTGACCGATCCATCGTCATTCTTTCGGCGGACAAGGGTTCCACGACCGTGGTACTTGATCGTCGGGAGTATGTGGCTGAGGGACTGCGTCAGCTTTCAGACAATACCACACACAAAGTTTGCCAAGGAAACCCCATTCTCGATGTCCAAGCAGAGCATCAAGGAATCCTCAGAACCTTAGGCCCCCTGCAAAACCTTTCACCTGACTCCTTCAACCTCCTGACCCCACGGACACCCCGCACCCCTACCTTCTACCTTCTTCCTAAAATCCACAAACCCAATCATCCCGGGCGCCCCATTGTAGCTGGTTACCAAGCCCAAACAGAACGTATCTCTGCCTACACAGATCAACACCTTCAACCCATTACATGCAGTCTCTCATACTTCATCAAAGACACTAACCACTTTCTCGAACACCTGGAATCCTTACCCAATGTGTTACCCCCGGAAACCATCCTTGTAACCATTGATGCCACTTCCTTATACACAAATATTCCGCATGTCCAGGGCCTCGCTGCGATGGAGCATTTCCTTTCACGCCGATCACCTGCCACCCTACCTAAAACCTCTTTCCTCATCACCTTAGCCAGCTTCATCCTGACCCACAACTTCTTCACTTTTGAAGACCAGACATACCAACAATTGAAGGGAACAGCCATGGCTACCAGGATGGCCCCCTCGTACGCCAACCTATTCGTGGGTCGCTTAGAGGAAGTCTTCTTGGTTACCCAGGCCTGCCAACCCAAAGTTTGGTACAGATTTATTGATGACATCTTCATGATCTGGACTCACAGTGAAGAAGAACTCCAGAATTTCCTCTCCAACCTCAACTCCTTTGGTTCCATCAGATTCACCTGGTCCTACTCCAAATCCCATGCCACTTTCCTTGACGTTGACCTCCAGCTGTCCAATGGCCAGCTTCACACGTCCGTCCACATCAAACCCACCAACAAGCAACAGTACCTCCATTATGACAGCTGCCACCCATTCCACATCAAACGGTCCCTTCCCTACAGACTAGGTCTTCATGGCAAACGAATCTGCTCCAGTCCGGAATCCCTGAACCATTACACCAACAACCTGACAACAGCTTTCGCATCCCGCAACTACCCTCCCGACCTAATACAGAAGCAAATAACCAGAGCCACTTCCTCATCTCCTCAAACCCAGAACCTCCCACAGAAGAACCCGAAAAGTGCCCCACTTGTGACAGGATACTTTCCGGGACTGGATCAGACTCTGAACGTGGCTCTCCAGCAGGGATACGACTTCCTCAAATCCTGCCCTGAAATGAGATCCATCGTTCATTAAATCCTCCCCACTCCACCAAGAGTGTCTTTCCGCCATCCACCTAACCTGCGTAACCTCTTAGTTCATCCCTATGAAATCCCGAAACCACCTTCCCTACCCTCTGGCTCCTACCCTTGTTACCGCCCCCGGTGTAAAACCTGTCCCATGCACCCTCCCACCACCACCTACTCCAGTCCTGTAACCCGGAAGGTGTACATGATCAAAGGCAGAGCCACGTGTGAAAGCACTCATGTGATTTACCAACTGACCTGCCTACACTGTGAAGCTTTCTATGTGGGAATGACCAGCAACAAACTGCCCATTCGCATGAATGGACATAGGCAGACAGTGTTTGTTGGTAATGAGGATCACCCTGTGGCTAAACATGCCTTGGTGCACGGCCAGCACATCTTGGCACAGTGTTACACTGTCCGGGTTATCTGGGTACTTCCCACTAACACCAACCTGTCAGAACTCCGGAGGTGGGAACTTGCTCTTCAGTATATCCTCTCTTCTCGTTATCCGCCAGGCCTCAATCTCTGCTAATTTCAATTTGCCACCGCTCATACCTCACCTGTCTTTCAACAACATCTTGGCCTCTGTACTTCCACCTCGACTGACTTCTCTGCCCAAACTCTTTGCCTTTACAAATGTCTGCTTGTGTCTGTGTATGTGCAGATGGATATGTGTGTGAGCGAGTGTATACCTGTCCTTTTTTCTCCCTAAGGTAAGTCTTTCCTCTCCCGGGATTGGAATAACTCCTTACCCTCTCCCTTAAAACCCACATCCTTTCGTCTTTCCCTCTCCTTCCCTCTTTCCTGACGAAGCAACCGTTGGTTGCGAAAGCTTGAATTTTGTGTGTATGTTTGTGTATCTATCGACCTGCCAGCACTTTAGTTTGGTATGTGATAAAATGTCTGCGTGTGTCTGTGTATGTGCGGATGGATGTGTGTGTGTGTGTGTGTGTGTGTGTGTGTGTGTGTGTGTGTGCGCGCACGCGCACGTGCGCGCTCGCGCAAATGTGTGCCTGTCCTTTTTTTCCCCCTAAGGTGGGTCTTTCCGCTCCCGGGATTGGAGTGGCTCCTTGCCCTCTCCCTTGAGACCCACATCCTTTCGTCTTTCCCTCTCCTTCCCTCTTTCCTGGTGGAGCAGCCATTGGTTGCGAGAGCTTGAATTTTGTGTGTGTGTTTGTGTTTGTTTGTGTGTCTATCAGCCTGCCGGCGCTTTAGTTAAATTTCACAGTTATGTCCACACATATACCAATGACAAATCACTTAATTTTTTTTTAATATACTGTACTCAATAACAATAAAATTCCTATAATCCTCATTTAAATGAAACTTCTACCATCAATTCCATCTGTATCAGCCATGTAAATCGTGTTACACAACACATATAGGGTGTTTCAGAAGTGATGGTCAGTAATTCATGAATGGAAAGTACAGGCCAAAAGTACCTAAAAAGCTCCAGTAAATATGGGTCCACAAATCAACCGTTGCCAAGGTATCTCATTAATTCGAGTTGGGAACCAACTGTAAACACTCCTGGATACTGTGGTATTTAGATTGTTTGGGATCAACACTCTGTTTATGCATGCACAACTACTTCCCTTTCCCCCTCCATGCACTGTGCCATACTGGCCTATCAGGCAGTTACGAACATGAAGGTACCATGGACAGTGGTTACACAAATGAAAAGTACACTGACATGCACATCATAAATGGCTAAGCGGTTGGCAGTGCACTTTTAGCTGCATGATTGTATGAAGAAGCTTTTACTCTCTGCAGGCAGCCTAACAGGCATATATTTAAGCAGATACATCATCACCTTAGAGAAACCGGGAGTTTTGCAAACCATCTATGAGAAGTTGACTCAGATCCATAACACCCAATATTGAGGAAATGGTGTTATGCATTGTACACAAACAACTGAGTACTTCAACAAGGAGGTTTGCTACTCAAGAATGTGTCCTGAGGCACAGCAGTATGTGGCAGATTTTACATTGGCAGGTAATCTATCCATATCATCTCCAGCAAGTGCAAGCCCACAACAATGGAGGCTTCCCTGCTAGACAGAATTTTTGCCAATAGGTGCAACAGCAGTGTATCCTGAATCCCCTGTTTGTAAGTGGTATTCTGTTGATGGATAAGGCTGGATTTACCCATGATGGTAGCTTTAACTACCATAACTGTCACATTTGGGCTGACCTCAATCCTAATGCAACACACTTTTCATGACATCAGCAGTGCAGTTCACTGAATATCTGAGGAGGACTGCTCGGAGACCTCATAATTGGACCACACTTCCTACCACAGAGACTAACCGGACAGTAGTACATGTGGTTTCTGCAGACTGTACTTCCAGGTGTGCATGATGCTGTTGCACTGAACCAGCGCCTGAATATGTGGTTCACACGTAATGGTGCACAAGTACATTTTCATTTATGGCTGCACCAGCTTCTAACTCAGATGTATGGTCAAAATTGTATGGTTAGAGTAGGACCCATCCAAAGGCCATTAAGGTCTCTGGATTTAAATCCCATTTCTGAGTGTGGGGTCATGCCAAAAGCCTGGTCTACACTAACAAGGTCAAGTCTCTTGACGAATTACACTTGCAGATTGAAGCAGTCTTCCAACATTTACAGAATTCCCAGGACTGTCTGAGACGATTAGGAACTCATTTCAGAGATAAGTTCAAAGTTGCATTTAGACGCATGGACAACATTTCAAACGCCCACTTTAATGTTTAGAGATGCCATGTGTTCCTGGACACTGATGAACCGCAACAGAAAATGTGTTGTATCTCGACAGTGGTTGATTTGTGGACCCATGCTTGTTGGAACTTTTTAGCTACTTTTGGCCTGTACTTTCCAGGTGTGAATTATTGACCATCCCTTCTGAAACACCCTGTATAAACCATCCAAGAACACTTAACAATGAGAAAAACCCAAAATTACTCATAACTATACAACATGGTGACAAATATACACTTGAGCATGTTGTATTCTCTTCACAGACCCAAACGTTTCTTTGATATTGGATACACCAGTCTGTAGACATTGGGATGTGGGCACTCTGTTACTTCAAATGGCCTATGACACAATTCAAATAATTGTTTTGGTTTCCTCATTAGTTTCACTGGATTTTTCCTTAATTTTGTCTAAGACTCCCTGTTTAAATTTAACTGTCCTGTATTTTCCACCATATTTCTTTCTTCTTTCAGAACTCTTCTTTAGCAAATGTTGATTAACTAGTGTCTCCCTCTCTTGTCCGTTTAAAAGTTAACTGAAGGAAACTCAATATCGTCTGCTATCAAATTATCTGATTTTCTTCCTATCATCACTTCATATGGAGAGAAACCAGTGGCACTACTTTCAGCTGTATTCATAAGATCCTGAAATACAGTCACATGCCCCACCCAAATAGTGTGTTTTTTGCTGCAGTAGATTCTGCACCACCTACCCAATTCCCGCATGTACCTCTTAGGAGGATTGCTTGCTGGGTGGTAACCTGATAACCTTACGTGTCTAATGCCTGCCCTTTCTACAAATTTGTCCCACACTCTGGAAGTAAATTGTGCTCCCTTGTCTGATAAGATCTTTTCAGGCAATTTGACATTCACTATGTAGTCCTTTTCTATTTTATTAACTACACTCTTACTTGTAACCAACCTGCTGGCAGGGTTCCAAAAAAATTGATAGCCAGTAACTCATCGCTGTGATGAATGTAATTAACTAATTTTTTCTACCTGTTCATTGGGAAACACAGCTTCCATTCTTCCCTATCTAAACTTTTTTTCTTAAATATTACGTCATATAAATCTTATAATAATGTTTAATTTTTTCATATCACTTACACACAAAATAACTTGAATGAATTTCAGTGTTGGATCCCCATTTTTGAGCTTGTGCATATCTTTACATATTGCTTTCATCTTCTCCTTTTTCTCTACACTTTTTATATACATTATTTGGAACTCTTTCTGAGACTGTGTTGTTTCTTCACACTTTTTCTCAGTGATTGGTAGCTGGGACAAGGCATCTGCCACATTGTTGTCCGTCCCTTATATATACTCAAGATCATATCTAAATATCTGCAGAAACATAGCCCATCTCATTAACCAATTGTTCAACATTTTACTTTCTTGGGGGTAGCTCAAAGCTTTATGGTCAGTAAAGACAACAACTACCATGTCTTCCAGATAAGTCCTAAATTTTTGGAAGCCAAAACCATACCCTGTAACTTCTTTTCTGATATCCCATACATTAGTTCATGCTTAGATAGCATCTGGCTTGCAAATGCTATAGTTCTTTTCTGTAGCTTTCCATCTGTCATTTTCTCCTGGAACAGAACTGATCCTACACCATATTCTGAACTGTCAGCTGTAATGCAGAAAGGCAATGAGATGTCTGGATAGTACAATACTTTACTGTTAACTGAGCTGCTCTTGATAGCTTCGAATTCCTCATCACACCCAGCAGACCAACTCCAGATAACACTCTTTTTTTAAAAAAACTACATAGATTTGGTGAATTCATACTGTAATCACTGATGAATTTCCCATGAAATGTACATAGCCCAATAAATGACTTCAGTTTCTTACCATTTGTTGGTCTCTTTCACTCACCAATAACCTTTATCTTCTCCTTGTTAGGAACTATACCCTCAGAAGTTAACAGATGACCTAAGAACGACAATTCTGCCTTCATAAATTCGCATTTATTCAGGTTAAGAGTCATCCTTCCTTTATGTATATATTTAAACACCTCCTCCAATATTTGGCAATGTTCCTGCCATGGGCTGCTGGTTATTAGTATGTGATCAACATACACAGTGAGTTTTCTCCACAGCTCACATCCAAGAGCATGATTCAGTGCCCTAACCAACATAGCCACAGCCACTAATATACGTAATCCAGATGGAACCACTTCAAACATGTATCTTCTTTCTTCAAATAAGAAAGCAGTATACTTCCTACTGTCTTTTGCTAACCTCACCTGCCAGAAATCATAAGTTAAATCTACACTAGACATGAGCTGTATATTGTTAAAGTTTTGCAAAAGTTCACTCATGATTTCTGGTTGGTCATTCTCTTTTACAATTATTTTCTTCAGTCTCCTTGCAACTAATACAAAGCTAACAGAACCATCTTTCTTTTTGACTATAACAATTGGATTATCATAGTGACCCCTGCGCAACTTAATAACCCTCCACTTTAGCATTTTTTTTTTTTTAATTCTGGCCCTTACTGCTTCCTTATCTGCCACAGCAATTGTGAAAGGTTTAACCCTAATTACCTCATGGGGCATTACCTTTATATGATATTTAAAATCAACTACTTCCCCAACCATACTACATGAAAACACATCTTTATATTTACTCAACAGTTACCTTGACAAATGTTTGATCTCACTTATTTTATCATTTATTCGCTCTAGAGAACATGCCTCCCCACTATACCCAGTCTCCCTTTTTAGGTGAGCTATCATTTTGCCTCGTGGCAATTCATTTTTAAATTTAACTCTTTTTCTGCCCATCATTAAATTCCAGTACTCTGTCTGTTATAATAATACTGCAACCATACATGCAAAGAAAATTCATCCCCAGAATAATGCTCATAGTGAGGCCAGGCACCATGAAGCAATCTATATCGAAATATTGAGTCTCAATCTTAAAATTAATAGAATCTCCACCTTTACCGGCTTGCTACATCCCCCAGTTTCAGTCATTGTAACTCTAGTTATGGTCAACTTCAACCGAATCCCTTCTTTGTATTTGTTACCAGAATGATCAGATACAGCTGACATACTAGACCGAGAATCTAATAATGCAATACTTTCTACATTTCCCACTTTGACATTAATAATTGGTTGAACGTATTCAATATTTGCCGTCTTTGATTCAATCTCTTCCAATACATCTCCTTCAGTGTCTTCCATGCTCTCTCTATCAATTACATGAACACTCGTACATATTCTCATAGTCTATATTTGCATTTTCCTCAACTTCTTCGTCACGACAAAACTCAACAACATTTTCGTTACAGCAGTCAACCTCAACTTCACTCCCTGATTCATTATTACCACACACGACATTACGAGGTCCACCCACTGGTACAGTCACAGCATTTTCATATACATCATTACCTACTGGTTTAGCATGTGCATCCAGTGGTACAGACGCAATATCAGTATTTTCACTAACACCTCATGCTCCACTTTGAGCAGGCTCATATACATTAATATCTGAAAAATTTCCATGTCCACATAAATAATTTGATCACAAGTAATTTCATTATTATTTGCTTTGCCCCTCGTTTCCACATCAATGCCTGTTTCTACTTCTGGCAAAGTGACTGCCTCTCTTTCAAAGTTCTCTGTAATCTTCATTGAAGCTAAACCCAATCTATTTTCTTCATTATATTCCAGTTCAGCCATTTTATTTCTGGCAAACAGTTCCCCAACGTAATAACTAGAATCATGATTTTTACATTTATTCATGTTCCAAGTATTATTAACATTGTTCCTCCTGTTCCAATTACTGTAGTTATTAAACCCTTCACACATTATTTTTATTACCTATTATTGCATCCATGTTGCATACAACAGTGTTTTTTCTTTGTTTCTCACTACAATTCTCTCCTGTATTGCAATTTTGTGTGGTCCTATTCTGTGCATATCCATTAGCCACCCCGTGGAGCTTGAGTGAGTCTCCCATTAGTTTTCCGACAGTCCGCCCTGAAACCTTGCACCTCGTACACTCTCATGTCTTAGCCCTTGCCTTACTTCCTCTCTCTCCTCTGTTCAAAATTCTCCCTTCTTTCATTATAATTGCCATTATCTCCCTTCCATCTACCTCTCCAATCCCTACTGTGATTATTATGTCCACTGCTATCGTCCCCCCCCCCCCCCCCCCCCCCAATTCCTATGATTGCCATTGAATTTATTATTGTAATTACCTCTGTTATGATTTCTGTTATTACCCCTCTGCTCAACCAATTTTGGTCTATAACACAGAGCCGTACCCATGTTTTCTATTAAATCAATAAATTCTACTACAGAATCAAAAGAGCTGTGGATGAGTTCCCATTGCAATGATTCTGTAATTCTCTTTAGTGTAGAGATTTCTGTAAGCATCCCTAATGGCCTCTTGAAATGTATTAATTTACTTAATTCTCTTGCATAAAATTCCCGTATGGTCTCTATTGTTGTTGTTGTTGTTGTTGTTGTTGTTGTGGTCTTCAGTCCTGAGACTGGTTTAATGCAGCTCTCCATGCTACTCTATCCTGTGCAAGCTGCTTCATCTCCCAGTACATACTGCAGCCTACATCCTTCTGAACCTGCTTAGTGTATTCATCTCTTGGTCACCCTCTATGATTTTTACCTTCCACACTGCCCCCCAATACTAAATTGGTGATCCCTTGATGCCTCAAAACATGTCCTACCAACCGATCCCTTCTTCTAGTCAAGTTGTGCCACAAGCTCCTCTTCTCCCCAGTTCTATACAGTACCTCCTCATTAGTTATGTGATCTACCCATCTCATCTTCAGCATTCTTCTGTAGCATCACATTTCAAAAGCTTCTATTCTCTTCTTGTCCAACTATTTATCGTCCATGTTTCACTTCCATACATGGCTACACTCCATACAAATACTTTCAGAAACGACTTCCTGACACTTAAATCTATACTCGACGTTAACAAATTCCTCTTCTTCAGAAACGCTTTCCTTGCCACTGCCAGTCTACATTTTATATCCTCTCTACTTCAACCATCATCAGTTATTTTGCTCCCCAAATAGGAAAACTCCTTTACTACTTTAAGTGTCTCATTTCCTAATCTAATTCCCTCGGCATCACCTGATTTAATTTGACTACATTCCATTATCCTCATTTTGCTTTTGTTGATGTTCATCTCATATCCTCCTTTCAAGACACTGTCCATTCCGTTCAGCTGCTCATCTAGGTCCTTTGCTGTCTCTGACAGAATCACAATGTCATCGGTGAACCTCAAAGTTTTTATTTCTTCTCCATGGATTTTAATTCCTACTCCGAATTTCTCTTTTGTTTCCTTTACTGCTTGCTCAATATACAGATTGAATAACATCGGGGATAGGCTATAACCCTGTCTCACTCCCTTCCCAACCACTGCTTTTCTTTCATGTCCCTCGACTCATAGCTGCCATCTTGTTTCTGTACAAATTGTAAATAGCCTTTCGCTCCCTGTATTTTACCCCTGCCACCTTCAGAATTTGAAAGAGAGTATTCCAGTCAACATTGTAAAAAGCTTTCTCTAAGTCTACAAATGCTAGAAACGTAGGATTGCCTTTTCTTAATCGAGCTTCTAAGATAAGCCGTAGGGTCAGTATTGCCTCACGTGTTCCAACATTTCTAAGGAATCCAAACTGATCTTCCCCGAGGTCGGCTTCAACCAGTTTTCCCATTCGTCTGTAAAGAATTCGCGTTAGTATTTTGCAGCCGTGGCTTATTAAACTGATAGTTCGGTAATTTTCACATCTGTCAACACCTGCTTTCTTTGGGATTGGAATTATTATATTCTTCTTGAAGTCTGAGGGTATTTCACCTGTCTCATACATTTTGAGACAGGCGAAATACCCTCAGACTTCAAGAAGAATATCACTCTTATATCCTGGCCCATTCAAAAATTCATTTTGTAAACTTACTGGTTCAGCTTGCCCCGAGTATGTTGTTTAAGAACATCATTTCAAAAAGTCTTGAAATCAACAAATTGCTCTGCATGCTGTTTATCCCACGTCTGAGCTCCCCCTTTTAATTGCTTCTTTACAAATTTAATTTGAGCCATCTCACTAATGCCAGCAAGAAAATTATCTTTACATGCAGCCAAGAAGTCCACTGCATTGTATTTACCTCTCCACTGAATGGTTTTGTGCACAATCCTTGCCCCCTTGGGATGCCCCATCAGTACATTGCATATTGATTCCTTCCATTCATTTATCTGTTTCTCTCATTTGCTAATTTCCCCTTGCAGCTTTTCACCTATACTTTTATAACAATCAGCAATGCCTACATTGTGTTTGTTTGTATTTTGTAATATATACATTAATTTCTTTGCCTCAATTCTTTTCCAGGCTGATATTTCGCAGTTTCCACTTTGGGTAACAACCTCTCTCTCTCTTCTCTCTCTCTCTCTCTCTCTCTCTCTCTCTCTCTCTTCTCTCTTTTTTTTATTTTATTTTTTTTTCTCCCAACTTTATTTGTAATCTCAGCAAGTTTACTATCAGGCTGATGATCAAACTTTCCACTCACTGCACTTACCTTATCACCAAGCTTCGGTACCATTTCTTCCAATCTATATTTCCGACTATTTCAGTTTTTATACTCCCAATTGTATTCTCTATTTTTGAATCTTTATCTCCAATTTTCTCAGGTTTTATACTCCCCATTTGTAAATCTACCTTTTCTAATTTCTTACTCAATGTTTCAAAATACACATTCACAGCATTTCCTGGTTCCTAACCTATTTCTTCCCTTCTCCATCCTGTGCTGTTGCTACTAATATCGCTCCCTACACCCTCTGGCCCACAGTCACTTGTAAATTATTAATTTCATCAGCCATGACAGGCTAATGCAGCCACTGACTGTACTTAATTTGCCTTTCCCTGTCAACATATGCAGCCTCTGCTGCTCTGCATTTCATCCAATGGCGATGCATCAAGTTGCTACCTCTGCTGCTTGGGACTGACGCAGTGTCACCCGCATGTGATGCTGTGTGAAGACACTGCCTCTGCAACTCAGTGCGGATGCAGTGCTGCCTGTGTGTGGCACCGCTCCTGCTGCTTGCTGCTGACGCAATGTCCCCTGCGTGTGGCACCATGTAGACTTTGCCTCTGCTGCTTGGTGACTTTCCCACGTGAACTGCTATAACGGCGACATACTGTGTCACTGTTGTCTGCAGCTGTTGTTACTAGCACGCATCATTACGCTTATCATTTGCACTAAGTGTGCTGCTGGTGCTGCTCTTACCACTGCTGCACTATAACCAAACTCGTGAGCCCCCATACTGACTGCTCACTACTACAGCTTGGGTATTGGGACAACCAATCTGAAATATCAATAGGAAGAAAATGCAGACCAATCCAGGATGAGGCAGTTTCACCCATTTACCAAGGAATGGGTGATGTACAGCCATTAAGTTTGAACATGGCTTTAGCCCAACAGCATAACATAATAATGTTAATACCAAAGCCTTACATCAGCAGTGAGACATTAGCAAATAATTTAATAAAATGTGTATCTGTTGCTCGAAATCCCAAAGTATAACATTGCTCGAAACAGACTGATTTTAAATTTTATATAAATACCTTTTAATCATTTTTTAGAGATGCACAATGTATCTGAACGATGGCCACAAGCTCATTGAGTAACTGAACAGTGTCTATGACCAGTGCAAATTTTGGTATTACTTTGTGCAGACGTAGCATTATACCCAGTTGCATGAGCTAAATCACAACGTGCAAGGTCCAGTACAAGAAAATAACATTTGTGGGAGACACACCATCTGTAGCATTACTGGCTCCAATGAAAATACCTCCAGAAGCAAGACAATAGGTGAAAGACAGACCTCAAGCTCTCCCCTGCATGCTTATTTAAAGGTTCAGTTACATGCCCATTCCCTGATTCAGTGCAGATACTTTCATCCTCACCACCATTTGTAATATTCATAACAATTTCATGTAATTATTCATGGTAAAAATACACTATGTGATCCAAAGTATCCGAACACCCCCAAAAACATATGTTTTTCATATTAGGTGCATTTGCTGCCACCTACTGCCAGGTACTCCATATTAGCAACCTCAGTAGTCATTAGACATTGGGACAGAGCAGAATGGGACACTCCACGGGGTGTCACTTGTGTCATACGTCTGTACACAAGATTTCCACACTCCTAAACATCCCTAGGTCCACTGTTTCCGATGTGATAGTGAAGTGGAAATGTGAAGGAACATGCATAGCACTAAAGCGTACAGACCGACCTTGTCTGTTGACTGACAGAGGGTCGTAATGTGTAATAGGCAGACATCTATCCAAACCATCACACAGGAATTGTAAACTGCATCAGGATCCACTGCAAGTACTATGACAGTTAGGCGGGAGGTGAGAAAACTTGGAATCCGTGGTCGAGCGGCTGCTCGTAAGCCACACATCAGACCGGTAAATGCCAAATGATGCCTCACTTGGTGTAAGGAGTATAAACGTTGGACGATTGAACAGTGGAAAAACATTGTGTGGAGTGACGAATCATGGTACACAACATGGCGATACGATGGCAGGGTATGGGTATGGCAAATTCCCAGTGAACATCATCTGCCAGCGTGTATAGTGCCAATAGTAAAATTCGGAGGGCTGGTGTTATGGTGTAGTCGTATTCTTCATGGAGGGGGCTTTCACCCCTTGTTGTTCTGCGTGACGTTATCATAGCACAGGCCTACATTGATGTTTTAAGCACCTTCTTGCTTCCCATTCTTGAAGAGCAATTTTGGGATGGCGATTGCATCTTTCAGCATGATCAAGCACCTGTTCATAATGCACAGCCTGTGGCGGAGTGGTTACACGACAACAACATCCCTGTAATGGACTGGCCTACACAGAGTCCTGACCTGAATCCTATAGAAGACCTTTAGGATCTTTTGGAATGCTGACTTCATGCCAGGCCTCATCGAACGACATCGATACCTCTCCTCAGTGCAGCATTCCATAAAGAATGGGCTGCCATTCCCCAAGAAACCTTCCAACACCTGATTGAATGTATGCCTGCGAGAGTGGGAGCTGTCATCAATGCTAAGGGTGGACCAACACCATATTGAATTCCAGCATTACGAATAGAGGGCGCCACAAACTTGTAAGTCATTTTCAGCCAGGTATCCAGATACTTTTGATGACATAGTGTATGAAAATCTTTGCAGTCTTTCAAATAACTTCGGGGAATTCAGCCAGGTAACAGTTTCAGTAATCACCGATATTTTGGCGGGAGAACAGTCCACCATTTTCAAGGCAAATTCCAACGTTGCAGTTTGCCTTGAAAATGGCAGGGTGTTCTCCCGCCGAAATATCGGTGGTCGCTGAAAGTGTTACCTGGCTGAACTCCCGGAAATTATTTGAAAGTTGTATATTGCAGGAGAAACTCAGTTCTCACAATCTTTGCAGTCATTTTCCAGTCTCTTAACAGATTCATTTGTACGTTATTGTAACAATTTTAAACAAATCCCAAATGCATAAATCACCATGTTTGGCACTCTAGTCAGAACACTAAGTTGACCTCTGTCACAAATAACAACTATACTTTGATTCACGTTGAAAGTTGTTGAAATATGAACTAAAGAAACTCATGTTGACGAGTTGATTTGTGTTTCTGTGGAGGAGGTCATAGTTATGGCACTATTTACATGAATAAATTAAATTATTTATTACATTTTTATAGTTGTTTAATTAGAAAATAATCTGTTCATTATACTGCAGGCATTATCCTCTTTCATCTGGTGTATCACGAGTGTGACTTCTATGATGGATTCAGTTGTTACAATTTTTTACAAACAATAATGGCAATAATGTCAGTAAATTTTAACTACTAGCTTCAGACATGGATTTATGGTCATTGCGCTCATCCCAGTGCTGAGGTTCCAAAACTATCTTTGGCTTTTCTTTAGCATGCTTGTATTGAGTTGTAATGTATTTTCATTAACATCATATCAGTGATGACATTTCAAGTCACAGGTCCCTCCATATTAGCTCGTCCCATGACCGCGTCGCTAGGAAACACCCTTTTTCCTGCCTTACCCCGATGATTGTTGGGCCTTGTGGATTGCTAGCCACCATTATTTCCACTCAGCTTGCCTGTCACACTGCTGTCTGACAGCTGGCTGTCCCAACAGACATTCACAGTGGTCCCCAGCTGACCTGTCAGATTCAGACCATCCTGCGGCAGTCAAACCAGCTGCTTGTAACATCGCAAGAGGATTGATGAATGGAGCAGAGACTGGTCATAGATCCTGAACATAAATAAATGTAACACATTGTGCACACATCGGAAAACAAATCCTCATTGTACAATGATGCTCTTGATGACATTGCTGGAAACATTAAGTACCATAAACTACACTACTGGCCATTAAAATTGCTACACCACGAAGATGACGTGCTACAGACGCGAAATTTAACCGACTGGAAGAAGATGCTGTGGTATGCAAATGATTAGCTTTTCAGAGCATTCACACAAGGTTGGCACCGGTGGCAACACCTACAACGTGCTGATATGAGGAAAGTTTCCAACCGATTTCTCATACACAAACAGCAGTTGACCGGCATTGCCTGGTGAAACGTTATTGTGATGCCTCGTGTAAGGAGGAGAAATGCGTACCATCACGTTTCCGACTTTGAGAAAGGTCGGATTGTAGCCTATCGCGATTACAGTTTATCGTATCGCAACATTGCTGCTCATGTTGGTCGAGATCCAATGACTGTTAGCAAAATATGGGATCAGTGGGTTCAGGAGGGTAATATGGAATGCCCTGCTGGATCCAAACGGCCTCGTATCACTAGCAGTCGAGATGACAAGCATCTTATCCACATGGCTGTAACGGATCGTGCAGCCACGTCTCAATCCCTGAGTCAACAGATGGGGACGTTTGCAAGACAACAACCATCTGCACGAACAGTTCGACGATGTTTGCAGCAGCATGGACTGTCAGCTTGGAGACCATGGCTGCGGTTACCCTTGACGCTGCATCACAGACAGGAGCGCCAGTGATGGTGTACTCAACGACGAACCTGGGTGCACGAATGGCAAAACGGCATTTTTTCGAATGAATCCAGGTTCTGTTTACAGCATCATGATGGTCACATCCGTGTTTGGCGACATTGTGGTGAATGCATATTGGAAGTGTATACAGGGTGTTACAAAAAGGTACGGCCAAACTTTCAGGAAACATTCCTCACACACGAATAAACAAAAGATGTTATGTGGACATGTGTCCGGAAACGCTTAGTTTCCATGTTAGAGCTCATTTTAGTTTCGTAAGTATGTACTTCCACCTACGCTCAGTGGAGCACGTTATCATGATTTCATACGGGATACTCTACCTGTGCTGCTAGAACATGTGCCTTTACAAGTACGACACAACATGTGGTTCATGCATGATGGAGCTCCTGCACATTTCAGTCGAAGTGTTCGTACGCTTCTTAGCAACAGATTCGGTGACCGATGGATTGGTAGAGGCGGGCCAATCCCATGGCCTCCACACTCTCCTGACCTCAATCCTCTTGACTTTCATTTATGGGGGCATTTGAAAGCTCTTGTCTACGCAACCCAGGCACCAAATGTAGAGACTCTTCGTGCTCATATTGTAGACGGCTGTGATACAATACGCCATTCTCCAGGGCTGCATCAGCGCATCAGGGATTCCATGCGACGGACGATGGACGCGTGTATCCTCGCTAACGGAGGACATTTTGAACATTTCCTGTAACAAAGTGTTTGAAGTCATGCTGTTACGTTCTGTTGCTGTGTGTTTCCATTCCATGATTAATGTGATTTGAAGAGAAATAATAAAATGAGCTCTAACATGGAAAGTAAGTGTTTCCGGACACATGTCCACGTAACATATTTTCTTTCTTTGTGTGTGAGGAATGTTTCCTGAAAGTTTGGCCTTACCTTTTTGTAACACCCTGTATTCGTCATCGCCATACTGGCATATCACCCGGGGTAATGGTATTGGGTGCCATTGGTTACACGTCTCGGCCACCTCTTGTTCGCATTGACGGCACTTTGAACAGTGGACGTTACATTTCAGATGTGTTACGACCCGTGGCTCTACCCTTCATTCGATCCCTGTGAAACCCTACATTTCAGCAGGATAATGCACGGTCGCATGTTGCAGGTCCTGTTCGGGCCTTTCTGGATACAGAAAATGTTCGACTGCTGCCCTAGCCAGCACATTCTACAGATTTCTCGCCAATTGAAAATGTCTGGTCAATGGTGGCCAAGCAACTGGCTCGTCACAATATGCCAGTCACTACTCTTGATGAACTGTGGTATCGTGTTGAAGCTGCATTGGCAGCTGTACCTGTACACGCCATCCAAGCTCTGTTTGACTCAATGCCCAGGCGTATCAAGGCCATTATTACGGCCAGAGGTGGTTGTTCTGGGTACTGATTTCTCAGGATCTATGCACCCAATTTGCGTGAAAATGTAATCACATGTCAGTTCTAGTATAATATATTTGTCCAATGAATACCCGTTTCTCATCTGCATTTCTTCTTGGTGTAGCAAATTTAATGGCCAGTAGTGTATCTTGGATTATCTGTCAGGATCAGGCTCAAGTGGAATGACCACATAAAATAAATAGTAGGAAAAGCAGATGCTAGACTGAGATTAATAGGAAGAATCTTAAGGGAATGTAATTCATTCAGTAAAGAGGTGGTTACAAGGCACAACCGATGCTTGAGTATTGTTCATCAATCTGTGACCTTACCAGGTAAGAGTGTTGGAAGAGAGAGAGGAGATCCAGTGAAGAGGGCCACATTTCATCATTGGATCGTTTAGATTGTGCGAGAGCATTACAGAGGGCTCAACGAACTCCAGTGGCAGATGGTAAAGGAGAGATGATGTGCATCATGGAGAGATTTACTATTGAAATTTGAGAAAGTTCTTTCTCCCACATACATCTCTTGAAACTACTGCAATGAGTCTTACTGATAATCATTGTCCCCACATGCAATTCACAAGTGGAACAGGGAATGGGTGATCATTTAGCTATTGATACCAGAAACACCCTCCACCCCACATCATCAAATGGCTTGCAAAGTGTTGATGTAAATAGAGATGTAGAAACCGTCATTCACAGGCAGTTGCCCTATGTTGAGGAAGTGCGCTGTGAGCACTTGTCAGATACCTGTAAAATGACAGAACAAATTGAGCAGTGATGCTGCATCAAATTTTACTGGTGGCTTGGCAGTACTCAAGTGGAAACCATCCGCAAGATTCAAGGGCTTTTGGAGACACTCCATGAGCACCTCAAGGATAAAGGAGTTGTATGACCACTTCACAGACACCAGTACATCAGTGGACAGCAAGCCACATTCAGGCAGAACCTCAACAAGCTGAAATGATGGTTTGTGGAATTCCAACACTATATTGACATTAAGGACCAGCAGCAATATTATTAATTTAGTTTCCTTTCACAGCTGTGTACATATTCCTTAATGCTGAGTAGTTTCGAACATGTCCATTTGTTTTCAAACCTGTACTTGTGACTTTATCATTTGATTGTTAAATAATTGCTTGCCACAAGCTGTGGTTCATTTGCTGATTGTTTTTATAATTCTGTTTTTAGTTTTTGTGTCATTTGACATTCCTATTTTCACCCCCATCAAGCATCTCTAGACTTAGAGAAAACTTTTGACAATGTTGACTGGAATACTCTTTTTCAAATTCTGAAGGTGGCAGGGGTAAAATATAGGGAGCGAAAAGCTATTTACAATTTGTACAGAAACAAGATGGCAGTTATAGGAGTCGAGGGGCATGAAAGGGATGCAGTGGTTGGGAAGGGAGTGAGACAGGGTTGTAGCCTCTCCCCGGTGTTTTTTAATCTATATATTGAACAAGCAGTAAAGGAAGCAAAAGAAAAATTTGGAGTAGGAATTAAAATCCATGGAGAAGAAATAAAAACTGTGAGGTTCGCTGATGACATTGTAATTCTGTCAGAGACAGCAAAGGACCTGGGAGAGCAGTTGAACGGAATGGACAGTGTCTTGAAAGGAGGATATAAGATGAACATCAACAAAAGCAAAACAAGGATAATGGAATGTAATCAAATTAAGTCGGGTTATGCTGAGGGAATTAGCTTAGGAAATGAGACACTTAAAGTAGTAGATGAGTTTTGCTATTTGGGGAGAAAAATAATTGATGATGGTCGAAGTAGAGAGGATATAAAATGTTGGCTTGCAATGGCAAGAAAAGTGTTTCTGAAGAAAAGAAATATGTTAACATCGAGTATAGATTTGAGTGTCAGGAAGTCGTTTCTGAAAGTATTTGTACGGAGTGTAGCCATGTATGGAAGTGAAACATGGACGATAAATAGTTTGGACAAGAAGAGAATAGAAGCTCTCAAAATGTGGTGCTACAGAAGAATGCTGAAGATTAGATGAGTAGATCATGTAACTAATGAGGAGGTACTAAATAAAATTGGGAAGAAGAGGAGTCTGTGGCACACCTTGACTAGAAGAAGGGATCGGTTAGTAGGACATGTTCTAAGGCATCAAGGGATCACCAATTTAGTATTAGAGGGCAGTGTGGAGGGTAAAAATCATAGAGGGAAACCAAGAGATGAATGCACTAATCAGATTCAGAAGGATGTAGGTTGTAGTAGGTACTGGGAGATGAAGAAGCTTGCACAGGATCAATAGCATGGAGAGCTGCATCAAACCAGCCTCAGGACTGAAGACCACATCATCATCATCATCAACAACAACAACAACAACAACAACAACATATAAATGCTAATGTAACCTTCCATAGTCAGTTTTCATGCTGTCCTCTCTATCACATAGCTTTTGTTTCTACCATACGTAATTATATAACTTTTGCTAGTTTTCCGGTATAGATCATTTTTCTCCTTGCATTATGTTCCACTTTAGTTTACTCCTACCCCAGTAATCCAGTAATTCTTTTTGATCATTTTGACTTCCACTAATTGTTTCCTCTTAGTCTAATATTCTGTGCTACTTTGTCTTTCCATTCCCTCTCCGTGACACTACACTACCAAAACCTTCCTTTGTTCACTTCTCATGTCTCCCTCATCTTACAAACCCCCCACCCCTTACTACATGAAACATTAATCTGCACCGATCTTTATCATATAGTTTAACATTTCTGTGTCCTTATGCTTTATGTGTAAGTGTTCTCTCGAGTACTCTCTTCCACAGCCCACATTCATTGTAGATCACTACATGGTTAATACTGTTATGTAAATTGAAGTTATTTCCATGTAGCACCCCTAGTATTGGACTGTCAGTTCTGGAAACAGTATTAATGAATATGGTTGTAGCACTTCCAGTGTTATAGGCTTTTGCATAAGTAATCTCTATGCTTACAAGCTCTTCGATTCATCTTTGGGGTATATTTCTCGTTATCTTTGATAATAACCTGCTGTATATACACTGAGGTGAAAAAAAAACAGAGGAATGCCTTGTAATATCTTGTCAAAGCTCCTTTTGCCTGGCGTAGCACAGTAACTCAATGTGGCATTGAAAGTCCCCTGCAGAAATATTGAACCATGCTGGCACTATAGCTGCCCATAATTGCAGAAGTGTTGCTGGTGCAGGAACTTGTGCACAAACTGGCCTCTCAATCTGGGTGGCCAGGTCATGCACCCGAACTGTCCACAATGTTCTTCAACCAGTTGCGAACAGTTGTGGCCCAGTGACATGGCTCATTGCCATCCATAAAAATTCCATCATTGTTTGGGAACATGAAGTCCATGAATGAGTGCAAATGGTCTCAAAATACCCGAACATAACCATTTCCAGTCAATGATCATTTCAGTTGGATCACAGGTCCCAGTGCATTCCGTGTAAACACAGCCCACATCATTGTGGAGCCACCAGCAGCTTGCACGGTGCCTTGTTGACAACTTGGGCCCACGGCTTCATGGAGTGTGCACCGCACTCAGAGCCTACCGTCTGCCTTTACCAACTGAAATCGGGACTCGTGTGACCAGGCCACACTTTTGCAGTCATCTTGGGTCCAACCGATATGGTCACAAGTCCAGGAGAGGTGTTGCAGACAGTGTTGTGCTGTTAGCAAAGGCACTCACAACAGTTGTTTGCTGCCATAGCCCATTAATGCCAGATTTCATCACACTTTTCTAATAGATACACTCGCCCTACATCCAACGTTGATTTCTTTGGTTATTTCATGCAGTGTTGCTTTTCTGTTAGCACTGACAACTCTGTGCAAACACTGCTGCTCTCAGTGAAGGCTGTCAGCCACTGTGTTGTCTGTGGTGAGAAGTAATGCCTGAAATTTGGTATTCTTGGCACACTCTTGACACTGTGGATCTCAGAATAATGAATTCCCTAATGATCCCCAAAATGGGATGTTCCATGTATCTAGCTTCAACTACCATTCTGCGTTAAAAATCTTAGTTCCCACCTTGGAGCCATAGTTGCTGTGGAAACCTTTCCACATGAATCAGCTGAGTACAGATGACTGCTCCACCAATGCACTGTCCTTTTGGTTGTGTACATTAGTACATGATACTGCCATCGTCTGTAAAGTGCATATTGCTATCCCATGACTTTTGTCACCTCAGTGTACTGCATGGCATGTATGGCTAGCAGTAATTGATATACCAGTGATAAAATATGACGTTTCCTTAACTGCTGGTTTACCATATGTGTCACCATTCCATAGACGGAATGTGTTTATATGTGAAGACCACTGAAAAATCTTTCTTTTTAGATAAAAACAACTACTGGTATTTACAACAGCATATATGTGCACATGTAACATATTTATAACAATAAAGAAAATTCCTGGATAGAAAAATATGTAAAATAATGGAAAGGCAGCCATTCACCTATAGCTTACTGATGCATGGCACAGAGAAACATGCCACAGAAAACAGTATTCACGCTAGCTTTCAAGCCCTTGCTCTTTCTGTAGCAAAAGTACACACATTCATTCAAACCACACAGGCGACCTGACATGACTGTGGGAGTGTGCATATGGGTGTCTATATTGTGTGTGTGTGTCCATTTACGAGAGAAAAAGCAAAAAGCAACAGCTTGAAAGCTAGTGTGAATACTGTTTTCTGTCATGTTTCTGTGGACAAAGCATCATTCAGCTGTAGTTATGTGGTTGTCTTTCCTTTATTTTGCATATTAATGTATTTATGTTATTCTTACTGCCTTTTCAAGGCAATGTTTGTTGTTGCAGTATATTTCAATGTAACCTCAGTGTTAACTAAATTATAACCTACCACTTTTCTTTGGTAGGTCCAGATTATGATGTTGACCGTGGTGCTCTCTTCATTCAACATAAGTTTCTTATTCAGAATCGCAGCCCAACTAAGATTATCTACCCACACTTTACTACGGCAACTGACACATCAAATGTGCAGGTGGTTTTCCAGGTGGTTGTCGATACTGTTGTGAAAGAAAATCTCCGACATGTGACACTTTTGTAAGTGATAGCATAACTCAGAACACAATGTATTCTGATGGATCTCAAATATCTTGCCATTCAGTCTCTCTTAAATTGAACATATGTCTTGTTGTTTCTAGTATTTTATTGTTGTGCCAAAAATTCTCATTTAGTGCAATTTATTACATTACTATTGGCATAAGTAATTTTGTTCTGCTGAATTAAATGTTTAATTAATTGTACTTAGTTGTTTTTATTTTGAGTCTTTACAAAGAATTATTTCTGTTTGATGTAAATTAAATATATGTCTGTTGGACTGAATGTTTCATGTTTGATATTGGTAACATGTGAAGACATACTATATCTCTTAACCATGTGGAGCATGTTCTTGTTGTGTCACCTTTTGTAGAAAGAACATCTACTTAGTTTTTTTTAAAAAATCTGTTAAAATTCTACTTACTTAAAAGAAAATCCCTGTGGTGCCCCTGTGATCTCCAGTCTCCTACTACAGAGGAGTAGATCGACACAATTCTAGGATGTAATGCGGTTCTGAAACTTTTTAATACATACATAGTCGATTTCCTCACTCTGTGTACTGGATATTCTCCTCTCGTTTCTAATGGACTATATAATAGTGTGACAACCAACTTTTTAAAAAAGGCATCTCCTTACATAATATATCTATAATTTTTTTATTTTATTTTTTAGATTAGTAACCTTGACTCATTACTGCAATTCTTGATTCATTACTGCAATGACTGAGATGATGTCTGACCTTTATATCACTTAAATTATTTTACTCTTCTTTTTATTGTCCACGAGGCACACTTAAATGTTACTGATCAAGCTTGTCATGGTCCTTTTTATGCTTCATTAATATAAGTGACGAAGAACACTTGTTTTGAATGTACATGAAAGTTAGTTGCTATGTAATTCTAATATTTAAATAATGAAAATTATTTAAGAGACTGAAAATATGGATATACATTTTTTGTACTTTAGTATTCTGAATGGTATATGCTGTCAAAAAATAATAAAAATATATATTTTATATGAATCATTGTCATCTAAGCATGAGCTGCCACAATATTGTTGTTCAAAGAGAGAAACTTTATCTGTTAGAGAGTGTTTGAAAAAAATTATATATTTTATTTTATGAAGTAAAAAAAAATGCCATAATAAAAGGAGAGAGATAATGTCTGTGATATATAATGTGTTCAATCCAGACTGTTGGATGGCCTTTTTTATACAGTACTGTCATTTGTATTATTGATATTATAAGGTTGAATGGCAATCTCATATCACTTTAAATAAAATGCTTTAGTGTGTTCACACAGTGTTTTTTTCCCCAGATTTTTTATGTATGTTTGATATTAATGACAAAATTCAGAATTTGAGAGCAAGTATTCCAGTTGTGACACAGTTATTTACCTTACTTAAAGCATTTTACCCATCAGAGGTGTTTTGAAATTTTCTATGAAAATGTCATAGATGGCATAGAGTTAGTGGATTTGTTGTTACAGCCCATAGTGTTGCAATATATTCTCCTGCAGTCTGTTGTAATCTTGACAGCTCATGATTAAGGTTAGGTTGTCCTGTTATTAATCGTAATACACAAAAAAGAAGGAAAGTTTTAAGAAGATACCAGTATAGAGAATACCATATATTGATGTGGGAAGCTTCGTCTAGATGAGAAGCACTTTATATTTACTTTCTAATTGCCAGTGATTGCCTAAATAAGGTTTCTAACCTCATTAAACATACCAGAAAACATGATACAAATTATCATGAACTGATAGTCCCAGAATTAAATAAGCAGTTACATCTCTTTAGAGAAGAGCCCAATTCCATGGAAACCACCAAGCGAGGTGGCTCAGTGGTCAAGACACTGGACTCTTTATTTGGGAAAAAAAGAGAGAGAGAAAATCCTCTTACCATGAAGATTTAAGTTTCCTCTAATTTATGTAAATTGTGTACGGTTAATGCCAAGATAGTGCATTAGAAAAGCTCATATCCTGTTTCTATCCCATTGCTTGTCCACCCTTAGCTTGTATTTTGACTTTAATGACATAATCATTGATAAGATGTTAAAATTCTTTTCCCTGGGAACCCCCCAATTTTCTGGAAACACTATTTTGTCATTAACTCACAAGATTAACTGTATCTAAATAAACTGTAAAATTCACAGCCCTGGTCAAATTTTAGTTTGTTTTGACAGATATCTGGTCGTGGCTTTATGGCAACCATCTACGTGCTGGTCAGAAACTGTGTGAACAACTTACAAAGGTGTTGGCTGAGAAATAATTATTAAGTGAAACATTCAACACATTGTGCCATTTCTGAATTGATTAGCATTGAAGTTAACCGATCAGGCTGTTGAGTGCACAGACTCAAGTGACCCACCAAAAATAATTAGTGTCTGTTGTTCTCATAGTGTAGATAGTAGTGCATGCAACTACTCAGCCTTTGGCTTGGGTTCAAACCTTACTACCAGCCCGTGTCCAATTTTTCTATCATTCTCTTATCCCATTTTAGAAAACCAGACAAAGTACATGTTTAGTGACACCATCTCTGGCTGACCACTTGAATTTGTGCACACAACTGCCTGTTGGCTACTTTCAGTGCTAATTAACTTGGAAATGGTGCACTGTGTTGAATTTTTTCCAAACAATTTCTCAACACAACCTACCCTGCAACACCCTTAAAAGCTTTTAAATCTGTTTCTGGCCACAATGAATAAGAGTTAAAGAAAAATAAAAGTATTTTAGAAATTTTGAAACATGAGAAACAAGTAGACTAATCACTTTGGAAAAACAGTGACACAGAGGACACACAACAGTAAAATAAACTGATTTACATGATGTGCAATGGTTCCATAGCAGTTAAAGTTACAGATCCTTGTGCTAGTGGTGCTAATGGAAGGATCAATGACAAACCTTTTATAAGCATATATTTTCTAAGAAGAATGGAATGTCAGAAAGTGCCAAATGAATTAATTGTTTTAGTAACATTACATAGAACATTTTGACTAAAGTTCAGTCTTGATCACACCATTTATGTTTCAATGACATAGGTAACCGGTTTCGGTTATTTTTACATAACCATCATCAGACCCACGGCTCCCTTAGGATAGTAGGCGGAGCTCAGCTGCTACGAAGTTGACTTCGTAGCAGCTGAGGAGAGCTCCGCCTACCATCCTAAGGGAGCCGTGGGTCTGATGATGGTTATGTAAAAATAACTGAAACCGGTTACCTATGTCATTGAAACATAAATGGTGTGATCTAGACTGAACTTTAGTCAAAATATAATAATCTATTGATCACTGTATTCCAAAAATGTTTACCAAAATATTATATAGAACACTTTACACAAGGGCAAAGTTCTGAACATAGCAAAGGAGCACAATGTAATTACACTGAAAATCAAACTGGCAAGTTAAATTTTTTTCTTTTTGTCTTTCCCTCTCCTTCCCTCTTTCCTGATGAAGCAACCGTGGGTTGCGAAAGCTTGATATTTGTGTGTGTGTTTTTTATTGTGTCTATCTACCAGCACTTTCCCATTTGGTAAGTCACAGCATCTATTTTTTAATATAGTTTTCCCATGTGACAAAGATGATGTGACTTACCATACGAAAGCGCTGGCAGGTCGATAGAAACACAAACACATACATACGCACAAAATTCTAGCTTTCGCAACCAATGGTTGCTTCATCAGGAAAGAGGGAAGGAGAGGGAAAGACGAAAGGATGTGGGTTTTAAGGGAGAGGGTAAGGAGTCATTCCAATCCCGGGAGCGGAAAGACTTACCTTAGGGGGAAAAAAGGACAGGTATACACTCGCACACACACACATATCCATCTGCACATACACAGACACAAGCAGACATTTGTAAATGTCAGACATTTTTTGGCCTTTACAAATGTCTGCTTGTGTCTGTGTATGTGCGGATGGATATGTGCGTGTGTGCGAGTGTATACCTGTCCTTTTTTCCCCCTAAGGTAAGTCTTTCCACTCCTGGGATTGGAATGACTCCTTACCCTCTCCCTTAAAACCCACATCCTTTCGTCTTTCCCTCTCCTTCCCTCTTTCCTGACGAAGCAACCATTGGTTGCGAAAGCTAGAATTTTGTGTGTATGTATGTGTTTGTTTGTGTTTCTATCGACCTGCCAGCGCTTTCGTATGGTAAGTCACATCGTCTTTGTTTTTAAATATATTTTTCCCACGTGGAATGTTTCCCTCTATTATATATATCCCTTAAAACCCACATCCTTTCGTCTTTCCCTCGCCTTCCCTCTTTCCTGATGAAGCAACAGTTTGTTGCGAAAGCTTGAATTTTGTGTGTATGTTTGCGTTTGTTTGTGTGTCTATCGACCTGCCAGCACTTTCGTTCGGTAAGTCACATCATCTTTGTTTTTAGATGGATGGAGACTTATGATAGAAAAGTGACAAAATATCACCATGACACACACTATTATAACACGTAATTAAAAATATTGAAGTAAACACAGTGTTGAAATTCAAATTATTCATCAAGAGTGTTAATAAGATTACTTTTCAGATTAGCATATATTCCTGTTTCTTTCAGCATGTTAAGTAAGAAACTATTTCATTTATGACTTAAAAGTTTTAAATCAGATTAAATACTGATCACCATATGCCTAGTGGTGACAGTCGTTCACCATATTCTGCCTTATTGCTGTATTTGTGTGTTTGGTCTTGTCATAACATTTATTTCCATTTTGCCGTTATCTACCATGATACAACTACCATACGCTTCTGAACTTGAATATTTATTACTTTTGTCACACGATATATTATGCTTCAAGTTGTTTTTCAAGCATGTTACCAACTTGAAAATTTCTTTATTTTCTATTTGTCAAAAAATATTTATTACATGCCACTGAAACATATATAGCCTTCTCTTCATTTTTTATTTTTGTTGGCATCCTGGTTCTACATCTACATCCATACTCTGACAAGCATTGCAAAGTCCATGGCAGAGGGTACATTCCATTGTACCAGCTATTAGGGTTTGTTTCCATTTCATTCAGGTGTGGAGCATGGGAAGAATGATTGTTTGAATGCCTCTGTACATGCTGTAGTTATTGTAATGTTGTCCTTGTGATCCCTATGTGAGTGATGTGTAGGGGGATGTGGTATATTGCTAGAGTCATCATTTAAAGCCAGTTCTTGAAACTTTTTTAATAGATTTTCTAGCGACAGTTTATGTCTATCTTCAAGAGTCTGCCAGTTCAGTTTCTTCTGTATCTGTGTGAAACTCTCCCACAGATCAAACAAACCTGTGACCATTCATGCTGCCCTTCTTAGTATATACTCAATATCTCTGTTAGTCTTACTTAGTATGGGCCCCAAACACTTTAGCATAATTCTAGAATGGGTCGCATGAGTGATTTGCAAGCAATCTCCTTTGTTGACTGACTGCACTTCCCCAGTATTCTACCAATAAAACACAAGTCTACCACCTGCTTTATCCACAACTGAGCCTATATCATCATTCCATTTCATATCCATACACAGTGTCACACCCAGGCATTTCTATTAGATGGCCAATTTCAACTGTGACTCATTGATATTGTAGTCATAGGATACTACATTTCTTTTGTGCAGTGTACTATTTTACGTTTCTAAATATTTAAAACAAGTTCCCAATCTTTGCATCACTTTGAAATCTTATTGAGATCTGACAGAATATTTATGCAGCTTCTTTCAGACAATACTTCATTGTAGATAACTGCATCATCTGCAAAAAGTCTGAGGTTACCATTAATATTGTCCGCAAGGTCATTAATATACAACATGAGCAGCAAGGGTTCCAACACACTTTCATGGGGCAAATGCAAAGTTACTTCTGTATTTGATGATGACTCTCCATCCAGGATAACGTTCTGTCCTCCCTACCAAAAAGTCCTCACTTGATACGACATATGATTGTACTTTTGACAATAACCATAGATGTGATACTGAGCTGAATGCTTTTAGGAAATCAAGAAATACTGCATCTAACTTTCTGCCGTGACCCAAAGCTTTCAGTATGTTATGTGAAAAAGTGCGAGTTGGGTTTCATATGATTGATATTTTCGGATTCCATGCTGGTTGGCATGGAGGAGGTCATTCTGTTCAAGATATCTCATTATGTTTGAACTCAGAATATCTTCGAAGAGTCTACAACAAATTAATGTGAAAGATATTGCTCGGTACTTTTGTGGATCACTTCTACTACCCTTCTTGTAGATGGGCGTTACCTGTGCTTTCTTCCAACTAGTGGACACAGATTTTTACTCAAGCAATCTATGACAAATTATGCCCAAGACAATGGTAACATCCAAAAATTCTCAAAAATGCACATTTATTTGTGTTGATATGTAATGAAATTTGGGGTGAGCTGTTTTTTGGCAGTAACTTTGAATCGCAGAGGCTGATTTCCTACTTAAGTAAGTTATTCAAAAAGCACTTGTGCCAGTAGCATACAAAATTATAGTGTTGTAAGCATCTGAAAATTCTGAAAGATAACATATTTTTCACACTTTTATGCAATGAAATTAGAGAATGACTTTTCTGAATGAGGATAGGACTACTGTTCCCAAAATTTTTAATAAAGCATAAATAAGTTTAAGCCTACAATAGATGATAACCGTACGAGTTTATCGTGACAGTCGCAAATGTTCAGAATTTCACAATACATCACTATACAAACAGGAATTGATACAATCAATGAAAGATTATGCAGAAACAACACAAACAGTAAAATATGTGAATCTAGAACTTCAGATCAGCACACAAATCGTGTAAACATGGTCTCGCTCAAAGAAAAATCTTGAAGTTTTCTTCTACAAATAAATAAACATGCAAATTGCACAGATTTTTTCCTTAGCTGTTTGTGTGCCAACTTGTGTACCGGTGTGCCGGAGAAGAACAGTGCAGTGAGAGATTATGTCAGTCAAAATATAGAAAAATGTTCAGACCAACAAAGAACATTTGCCTATTGCAGCTAACTATGTGTGTCATCATGTTCATCAGTGTTGTTGAATATTTGGTGGCAAAAAATGATTATTTTATGTTAATTTGAAAGGTGAAACTTCCTTATTGGCACTGTTTTTTTTTATAGTGTCTCTAAAGTAGGCAGTCTTGTGCCATGAAGAGTGACATGATGTTATGTTAATAATAATTTCAGTAGTAGTTGGCTTCCCATAAATCCCATATTTGTATTCTCCATTGTATTTGGTTATCATTGTGTCAAGGAAAGTAGCACTGGAACTGCAGGAGTCAGAAAGACCCCTGTCACAGTTTTCTTTAATGTCATACCCAATTTTTTTACTTTGCTCTCAGCAATTGTGCAGAATAGTTGTTCTTCATTGTTGTAACTTGACACGTGCACATTCCAGTTTGCCTCAATTTTAGCTGTAATATAATTGAAAACATTAAAAAATCTACTCACCAAGTGAAGGCAAGAGAAAACACACATAAAAGTTAAGGAAATTTGCAAGCTTTCAGAGCCACGGGCATCTTCTGTCAGAAGAGTTGAAGGGGGAGAAAGAGGGATGAAGGGAAAGGATTGGCGAGGTTTAGGAAATGGGGAGAGTTAAAAAAGTTTCCCAGAACCTCTGGTCAAGGGAGACTTACTGAATGGGATGAGAAGGAAAGACTGATTGTTGGGGACTACACCACCTGAGATTTCAAAACCTGAGGGCTTAAATGTGCAAGATATGGTAATAAACAACAGAGATTTTGCTGACCAAACATTGTGCATTTGTTAATTAGAGAGGAAAGCGAAGTGCATTATACATGGTAGACATGTGAGATGGGATGTGGGGCAGGGGGATATAGACAGGGCAGAAGAGGAGGATATAGAAAACTAAAAGGGAGCAAAGAAAGTAATAGTTACTGAGAGGAAATGTTGGGTCACTGACAGGCACGTCAAAAAGACTGCTGAACAAGTAAGCTTTTGGCCAAAATGCCTTCTGAATTATGTAACATACACACCCAGATACTCATGCAAATTTATTTATTTTATTTTGAGTTCGATATGCCAGATGCCTTACAATACTATACACATTCAGCATGGGAAACTTAATTAACATGCAAATGTAACAAAACATTATTCATTATAAATTTAGTTATACGTATTACAGTATTTCTAAACCTATAGTGCATACATGTTGTAATCTGTCAAAAAATTAACAATTAAACAGAAACACATAAATTACAAAGCCAGGAAATGGCACAGTCCGTGAGTCTATGCAGATCCTCTAATGAACCGTCCTGAAAACCATCATACTCGTTTATGTGCTGCATTGTCTGTATTTTGCCACAGTCACAGTGAGGATCGTCCACATAGCCCCACTTGGCCATCAGCTCGTTGCACCGTCCAACACCAGTTCTCATTCTATTTATTGCCGCCAAGGTTCTTCGAGGGAATTTAAGTCCAGGAACATGATTAGCCAGGTTCTTAATAAGGTGTTAATTATTAACATTTGCTTGTTACCATAGGTGTTTCCATTCTGCTATGGTGTCCCAATTGCTCAAAGAGTGGTTGCAGAAGGAATTCCTTGACTTTAATCACGTCGGGCCATACAGATCAGTGTGTATTGGGAGTGTGGTGTCAGCAGCAATTTTTTTGCATTTCTCTTTGGATTGCATGTTGTCTGCAGAGTGAGGGAGGTTCAGTGTTTGCCAGCACAGAGAGCCATGGTGTTGGGGTAGGTCTCACTGTTCCAGTTATTGTTCACAAGGTGTCATTAGGCAAACTTCTACTTTATTGGCGTGTGAACTGTTGCCCCATCTAGGCACACAGTATTCTGCAACGCTGTAGACTAGAGCCAAGGAGAAAGTGTGAAGTGTCATAGCATTACTTCCCCAGGTAGAGCCTGCGAGTTTCTGGGTGATATTGACTCTGCCTCTGAGGTTTTGACTGACATCCTGCAGGTGTTCTTTGAATGTTAGACTGCAGTCCAGTTTAACACCCAGGTATTTTGGTGCTCTTTCGTGTCCTATATTCTAGCTTGCACAGGATAGAGTAGCATGGAGAGCTGCATCAAACCAGTCTCAGGACTGAAGACCACAACAACAACAACAACATTCTGGCCTGCTATATTCAAGTGCAGCTTCCTGTTGTAATGGATCTGGGAGATGTGTTATTTTCTACCGAATTTGTTGATACCAAATTGTAAATGTTTTCTTATATTTTTGTCAGAATTTTTTTATTGTAATTTGCCTTATTATATGCTAATTTACTTATATTTTTGAGAGTGACAGCATATTGATTACTATTAGTTAGTGTGACGAAGAATATCAGAGAGACTGATTACAAGTGGAAGCTTGTGTGTTGTGTAAAATGTCTTTGACGCTGGAGTTGTCTTTGACTGTAGTCAGTCGGCAGTGAACTCTTGGTGTCCATGGTGTTGACGGTAGAACCATGTGCAGGTCGCCGTCATAAATAATTTGTTAGTGAACAGAAAGAATGAATTATGTTACCACTTTTTTTATATAAACTTTAAGAAGAAACCACATTCGAAGAAATGGTATTTGAAGCACCAAAAAATGAGGCAAACACATTGAACCAGGTCATTTCTGCAACCGGCAAAACTGCATTGTGGAATCATACTTCCACTAGATAACTGAAGCCAAGACAAATATCGCCTTGTAAACATTTTGCGGAAAAGGTACTGTCACGAAATATGTCAAATTTAAGTAAATAAAAAATAGTGAGCATATTTCACTGTCTGCTTGTTTGTTCTTCAGTTGCATCACTGTGCTTACTGTTTTTGATGCATTAAGGTTCAGACGCCAGGTCCCGTAGTAGTTATGAAGCTGCACCAAGTCAGAATTTAGGCCTGATTCCAATTGTTCGAATGACATGCCATCCAAATGCAAGTCACACACACATGAACCAGAGACAGTAGTCATATGTGTGTGTGTGTGTGTGTGTGTGTGTGTGTGTGTGTGTGTGTGTGAGAGAGAGAGAGAGAGAGAGAGAGAGAGAGAGAGAGAGAGAGAGAGAGAGAGAGAGGGGGGGGGGGGGGGATTATTACACCCTGGATGTTCCAGTGTTTGATTTTATTGAATGATTTTATTGAAAGGAAAGGTTGAGACTGAATAAATCAACATAAATTAAGCCCAGGTGGGTGGTGGGGACCAAGTATATGGTCTAACACCTGTTCCCGCATGTGTATTTCTGGGAAACTGATGTCAGGAGGAAAATCCAGGTCGTACATGTGGTGAAACAGGCAACAAGGTCATGGCTGTCTAGTTGTAGAGCTTGCTATGGAACAGGATAATGTGTGTTGTCAGTATACACCCTCAGTTACTGTCCATCCATCATAACTGATAACTTGATGGTAGTCATGCCAATGTCCAAATCCCATGCGCTTTCCTTGACATTGATCTCATCCACACCAAATGTCAGCTACACACTTCTGTTTACATCAAACCTACTAACAATCAACAGTATTTACATTTAGACAGTTGCCATCCTTTCCATATCAAACGTTCCTTCCTATACAGCCTTGGAATATAAGGCAAACATATTTGTTCAGATGCAGAATCTTCACAGCAATACACCATCATTCTCACCTCAGCCTTCACTGGATGTAATTACCCTATTACCGTAGTACAGAAGCAGTTCCCCAGCCCATCACATCTAATTGTGGTGCTACTGGTCTTGAATGTATTAATCAACTGCTTTGACAGGGCTTTGACTCCCTAAAATCATGCCCTGAGATGAGGTCCATGACACAATATGTCTGGCATTTTACCCACCACACACAGAACAGACTTTGCCCTCCCCCTTCCCCCCAAACTCTTCCAATAATCTGGCCAGACCATACGCTTCTTCTGTGACCATTACCCTGCCGTATGGCTCCTATCCTTGCGACCATCCCCACTGTAAAACTTGCCCAATGCACCCTCGTACCATCACCTATACCAGTCCTGTAACCAGCAAAAAATATACCATCAAGGGGAGAGCAACCTGTGAAACGACACATTATGTACCAGCTGTTATGTAAACACTGTTCAGTCTTTTGTACATTGGTATGTGTCGTTTCACAGGATTTTTACCCTCCACGCTGCCCTCCAATACTAAATTCGTGATCCGGGATCACCAATTTAGTATTGGAGGGCAGCGTGGAGGGTCAAAATCGTAGAGGGAGACCAAGAGATGAATACACTAAACAGATTCAGAAGGATGTAGGTTGCAGTATACACTGGGAGATGAAGAAGCTTCCACAGGATAGAGCAGCATGAAGAGCTGCATCAAACCAGTCTCAGAACTGAAGACCACAGCAACATGGCTCCTGCCCTTGTGACCATCGCCACTGTAAAAGTTCAGTCTTTTGTACATTGGTGTGACTTCCACCAAGTTCTCGGTTAGTATGAATGTCATAGACAGAGGGTGTACACTGGCCACACACAATATCCTGTTGCAGAGTATAATCTACAACATGACAATTGTGATCTGAGTGCCTGTTTCGCCACATGTGCCACATGCATTTTGCCCCAACTCCAGTTCCTCAGAACTATACATGTGGTACCTGACATTACAATATAGCCACAGTTCTAACCACCCATGTGGCCTGAATTTTTTTGGTCACAACTTTTCTGTTAAGTAACTATTCCTTTCTACCTCAGGTTTTTAAATCACATCCAGTGCAATCCCAAACAATCAGTCTATCGTTCTCATCTCATCCATTAAGTCTCCCCGACCAGGGTTCTGGGTGATTTTTCCATAACCTGTTCCCATTTCAAAAACTCACCAGTCCTTTTCCTTCTTCGCTCTTCCTTCCCCTTCAACCATTCTGTCAAAAGAAGGAACCACTGGTTCTGAAGGCTTGCACATTTCCTTAACTTTTATATGTGTTTGCTCCTGCCATCATTTGGTGAGTAGATTTTTTATTTATAGAATTATATTTTCAAAAATCAATGTATATTGTGTCATTCAGGTAACATTCTTTGTACATGAAAAAGGTTTTTGAGCATGTCCGTCAGTGTGGACTTTTGGTGAATAAGTGTTACATCTCTTAGGGAATTCATCAGTGCAGTCAATTTGTGATTCAATGTTGGAAGATGAGGATTTCACACCAGAGATAAATGCAGTTGGAGACACGGTGAACAAGGAGTGATTAGTGGAGGATTCAGATAGTGATTTACATCAGTCACCATGTCATCCATCACAGCATGCACAGTTGAATGCCTCTGCAAAGATGGTTGCTAGAGATAGAACCAAGTGCTTGATTGCCAATTTATCATCTTCTGGATGAAACTCAGCTGTGAATGTTCTACATGAGAGAGGAGGTGTCCCACTGCTTACACTTGCCATTGAGTAGATGACTCTGTCATCAGTGCTTCCAGTCTTATTTTTGACAAACCGTTACTACATTTCATGAAGAAATACACAGAATCAAATGCTCAAAAATACTAAAAAGCAATTTTTGGACCATGACACTTGAGGAACTGGAAAAATTTATAGCGGTCATATATACTCTGTATGTCATTTGTATGGCTGCAGATGATCTTAGGTCACATTCTTTGGGATCTACTTTCATCAAGGACATTATCCCAAGGGAAGATATCAGGAACATCTCAGATTTCTTTGTTTCAATGAAAAATCAACCTGAGACAAATGCTTTCCAGCAACAAATTTGCTTCTGCATCTAAAATTTGGTGAAAGTCAATGGAAATAGTATTTGTTCTTACCACCCTGGAGTAAATATAAACATAGACGAACAACTATTACCATACAAAACAAGATGCAAGTTGAAATGCCATTTGGAAACCTTGACTGCAATCATGTTATGCAAAGTTAGCACAACAGATTCACTAAGTGCAAGAAATACCAAATGTTTGAAGAAAACCATTACTTATCTTGAATCATGCCGATCTTGATGCTGAAGCTGCATTTTGAATGTCCCAGGATAATTTTCGTTCCTGTACAGTTGTGTTACAATAGGCCCTTCTCTGTTTGAAATAAAAATGCTGGCCGTATAATTCAGTTTATAAGACCCATTTATTCCACTAGTTGCTTCATATTATATCGGTATGATAACACATTTCGCAACAGGCGCCACAACTGCGTAACAGAAGATTACTCGGAAACACATCAGCCCAGTACAATATAAAAAAAAAAACAAGTGCACTTTCGTGACTTAGCAATTACAATGGCTGACTTACTGTTGATGTCACGAAAGTCATTATATTTTGGCCTACTTACACAGACGATAAACAGAAAACAGTATTTGTGATAAAAATGGATCAGATGTTAATGATTTTCATGAATAAATTCTATGTGTGTAGTGAAAGTACAGGTCATTTGAACATAGCAGTTGTTTGAAACTTGCTCAACAAATGCATATTTAATGCTCGTTTTCCCTAGAATATGACCTCTTAAGTGCTGGGTATTAAATTAACAGTGCAAAAGTCTAAATAGTAATAAAAAACTGAATGTGTTTTACAATTCTGAGTTATGACTCAGTTTAAATATTTCAATAACAACTCAGTCCAGTTGGTTTGGCAAGAAATTAAATGCATTCTAGAGACACTGCCTCCTTCGCTTCCTGATGAGTGAGAAGTTCCTAAAAAAGTAATAACTTTTTGTAATTAGCAAACTTTGTATTTTATTAATTTATGTTTCATTGACATACAACATTGTTGGATTTTTAATCTCTTAAAACATTGTGGTCATCATCAAGCTAGACTGAGTGCTGTTGTTATTTAAATTGATCCACAATCTATTGGTTTTGGATGTTCATGTATTTCAAACATATATATAACTGCCACACGTCAACAAACTTTGTACTTTTTGCTGAATGGAAAGGAAGTAGTTCATACTTCAGCTGGCAAATGAATTCGAGGAACCAAAAGAACAGAAGCTTTTTACTCCAACAACAAGCATTATTTGCTGGGAACAGTATATGAAACCTTTTAGTCCTGAACCCAATACCAAGTAATATGTAATGCAACAGTCTATACCTGACAAGATTGCTTATTGAATCACTCACACCCAGTCTAAAACATTATAAGGTTCACTCAGTTCATACCCAACAAACATGACAAATACGGTGTCCAATTCCGGGTTACTACTGATATGGAGATGGAGTATATATGTAATGCTTTTCTGTGCTTTCTAACATTCTGATGAATTAAAGTGTGAGTGTAGGTGTGGGTTATACTGATTTATTTCCCCAAACCACATTCCACATCTTTATGAGGTGACTTACTTGGAATTTTGCAGCCCCTCTTCTTTACAGGATAGCCGGCTGCTGGAAAACCTCTTGACTTCTTCTCCATCAAATAGTGCTAGGTACAGGAACTTTCAAGCCTCTTTCTACTTATAAAATGAGTAGACATACAAACTTTCCTTTTTGTCAGTTAATGATGTATTTGACTTTCATGCACAATATAATTCACGCCTTCAACATACATATGTAACTTTCTGTAAATACCTCGTACTGTCGGCTATTAGAAACAAAATGAGTTACAGTTAAAAGAAAGTTGGCTTGACTACCTTGACTTTCTTAAAAATGAATCAGAAAATACTTCTTGCCTCTACCAAGACTGAGAAAAGAGTCTATAAGAGTACTTTTTAAACTGTTCTTGTTTCACGTAACAATAGTCAATGACACAATAAGCAAAAAGTGGCATAAAAACTCCATGGTTCTTCCTTACACATGCACTAAAACCTCTATGGACTGACCGACAGGTATTTATCGAGGCCATTCGACCGCCGCATCTACTTTCTTCCCGCGACTGATTTTAAACCTGCACACACAAACATGTGACGCGCAGTGATTTTACCATCCCACACTCGTATCTAGAATATCTTGTGTTTGAGATGGTAGAAGGCTGAGTGGTTCTAGAATTTACACAGAAATTCTCAAATCACTACATATCCCCCGTCCCCCCCTAGATCGAACACGTGATTTTTATACGTAATCATTATGCAAGTAATGTCACTCATAACAACATTTCATATCTTAACAATATAAATCTTTTACATATGTCTATATACATATCTCTCCTTTCCATAACAATTCTCTGTCCTCTCTGGAACAATCTTTCACTTATTGTTTCTCTATTCTTTTCTTATTTTACTTTGTTATTAAGACATGAGCATTTACTTGTTGTTTTAGTCAGCATTATCAATATTTAGTAATTGTGAGGACTCTTTTTTTTCTTTTCTTTATTTTCTTTTTCAATCAAAAACTTCAGCTGTTTATGACACATGAGTAATCTATTTTCTATTCTTGTCTTTTTGTACTACCTTTTTCCTAGTATGTACTATTATCATTAGTTGTAGCTTGGAGGAACTCTGGGTGAAATGAAAGTGTTCTTTTGACACTCATTTACTTCCACGAAACCTAATAATGCTAGTCATTCATAGAATTTACACTTTCCAGAATAATTCCTATAAAATTTGTGACTTTTGTCATGATACTGTCCCCTTCTCCTAGGATCAGCACCTATTCCTTGCTTGTGGGTTGACCTTATGAGAGCATTTCCTCTATCAATTCTGGTAGGTACGCCCCTTACAAAACACCTCTATTTTTTAGGCCACAAATCATCCTATCTCCACGTAGGTACGTCTGCCCTTCGTACTTAGTGAATGCCAGGAATGCCCCCCTTATCCTTTATGAGGAGGCCCCACAGTTCATTACCCTAATATACATTTCTATGTATACCATAATTAAATATCTTCTGGTAAAGCTATAAATCTATTTTAAACTTTGTATTCATTCTTTAATATATCATTCACTCCCTTGAATCCTCCTCTACTTATCAACTTCTATACTTTCAATAGATATTATGTCTATATATACTACTTACATCCCACTATCCTTCAGTTCATCAGAGTTTTTATTGCACTGATGTTGCTCACGCCTTTTTCTTATTTAACCATTACTCATTACTATTTTATAGTTGTTTGTTATGTATGGGTACCACTCCTTATATATATTCGATGTAGAACCATCATAACTTCCCATATATGTGCGCATAATTCCCTTTGTACTCGCCTTTCCCCTACGACACCTGGCAGTTCTCACATCATGACAAGCTTTGCCTTATAAAATTTAATGTTTGCATAGAAGTGTATATTTGTGTATATGTGGATGTGTGTTCATGTAGTCTGATTCTTCAGCCTTCTTATTTAAGGATAAGATGTAGGTTATTAGTAACCATGGAAACAAAGGAGGACTTCAGCAATAGAAGTTTATGAATATGGAAAGAAGGAAAAGACAGACAGGTCCTCAAGATGAGAAGCAAGAAAGGAAAAAAATATCTTGTAGCTAGGATCGAAGAAGAGAAAGAAGATAGCCCCAAAGACAGGAAACCCTTCCCACCCCCATTCACCAGGACTCTTCCTCTCAGGTACTCGAGTGAGATGCCGTCAGTGCAGGAAACTATTTGGAAAAAACACCGAAAACAACTCGGGATCTGACGGTCGTCACTCCGCCCATTAACTTAGAATAATAACGTCTCTGGGGGAAATACAATTTTACATCCTTTACATTGTATTTCCCCTTTTTTAATCCAATTGGGGGATCTACTAAAATTAACGTCTTAGGATGGACCACCGTTTGTACCCGGTAATGTCCCTCATATTTTTGAAAAAACTTATGAGTCTCTTTCTTCAGAGTCGAGCTGGGAAGATGTTGTTTTATAAGAACCAGGTCATCAACTTGGTACTGAGGTTCCACAGCCTTTTCATTATGCTTACTTAGTCTTTGTTGCGCCTTTTCAATCAAATTTTTAGAAACTATTTCCTGATTTACTTCATAATTGGCACTAGGTTGTTCAGGCCAATTAAAATATTTAATTAAAGGTTCTCCTATGAAAGGTTTGCCTAAAACTTCTAAAGGTGTCAATCCAGTCGATAAATGGGCTAATTCATTTATGATAAGTTCAAAGTCCTTAATTTTCATGGCCCAGAAGTATGTTTTCCATGACAGTATGTACGACATAATTTCCCAATTTCCTTCATTACCCGTTCACACGGATTTGATGACAGGTTATAATTGGATATTAACACTTGTCGAACACTTTCCCACACTAGGAATTCTCTAAATTCACTGCTCACAAATTGTGGTCCATTATCTGTAGGAAACAGTTTTGGTTTACCTACTGCCAGAAAGTATTGTTTCAAACAGTGTATAACCATCTGCGTGTTTGCCCTTTTAATAGGATATAATTTAACATATTTTGACCAGCATTCTATGATAACTAAAATATATGATACTCCTCCCTTTCCTTGTGGAATTGGTCCAAAGAAATCTTCTGCTGTAAGGTCATGTAATGACTTAGGGATAATAGGATGCATTTTGTATTTCACATGAGTATTACTCTCGTTTACTCCTGGCAGGATTCACAGGTTCTAATCAAATATGCTATTTTATGCCCTAGTTTCTTGAAATAATAAAATTTATTCATATGAGATATGCATTTTTTGATTCCGAAGTGTCCACACCCTTTGTGAACATACCATACAAGTTCGTCTTCCATTACCTTGGGAATACATAAATGCCAACGCTGCGATGTTCCACTGTCCCTCCAAAACAAGTTATTATCTACAATTTTCCCAACTGATTAGAAAGTAACAAGTTCTGGATACACACAGAAAATATTTCTGTGAAATAAGGATCATGATGGATATTCTCTGTTATTCTTTGAACCATCTCTTTCACTCTGATGTTTGGATATTCTGCTGACATAAAATTAATGGCAAAAATAACACCGGGCCCTTCCATACATTTCAAGTTTTCCTTTCCTATGGGTAGCCTTGATAATGCATCAGGTACTATATTTTCAGAACCTTTCACGTATTGTATCTTGATATCGTATTCCTGTAGGAAAAGCATCCGGCGCATCAACCTACTGTGTAGTAATCAACTACTCATCAGAAAGGATAAAGCTTGATGATCTGTATAAATATGGATTTCTGATCCCCATACTAGTGTTTGAAACTTTTGAATACTCCACACAATTACCAGTAGTTCTTTTTCGGTAGCTGTGTAATTTAGTTCATGCTTATTTAGACTACGAATAGCAAAAACTATGGTTCTGTGTTCTACATTACTTGGATCCCATTCTACTTGGAAAAGTTCGGCAGCAATACCGTAATCAGATGCATCTGTCGAAATTTTAAATGGTTCACCCATAACTGGGTGACGTAATATAGCGCCTCAACAAGCGCTCTTTTAACGTTTTCAAATGCATCATTTGCACCTTGATCCCAAGTCCACGGTAATCCCTTTTTTAATAGACGTAAAATTCTCGGGTCATTTAACTCCTGCCGTAGTGCTTACCGTCGATAGTATCCAGCCACACCTATAAATCCTTTTAGTTGTCTTACATTTCTGGGGTGCGGACGTTCTTTGATAACTTTTATATGTTCAGGGTCTAGTCTAATTCCCTCTACCCCTACAATATGCCCTAAGAACTCAAGTTCTTGGTGCACAAAAAACGATTTTGACAGCTTCACCATAATACCTTTCTCTTTAAATTTTTTTCAGAGTCTTGCAGAAAGTTAGACAATGTTCCTCCCAAGTAGCTGATATTAATAGGATATCAGCTATATATATTATCAAATTCTTCAATAAGTCTCTCTATAGTGCTTCATCTAACGCACGTATAAATACAGACATAGAGATATTAAGTCCAAATGGCAATACATTGAAATGATATGATTTTCCATCAAACAAAAAAGCTATATAATTTTTGGATTCTGTATGTAATTTTATCCACCAATATCCTGCGGTCAAATCTATCGCGCTAAAGAATCTTGCCTTTTGAAATTTGGATAACAATTTGTCAATATTAATTGGTCGGTGAAGATTAGATGGGTAGATCACATAACTGATGAGGAGGTACTGAATAGAATTGGGGAAGAGTTTGTGGCACAACTTGACTATAAGAAGGAATCAGTTGGTAGGACATGTTCTGAGGCATCAAGGGATCACTAATTTAGTATTGGAGGGCAGCGTGGAGGGTAAAAATCGTAGAGGGAGACCAAGAGATGAATACACTAAGCAGATTCAGAAGGATGTAGGTTGCAGTAGGTACTGGGAGATGAAGAAGCTTGCACAGGATAGAGTAGCATGGAGAGCTTCATCAAACCAGTCTCAGGACTGAAGACCACAACAACAACAACAACAACTACTACTACTACTACAACTACAATTGGTTGGTCCCTCTCTGTCTCTATATGTCAATTCAGTGTATGAGCGTCTAAGACAGTGGTCTCGAACTGCGGGCCGCATGCAGCGCAGATCATGTTTTTGTGCAGCCAACGACCCTCCTTGGCTTTGCACGGGTAGTATTAGTTATCTACTTGTCTGGCTTAGCGGTGTTTTGTTTACAGAAACTGCGTGAATTGTGATTAAAGTCGGGGTAGTAAATAGATAACTGAAAACCATCCACCACTTTCATTTAATGCGCCACTTGCCGGTGTTCCGCAGTGCTAAAGGCGTGAGCAGCCTGCTAGCCAACAGTGTGAGCTGTGCATCAAACGCGCCGCGTGCCCACGGCCGCTCATTTGTCGGCGGCAGGCTTGTCCCGCAGCCGCGTCATTGTTAGCTTTGTCATGTCAGTTTCTCAGTCATGAACTAAGTTTCGGTGCCCCTGAGCATTCGTCACGTATTGCGTGTATTTGTGCTCTCATTTGGTGATATAATTATTAGTGGATTAAATAATGTCTGATGTACCCTCAAGAACAGTGACTAAGATGAAAATATGTTTCCAAGAAATATAGGAAGAAGAGTTTGCTTTATAAGTGGACACAAAAAAGGTACTGCTACATGCTTAATATGCCAGGATATGACTGTGGGACTTAAGAGATACAATTTATTTCGCCACTACACAAAAAGCACAATTAATTTACAGTAGCTTTTCCTTTGAATCAAATGAAAGAAAGGAAAACACTGCTCATCTAAAATCAATCATTTGTCATCAACAAAAGATTGTCTTAGCAGCAGTTGGGCAAAGTGAGGCTGTCACAAGAGCATCATACCAAGTATGTAATATTCTGGCAAAAAATATGAAAGCTTTCACTGATGCTGAATTAATGAACCAATGTACGATGACTGTTTGTGAAACTTTGTTTCAAAATTTCTCCAACAGTAAGCAAATATTCAGCTCAAATAAATAAGCTCACACTTCCAGAATCTCCCTGTCGACATCGTATAGAAGATATTTCAAAATATATGTTTGAGGCAGTAATTAATTAAGTCAAACTGTGCAAATACTTCAGTCTTGCATGTGATTCCAGTACAGATTTAGCTTCGATGGCTCAGTTTTCATTATTTGTGTGTTACTGCACAAATGGTGGGGTAATAGATGAAGATTTTTTAGCAATTATAACCATGAAAGGTCACACTAAAGGATGTGATTTTGTGGATGCAACTAAAGAATTTGTAAAAAAAATGACTTATCTATGAGCAAATTAATATCAGTATGTACAGATGGTTGTCTGTCAGTGACGGGTGTCAACAATGGTTTGAGAGCACTGATTAAGAAGGAATGGAATTTGCCAGATTTACTCTCCATTCACTGCTTACTGCATCAAGAAAGTTTGGCATGTTAAACTGCAAATACCAAATTGAAGAATGTTTTGCAAACGGTTACCTGTATCTCTGGTGAGGGTTCTTATCTTATGCCACATGGGAGTTTATCTTTGACTTGTCGTAGACGTGTTAAGATAAATTCTGATTGTAATATACACTTATGGGTTCGTAGACGTTGTTATCGTCGTCGCGGACGATTGCTAAAAAATCTTCATCTATTACCCCACCATTTTTCTTTAATGAAAAGTTCTACTTCTTCCAGCCTTGGTAATGGTTGGATTACTGTTGCTTTTGTTGCATGTAATAGTGCAGGGAGAGCTGGTTTGGAATCATTTGAAACTCGTGAAATTTTGTCTTACCGTACTATTCCTGTTTCTGAGGTTATTATCTCTGGTGAGGGTTCTTATCTTATGCCACATGGGAGTTTATCTTTGACTTGTCGTAGACGTGTTAAGATAAATTCTGATTGTAATATACACTTATGGGTTCGTAGACGTTGTTATCGTCGTCGCGGACGATTGCTCGTATACAAATCACTTGTAAATGTGGACGGCACACTTGGTGCTGCTGCATCTACAGGTAAGGGGAAGAATGTAGTTAGGGGAGTAGGTAAAACTGCTCAATTTGTACTTTTAAATGGGCCTACATTGTTTTGTGGCGCGAGATTTAATTTTTCTTTAATGAAAAGTTCTACTTCTTCCAGCCTTGGTAATGGTTGGATTACTGTTGCTTTTGTTGCATGTAATAGTGCAGGGAGAGCTGGTTTGGAATCATTTGAAACTCGTGAAATTTTGTCTTACCGTACTATTCCTGTTTCTGAGGTTATTATCTCTGGTGAGGGTTCTTATCTTATGCCACATAAATTTCATTCTTGCCCATGAACTTAATCACCGAAAATTTAAAGAACTTCAAGCTTGTTACAGTGATTTTCTCCTACATACTGCTGTCAGATGGCTAAGCAAAGGAAAAGTGTTGGAACAGTTTCTCAATTTGAAGTCTGAAATTATTTTATTCTTACAACAAAAAGGCAAAAATTATCCCAAACTTGATGATGTGAATGGTGGTTACTTACAGCTTTTTTGATCGATATTACGCAAAAATTTAACAATTACAAGGACCAAACAAGATAATTGGGCAAATGACTTTCAAAATACTTGCATTTGAAGCCAAACTGCAATTATGAACTCTAAGTAAAAGATCTGTCTAATTTTCCAACAATCAGGCTTAACTATTGCTGAAACTATTTACCAAAACATGAAAGAATATTTGGAAGAAAGAAAAAACAGATTTGTAGATGTTAGAAATATTCTAAGCTATTTCATTCTCATAGAGAACCCTTGGCGTGTTGGACATGATGATCTCAAATTATTCTGCCAATTTGGATTTCCTAAAACTAATTTGCTAAATGAAATAATCGAACTTCAGCATGAGAGACAGCTTAAAGCTCTGTTTATAGAACATCGTGAAATACAACATTACACTGAATTTTGGAAATGTGTGGAATTATAAAAATTTACGACACTGTGCACAGTTTATTTTAACACTATTTCTTTCAACTTACCTTTGTGAAGCTTCATTTTCAAAAATGAAGTACCTGACAAATAAATATCATAATCGGTTGTCCTGTCATTTAGAAGACGCAATGAGGATTGTATTCAGCCCAAACGATGCAGATATAGACAACATAGCCAAAAAAGTTCAACATCACAAGTCACATTAATGAAAAATTATATATTATTATATAATAGAGGGAAACATTCCACGTGGGAAAAATATATCTAAAAACAAAGATGATGTGACTTACCAAACGAAAGTGCTGCCAGGTCGATAGACACACAAACAAACACAAACATACACACAAAATTCAAGCTTTCGCAACAAACGGTTGCTTCATCAGGAAAGAGGGAAGGAGAGGGAAAGACGAAAGGATGTGGGTTTTAAGGGAGAGGGTAAGGAGTCATTCCAATCTGGGGAGTGGAAAGACTTGCCTTAGGGGGAAAAAAGGAAAGGTATACACTCGTGTGCGTGCACACACACACATATCCATCCGCACATACACAGACACAAGCAGAAAAATGACTTTCGAAACATGTAGAAAACATGTTGTGATCATGTATCATGTTACATAATACATTTAAGTATAAGTACATTTGCTGTTATTAACCATCTGTTCACAAAGACAACGCAGCAACATTTTGTCTGACAATTACAGTGTTACAATTTATGAGACATCGAGGGTGGCAACAATCTGAAACAGTTAACATTCTACACATAGTGGTCCAAATGGTATCGACTTTCATGATAAGTGCTAGAAAGTCATTGCTAAATCTTTCGCTTCTTTACTATAGCTAGTCTATTGGAGGTTCATAACACATTACTTATGTGGTTTGCCAATTAATAAAAAGACCTGGAAATCTGCGGCCCGAGGTGCCACATCGTATTGTTAATTTTGGCCCTTGAGCAAAAAAGTTTGACAACCACTTGTCTATATGCTTTGCTGGCATTTAATGGATTCTTTGGGAAGAGGACAATAGGTGTGATCCCATCTTGAAGTTGTTGCTTTAAAAATTATTCTATGACAGGCTGTGAATTCTATTGGACTCTACATGGTTTCTTGTAGACAGGCATTTCATTCCCATTGGGAGTACAGTGTTGAATTAGTGTCGTGGCAAGCAATGGTCAAATAACCCTCTGTACTTTTGTTAGAAATCTTTCCCTGTCCTAGTTGGCCTGGTCCTCTAGATGTACTGCTTTCTTCCTCAGTGGCGTCAGACTGACAGACTATCTCAGTTTAGATTTCCTCATTTCACTCCTAAGTTGATTTAGAACGGAGTAGAAAAAACATTAGTGTCACAAGGAATACTCGAAAGATGTGGTCCACTTAAACTGTACACAGGGACCCTAAAGGTCAACACAAGGGATATCACACCAAAAGGGACTAGGCATGAAAACCCTGCCCAATTCGTCCTCATCTAGCAGTATTTCTAGACTAGTTATGAGAGTACCACATGACAGCTGCACTTTGTCAGGGCTAAAGCTGTCAATAGTGATAGGTGCAATTCTGCTTCAATCAATGTCCTGTACATAGGATAAACTATGCCAGTCAAAACATTGTACTCTTCATTCTGAGGCAAAGGCTCAACAACATACAAGAAATTCATTGGCAAATCAGCACCTACATCAACCCAGATTAATTTTCTAGTCCCTTTTGGTACGATATCCCTTGTGTTGACCTTCAGGGTCCCTGTGCGCAGTTTAGGTGGACCACACCTTTCGAGTATTCTTTGCAACACTAATGTTTTTTTCTACTCTGTTCTAAATTAACTTTGGTGTGAAATGAGGAAATCCAAACTGAGTATGACTTCATAGCCATTATCGATATAGGAAGAAATTTACATTAACCCGGAAGTTATTTCCTCCCACTCGGGCACTTATTACTCTTGAACCAGGTGAATCCATATGATGCCTTCCTGTGTGCTGTGGTCTTCAGTCCAAAGACTGGTTTGATGCAGCTCTCCACACTACTCTACCCTGTGCAAGACTCTTCACTCATAAGTAACTGTTGCAACCTACACCTAACTGAATCTGTTTAATGTAGTCATCTCTTGGTCTCCATGTACGACTTTTACTTCACACGCTTCCCCCCAGTACTAAATTGGTGATCCCTTGATGCCTCAGAATGTGTCCTACCAATCGAGACTCCACCTATGTTACTTAATTCCCAGTATGGCGGATTTAATTCTACTTTACCAAGTATGCTCTTACTTGCCACAGATACCTGAGATCTGGTCTCTAATAAGAATTTACACAACTTTCATTTCATGTAACTAGTCAGAAAAAAAGTTTGCCACTGATTTTGCACAGAGGTGACTTACGCTAAACCTTATTGGGTGCATTGTACAATGGACACACCCACCCCCCCACCCCATTTAACTGTGGGGTATGTGGTCCACATGTGACCATTTTTGATGCCCTTGTGAATTTCTGGTCTTGCTGTTCCATCTGGAATGTACAAAACACTTACAAGCCCATCACTGCTCTTCTCTGCAATTACACTTCATATGACCTGTATGACCATATCTAAAACATTTGCTATTTGTATTAAATGCCACTTCCTATCCGATGAGTACATAATCATATCTACCTCTGCTAGTGCTTCTGTGATTTCTACTGTTTCATTCAAAGTCTTTGAGAATTCCATATGAAACCTATGTGACATTTCTGGTGGTGAACCCTGTAAAAATACATCCAGTGCTCTCTGCTGAGCTTCTTGTAATGTAGCATTTTTCGCATTATTTTTGCCATGAGCTCATAAGTATTGATATTAATTTCGCAAAATGTTCCACAAAAGTCTTTATTGATTCCACATGTTTCTCAAATATCCTGTTAAGCTGCTCATGGTAGTATCTTGATGAATTTTTCCTCCAATATCTGTTTACCAACCTGTTCCTGAAGTCATCAAACAATTTTGATTCTCTTAATTTGTCACAGCATATTACAAAACTTTAGCTTCATTCAGCAATTGCTCATTATACCAATTTCCAAACTTAGTGAGAATATCCAATTGTCAACAAATGCAAACATCTTCCCATGATTTCCCAGGAAATGGAGTGACCAACAAAGTGTTGTTAGTATTGAGAGTAAGTGTGCTACTGTTTGACTATTCCCTCCTTTCCTCTCATAGTTGTCCTAATTCTGTCTGCAACTGACCTCCTTGATTTATCAGCTGCTGAAGAGCATCCTGAACCGAATTTTGCTTCTCCATGTTGCCTAATTACTACCAATGAAATTACACAGAATACCCAAAATAAAACAAGAAGAAAGGCTAGGGAAGAACCATACAGACGCAAAAATACTTTAAACTCAGCACTTATTCATACCACTATGTAGGATATCCCTGCTCCAGAACCATGGAACTAGCTGCTGTCTTCTGGTTGTCCATCTTCATCTTCATCAGTCCTTCTGACACCAATTATAGCAGGTTGGTAGGACGACTGGATGTCTCTCTGCTGACGACGGATGCGGGTGTAGCGGGAAGAAGTCCTGGTGAGGTTACAGTAAGTTCTTCACTGTTGTTTCTTTAAAATCGTGGGACTTAGAAACTACAGGTGATGATGCAGAGTGAAGCAAATACTTCATTACCGTGGCCCCCTGTATGTCAGTCTCTGATTGCTGATATGCACCCTTGACGCTAGTACTGTATTGCGGGAAACTCATATCACCCATCTAAATATGGGTGGCCCAGTGGCAGTAGATGCATGTACACCTGGCTGCATCATGTTCCAGTGTCCCAGAGTGTAAAAGTCCTCTGTTGACACCTCAGCAGAGGCTGGATCCTCACATCATACTCCCAAGATGATGGAAAAGTGCTTACTTGCTCTTACATCTAAGTGCTCGGGGACAGGAAGGGATTTTGGGACCAGTAGCGGCATATATGACTGCATCGTCAGCCTTTTCAATCCCACAATGAGTTTGCAAGTTGAATTCTCAATTTGATCTCTGTTCCTGTGTAAACATCAACCCCAGATATTTAAAATTGCAAATCCCTTTGTTGGATTGGTTTCTGATTATCTGTGGTTGGAGTATGTCTCTTGAACAGGCACCAGTATTGCTCATCATAAGATACTTGGGCTTTGATTCATTCATTCATCAGAAGACCAAAATCTTGCTCACTGCCACCTCCATGCTGCCACTCATCTGCACTAGGGTCTAATACATTAAGACTGAATTTCTGAACAAAACTTACGCTCAAGAGGAAAAATGTGTAGTTCTGCCAATAAACAAACCTAAAGTAAAAAGACACATCATTCTACCTTTTAGAACAAATCTTCCTCAGGGAGGAGAGAGGGATAGGTTGGGGACCCCCAGGATGAGAGGGGCCCACCTATTAGTGGTGCCAACAAAGTCTTCCAGAAAGACCCGGTTGCATCTGTAATTGATTGTTTATTTTTGGGTACAACGTTTGTTGCCACTGTAAGGCAATCTCCATTGAAATTAATGGCCAATGATTTAAATGTATCATCATTCACACTACCGTTACTATATGGGAGCCCAGTTTCATTTGGCTTACAATTTTTAATTACTTGTTTCTTACTAAGGCACCAAATTTTTTCCTTCATCCTTGAAATGTTTTATTTTGTTTGTGTAATATGCATGCATGTATTACTATTATTATTATTACAGATTGCAGGGGATTTAATTCTTGTTGACAGTTTGTTATCAGAATTAGTCACAGATTTCTCTTCCTAGCTCAAAATACTTTAATTGAAAGTGTTATCCATCCTTTATCCATGTTTATGTGGTCATGCCCATATAAAATGCTGTGCAGAAATTCCAGCAGAGCTGGTATATGATGTGGCTGCTTTCACAGGTGGCCCTGCCTCTGATAGGATAAGATAAGCCTGTGACAGGACTGCAGTATGGTGTGCTAGGCAGGTGCATAGGACAGGTTTTTCACTTGGGTGTTCAGGAGTGTCAGATAGGTGCACTGGACAGGTTTGCACCTGAGTCTTCACAACGAAACGGTGCGTGTAGCAAAGGAAGAAGATATCATAAGTGAACTTGAACCAAATGAGAGGGTTTGGGAGGCTAGGAAGGTTTCCTCTAAATGGGCCATAAACAGGTTGGCATAAGAGGGCGCCATGTGGGTGCCACAGTTGTGATGTGGATTTGTTTGTATATTTTCCAATGAAAGGAGAAGTAGTTATGTAAAAGGAAGTAATTAGATGTATAATGAATGAGATGGTAGGTTTAGAGTTGTAAGAATGTTGGAAGGACTAACACTCCATAATGTTAAGGCCATGGGCAATATTGGTGTATAGCAAGGTGGGATCGGTAGTGTCAAGGAGCAGCCCAGGTAGTTATGGGATGGGGATGGTTGAGTCTGAAACGTGGTTGACTCCCATTTGATAATGAAATTAACATAATTTGGCAATTTGAGGTTAATTAGAATAAAATCTGCCGTGCACAAACTTTCCAGGATAATTTATTACAGCAATTCAGTTGCACCCGTTTATACTGAAAGGACGAACCAGCCAAAAACTCATTTCTGAAACATGATATCGAACAGACTGCCTGGGATATGACTTAGGTATCGCACAGACCTACTTTCGGATGCTGTGTACTTGAAGTCCATCTGCACATTCTTGACCTGTTAAACCCAGTTTTCATGCCGTTGTGCTTGTGCTGCACTCCCATACATGCACCTAAATGAACCTACCATAACTACAATGCTCAGAAAGCGATCGATACACAATTACGGAAAGAACAACCTAATCAAGTAAAATCATATACATTATTATGTCCCTTTGTCCTCCAAGTTGTTGTACATGTGCTACAGCATTTATGCAAAGCTGAAAATAGCACTCATCAGAATTCAAGGAGCTTGTGACACTGAAAATAACACCGACTGAGAAGACATTTCAATCCTAATGAATTAGCTCCTCAACATAACATTACTATAATTTTTCTGCTCTGCCAGATGGGGTTTAAACATGATCCGCCAAGGTAGTTTTGGAATCTGACACAAACTATGCCAACCCCACTGTTATGACAAGAAGGCCCTCATCGAGAATCTGCAGCAACACTGAGCCAGTACACAACAGGATACTTAGCCTCATCCAACTTACCACCATTTGGGTGAGTGATGTCGCTGTCATAGCTTTTTTCAGTTGATCTTGGCTCTGTCTGTCTCTGTAGATGTCGTCACCAGCAAAAATATACTTTGAAATAACCAGTTGAAATCACTGCTTAGGCAACTATACGTTTTTAGATTAATCTGACATGAAATGAACACACAAAAAGCTTATGATGTAACTGAGATGGACTGCTGTCAGACATAGGTCTGGCCTAGTCAAGCCCCAACTCGCTCTTTTTCACACAATGGTTCATCACTTCTGCTTATAACTTTTGAGACACTTGTGAAGTCAGACAAGCAACTTCACCAATTACTTTCCAATCAAAATTGCAGTGTCTTGCATTGGTTCCTCCAGTGGAAACTCTTTCGCAGCACTCTCTGAAATAATTCTCACATATTTCTTATAAAATGTGTTTTCCTCATAGACTATTTTTCTTTCCTTGGTCTTACACACATTGGATTTGTCTATATGCTGGTTTCCAAGGGATGTCTGCCCTTGGAAGTTCCATGTAACTTTTAGTTTGTGGCTTTCACATCCTCTGCCAACCCTCCAAAAACTTTCTGTAAATGCCTCTCAAGCCCACAATGACGTGGCGTCCTTGGGCATGCTGTGTGGCGTCCTTTGCCGTGCTGCCGCCCCACCAGTGCAACAGTAGTCACCTTCTGTCTTAGGACGATACCAAGAATTCTGATTGCAGTGTTTAATTAAGATTTAAATGTCTCATGATCTACAACACTGATCACCAGGTGGTTTTTACTGAGCACTCTTAAGCAACTGACCACACCCACACACCACCTGCTCCAAACTCTTTCTTCTGTTACCCCTTCTTATGTTTACAGAAGCAAGTAAATTGGTGCATGTGGAGGGCTGGTGTACAGTAGGTTTTTGGGGTGAGAATGGAAATGGACATGGGGGAGAGACTTCTGGAATGGGATTACTGTGGTAGAGCTTAAAAAGTTTCCAGATGGTGGAGCCTTTGCCTATAGGGAGGATAATGAAATCTGGTCTGTCTTCAGGTTGCAGATGGCTATTCTACCTTCCATTAAGAGGTTTTATGTTCATGGGAATGGACGTGGGGAAGGATGGTGGGACCAAGTTGGAGGTAAGGAATGGGTACGTGGAAGAGGTGCAAGGTTACGGTCGGATGATAGTATAAACTGGGAGAGACCAGGTTCACTGTTCAGATTAGAAAGGCTATGGTTGGTGGGATTGTTAGTAAAAAGTGTTTCCAGTATAGGGATACGGAGGGAGAGAGTAAGTGTCTGACAAATCAAGTATGACTGAACTTTATGTGGGACTGAAGATGAGGCCTCTGAACAGGTTGACAACAATATTTTGAGTTTGTTTATATTCTGGGATTTGAGGCATGGTGCAAGGGAGTTTTGGGGGATGTGAACAGACGGAAATATCAGCAAGGCATGGTCTGGGTGCTATGAGGAGTTGTCAATGGGATTCACTGGGAGCAAGATAGGTGTTGACAGGTAGTGGTATTCTGAAACGGAGGTAGGATGTCAATAAATATGATGAACTTTTGGAGATGAAGTGTGGTGTGCTCTTCCACGTGTTGGAGGGTGAGTGCTTCAACTTGGGAGATATGATGTAGGTATTGTGGGTTGCACAGCAACAGTATTGCGAAGGGAGCGGAGAGGGTTCAGGGGTGCCTGCAGCATGGGGATCTGTTTTTCCAGTATCATTTTAGGGAGGGATAGGCATTGACACAATCTGACAATTTGAAGGTCATTGTGAAAGAAGGAAAGAGGAAAATTTTTATGGTTTGGCTGGGGGAGGAGGGATTGGGGGAGGGTGGGGGAATATCATGGTTTAGGCAGCATTTGAGGAAAAGGCTGTGGGACTCGATTTTATCTTTTGATAGTGATGTTTCTGAACTGATGCAAGCACATGGAGCACAGGTCCGCTAGGATAATCTTTTCAAAGTGTTTTCTGTAAACACTTATTGTTGGTGTTATTAGCTAGTTTTCTTTTATGTTCTGAACCTTACTGCAGAGTTTGTTTTGATGTCAGAATTTGAAAATTATGGACTATTCACTGTTGCTTTTACATGTAGCAAACTGCATTAACACTTGCGAAGACCAATTAAATCAGACAGCATCATTATTCAGGTGTAGCACTTACTAGAATATTATGGGTATATTACAAAAATATGTCAGGAATGATTATTTTAATCACAAACCACTCACTAAAAAAGCACATTTATTCACAATATTGAAAAATAATTGTGACACAATTTTGTTCAGTACAAAAACAATTAAGAGACATAAAAAGTTTTGTACTTTTAGACAGGAAATGAAGCTATGACAATCAATTTTAACAAATAATGAACAGGAATTTTAGTTGCAATAACTGGCTGCTGTCTTCCGCAGTTTAATTGGAATGCCCAACCAAACATCCACCTTCAATCAGGAGCTTTTCGAATTCTGCAAATCACATGGAACAAACCAATTAATGCCATGATATGAAAAATGTAAAATATATTTATCTTTATATCCTCATTAAATTATACTAAGCAACATACAGGGTGTTTATAAATGAATATCGGGGTTTTAACGCTTTATAATATTTTTTGCATTAAACTTACAGTTATAAATGATATGTCAAATGAAAGAGCAACTCAAACAGTTGTGTTTGGCACCAGTGTGCATGTGCAGCACGCAATTTTTCCGCTGCAATCCAAACTTCACTGAACACAAGTGCTGGATAGGCTGGAAGTGGCCCAACATCAGGGCTTACTTTGCATGGCCTCCACGTTCACCCGACCTAACGCCAAGCGATTTTTTCTTTTGGGGCTTCATCGTGGATTGTGTGTGCATGCCCCTGCTACCAACAGACCTCCCTGAATTAAGAAACCGGACTGAAGCAGCTGTTGCTACAATCACTGAAGACACACTTATCAACATTTGGGAAGAACTCTGCTATGGACTTGATGTGTACTGTGTGACAAATGGTGCTCACATTGAACATTTGTAAGGTTCTTGGTAAAACTGTGAGTCGTCCTTTCATTTGATATATCATTTACAACTAAGTTTAATATAGTAAATATTATAAAGTATTTAAAACCCCAATATTCACTTATAAACACCCTGTACTGTCTTTCTCAACTGTAAATCGTTACAGAAGAAAATTGTTTTGTAAAAGGAAAAGAAGTAACCCACAATGTAATTAATACCTTTAACCTAAATATAAAGGTAGTAAAACTGAATCTTAGGTAGCTGAGATGCATTCAATCTACACATTCAAATATTTTTCTGTAAACACATGATCAGCAGCCCACCTATCTTTTCCATTCTGTTGTTTTCGAACAGTCACTTGAGACACTGTGAGTATAATGTAAGATTTCAATAATGGATTGACTGAACAAAAAGGCAGTGCTAATTTCATGTGATCATATGATTGCTAGTTGTCTTGCCAAGAAATATCAGCCATGTGCTAGTACGTAGAAAAAGAATTTTCTAAACTAAAATCTTACTGCTGATGTGGCTTACATGAAGCTTATGGAATCTATGTACTATGCCATAGCAGTAATTCCTGGAGACGCTGCTGCTGCTGGTATTACCCAGAAATATTTCTCAAGTGCTAATGGGGATACTGAACATAAACAGAGGAGGACACCACAAGTTAGTTCGACAAACGGGGGGACAACATTATGGGAGGGTTGGAAAACCTGAGCTGGTAGATGCTAAAAGAAGATGCCAATTATTGCACAAAAGCCTATGTAAAAAGTTTCAACAACCAATATTAAGTAAAGAATCTATGAATATACTACAGCCTCCTGTGTGTCTACCGTAAGGACTATGAAGACAATATCATACTACCTACAGTGCATATACAGCATTTAACCCAACTCCTTATCCTCCATATGTGAATGGAACAGGAAGAAAACCTAATATGCGATACAAAGGTAAGTGCTCTTTGCCATGTTCTTCGCAGTGCTTTGCAAAGTGTGTATGTAGATGATGAAGATGAAAACTTGAGTGCTTTATCCCTCATTCCATACAGTTTTCATTTACTGAGCAATTGTAGTCTACATAAACCAGAACAGTCAATGGCATTCCTTAACTCTCATGAGTACACTTTTTAACCAATGCTTTTCAAATTTGCATCCATGACTGACTATAGTACCTGATCACCTAAAAAGCTTAACATTAAATTGCGAGTATGTTAGTGTGCTGTGCTCAAAGAAGCCTAGTTTGCCTTGCAAACATTTCCGATAGGTATCTATCGTATGGACCTGTAGTTATGATCATATTTTCCTCATACTGTGTAGAAATGTCACAAATGAGTACCAAAATTTGTCTGCAAAAGGACCTAGTCGAAAACAAGTTATCAAGTATGTTGCTTATTCAGGAAACACAAATCTCTGCTCTCCCATGTGACATTTTATAATTACCATTTGAATCTTTCCACTTCAGACTTAAATTTTTACCTCTATTTTTCTTCCATTAATCTTCAGTACTCCATTTTCTGTCGTTTCCTTAAAAATTCACTCTGTAAGAAATTATGTAACAAGCAGTTTTGATATGTCTTGTCCACAACAGGAAATGCGCTTTTGTAAGCCAGTGATTGCTCATGTCAGTAATACTTATTCTCCCATTTAATGGAGATAATGGGAGCTCTCCCTGACCATGTCCTTACTATGTACTACTTTTTTTTTTAATTTTAATCTGTGATTTCTGTTTTCTACTTGCAAAGCTCTAACCTCTCTCAAAGACTGTCACAAGTTGGATAGTGTGTATCCAAGCAAACAAAGACTCACTATTCCTTTCCTTTGGTTTTCCAAGACCTACAATACATAAGGAAGCTTGGATCTGTATCTTATCATTTACTTTTCTCTGCAGCTGCAGGTTTTAATGAAACATTGGCAATCCTCTGCAGTCTGTTTTAGCAGTGGCAATCACCCTAAGTCACACTGAGAAGATCCAATCTCTTCTAGTCATCGCAAGAGGATTCGCACCATGTGTGAATCTAGAAACACCCATTACACTGATTACTATGCTGAACCAGCCCACCAGACATCCTGTAGTACTCCATCCACCAACATTACAGACTATCAGCTCACTGTAGGCCATCTGTCACAACCACAGCCACTCCCAACGTGCATTATCTTCCTTCCCAACCGTACATTACCTTGCTTCAAAGCACTTTTGATGCAAGGCAGTCATGATGCCGTTGCAACCGAACAAAAGACGTGCTCTCTATGCCCATTTTTTCAGACATGGTTGTGGGACTCGGCTGTGCATTACAGAATCTCAAATCGAACACCTTTCAGCTGTCTAATTGTTATTTTATTTGGCTACTAGTTTCAGCGATTTATTATGCCATCATACTGTTGTTACAAATCTAAGAAGCTTTCTTTGCCTGCTCATTGTTGTGGTGTGTCACTTATAAGAGCAGGGGGGTTATTTTAGTATAGGAGTTACTGTGGGATTCTAACATTCTTTAAAATGAGAACCTGACATGTGAGCCACTATGGCAGGCACTGTCACTTGGATGGCCAAATAAAACATGTGAAAGATAAAATGTTGGCTTGATCCAGGAACCTGCAGCGTAAAAACTTGGCAGAGAATTAATGTTTGACGTTTTCTTAATGTTTGTAGTCTTTTCAGTACGAAAGTTACACAGCATATAACTCAAACAAGAAAGTGTGATGCCAGTTTTAAGCAAATGTTTAAAAAATCTTCAGCTTATTATTTAGAAATATAAAATCTATTTCACTGTATTTCATAACATAAGACCACCTTCACTATTTTCTAATGCAGAAGAACCTGATTCAATCTTATATCTTATCACCATCTGGTCCGAACCACTAAAGATAGAAATTTTGAGAGAGTGTTGATCTACTGTAGGTATCATTTAACATGGTGTTTTTCGAAATTCCACCCCTAAAGGGTCAAATAGGGGATGGAAGGGTTTTTGGAAATATGTTATTATTAAGGCAATTTTGAAGCTAGACCTATGAAAATTGGTATATTGTTTCTTGGTCAGAAATTAGAAATACATGTTTCAGCATTTTTGTAAATTTAACCCCTATGGGAGTGAAATAAAAGGTGGATTTTTTTTAAAAAATAAATCATTATCACAGAACTACTAAAATATTTTAAGGCTCTGAAATTGGTATCTGACTTCTCAGTAACAAATAAAAAAAACGTCTGTTTCATTGATTTTGGAAATTCAACCCCTATTGGAGTGAAGAGTTTTATGAAAATATTTCATCATGAAAGCATTTTAAAGCCTAATCTTTGAAAACTAGTATACAGCTACTTGGTTAAACATAAAAAAGTACTTCATTGTTTCTTAAGGTGTATACATGGACAAGGAAAAGGAACTGCCGGATTTTTCCCTGTTAAAAATACACTTTCTCCCTGGTGGAAACACACTTTTTCCGTATTAAGTGACAGTATATATTTCCCTCAGAACTGTATAAATTTGAATTCCACCAAACACCACATATTACTTTCCAAAGCACTGAAATCGAGATTGCAATGTGCTTTTGTAAGCCAGTGATTGCTCATGTCTCGTAATCTTGCCAGCCAATGACAACGAATATTCAGAGCATAGCACACGAAATGTAAGGCAGCCAATAGCAACATCACCATTAAGTAGTGCGAACATGCAAACAGGAAAAGTAAATGGTTTAAATTAATATACATACTCTAGCATACCACATCAAAGTTCGTCAAACGTTTTGCTACATGAAAAATCAGAATACAAATAGTACCAAAGCCTGGTTTGGTTTCTCAAGCTAATTACGTCTACTTTGTCACTGTCTGCTAGGTAAAACAAAATAGACCTTTCTAATATTGCAGTAATTGTAACATACACCAAATAAACGAGACTGTTTTTACACAAATGGTCATTTTTATAACACGACAATATAATTCAGGAAGTACCAATATCCAATGCCTATTAGGCCTACTACAAGAAAAAAATTTTATGTTAGGAAATAGGTTCACATATCATTCATACGCTCCAGTTTCGCACACATGAGGTCAAAAAGTAGTAGTACAAAATTTTTATATAATTTAGGGATCTTCATATTCTTCCACAATTTGTGTGATGTCCCTGTTTCTTCTCCTTTCCTGTTGTAACAAACAATCTTGTCATCACTAATTCTGTAACTATTCCTGCCATTGTCAAAACTTATTCGACAGTTAACATCACTAATCCTGCCAGGACACCAGTTTAGTTATGCCGCAATTATTCTCCGGTTAGGTGTTGTTACATGTTCGTACAATGCGTTATCCATGCTACTTCCAGCATAGACCATACGTGGCTGCTAGCTGGGGACTGTACAACTGGCCCTTACTAGTGTAGGGATCTGGCCAAAAATTGTCAAAATTCCATTTTCTTGGATACACTGAGAAGATAATACGTAAACTTTCTTTCCTGTTAGTTGTTTATTTCCACTCTGGTATTGCGAATCTATGGATTTCACTAGTAATTATAACAATGCTGATCATTCGGAATCCCAATCGACCACATAAACAGCAACTGACATTCATCCATTCAGCTTTACTCCGCTCAGCTTATATAGCCACATCCTCTTTTGTCAGTGGGAAAGTTTACTTCTAGATGCGATGAGGATTCCCCTGACAGAGACATCGCGTACACTATGCACATATTCAAAAATCAACTTATGATTCATTCAGAAATCAACTTAGAATGTGTTCAAAAACCAACAAGGATGCATTCCAAAATCATACAAATAATCGATAGACCAATGAACGCTGGATGCTAGGCACTTTGTGAAACAGGTTTTTCTCCTCAAAAATATGAATTTGGCAACCCTCCCTTTCCGAAATTGCCACCCAGGTCGGATACCTCAGTTTGCCTGCTTTTATAAATTCAACCCCTAAGGGGGTGAAATAGAGGATGACATTTTTCAAGAAAATATTTCCTTAATTTAAAAAAAATTTAAAGCTGAATCTTTGTAACCTTGTATTTCACTTCTCAGTTACATATAAACAAATACATCTTAGGGAATGAAAGTTTCTGTGAAATATCACCACAAGAATGCAAAAGGCGTGGTTAACAAAAACCTTAGACGTCAGGTACCAGAATTACTTTTTGGTCAGCAGTACATTAAGGAAAGACCATGTTTCTATGGCCTTTAATTAACATCAAAAGTTAAGGTGTTACTAATTATGAACAACATAAAAATTCAATGAAAGAAAAAAAATTATGCAGACCATACACTCCATGCTAGCAAAGCAGCGGATGCTAAGCTAGTATCCTATACTATCTAACTGAACCTTATACTAAGTTTAACTAATGACCTCGCTGTCTGGTCTCCTCCCACAAACAACCCTATATTAAGTTTGCATATACTAGTGAAATGGTACTCATCTCTCTCAACATTAATTGCATCTGACAACCTACAAGACATCCACAGCTGTCACTTAGCAGAACTTTCTTTTTTCTTAAACTTTTCTCAATTCTGGGTTTTCTCATTACATAAAAAGCCTGTTGCACTTTCCTTAATCACCAGCTGCTTAAGGTTCCTCTTCACTTGACTCAAGAGTTAGTGAAATCTTCCCTTCCTAGTCGTGTACAGCATAACAAAAATCAGGAAGAGCCTCATAAAATACTGCTCCAGAAGTTGGAGCATCACAGAATGTGGGGAGCAGCTCACAATTGGTTTACCTCTTACTTTAACAACAGACAGAAAAAGGTCATTATTCACAGTGTTGAGAATGGTTGTGATGTGGGGTCTGAATGGGGTACAGTCAAATGGGCAGTGTCCCAGGGATCAGTGTTGGGGCCACTCCTGTTCCTTATTTATATAAATGATATGCCCTCTAGTATTACGGGTAACTCTAAAATATTTCTGTTTGCTGATGACAGCTAGGTAGTAGTTGATGTTGTGTGCAATATTGGCCCCATTTCAAACAGTGCAATTCATGACGAAAGTTCATGGCTTTTAGAAAATAAACTAACACTAAATCACAGTAAGACTCAGTTGTTACAGTTACTAATACACAATTCAACAAAATCCAACATTTTAATTTCACAGAATGAGCATATAATTAGTGAAACTGAACAGTTCAAATTTCTAGGTATTCGGATAGATAGTAAACTGTAGTGGAAAGTTCACATTCAGGATCTTGTTCAAAGACTTAAAGCTGCCGCTTTTACTATTCGAATGGTATCTAAAGTAAGTGATTGTTCAACATGAAAATTAGTCTACTTTGCTTATTTTCATTCGCTTATGTCATATGGTATTATATTTTGGGGTAACTCTTCCCATTCTAAAACGATATTTTTGGCTCAGAAATGGGTGGTTCAGGCACAAAGTGGTGTAAGTTCACAAGCCTTTTGTCGATCTCCGTTCACTACTCTGGGTGTCTTGACATTGGCCTCTCAATATATATATATATATATTCTTTACTGTCGTTTCTTATTAACAATACCAGCTTATTCCCAAGAATTACACCTTTCACTCAGTTAATACTTGGCAGGAATCCAACCTGCATTTGGATCGGACTTCCATAAGTCTTGTGCAGAAGGTGTGCAGTATACTGTTGCACCCATTTTCAATAAGCTATCACAAGAATTCAAAAATCTTAGCAGTAATCCACGCGCTTTCAAATCTAAACTGAAATTCCCTCATGGTTTACTCCTATTCTGTCGGGAAGTTCATTGAAAAATTAAGCTGATTTTTATGTTATATTGTTGATTGTCTTTACTTAAATTTATGGCTCGACTTTCTTTGTGTTCATAAACATTTTACTTTTATATGTTGTTACTTCTATGTTGTCACTTCATGTACTGATACATCCCATGACCTTGAAGATTTGCTCCTCAATTTGGTCCTATGGAACTAGATGTGTAAATAAAATAAAATTCCACAGTAATCTCCATACTAAATCGCTCCTGTAAAAAAAACTTAAATCCACTGCATACCAGCAAATGTACAGCAGTTCTCTCACTTAACACTCCTACTAAATTCAACTGAGGCAATAAAATAAACCAGAGATTAATTAAAATAATGTGACAAGATTACTGAGACATTGAGACAGGAGGGAATGTCTATAGCAACATTCGTAATTTTTTCTATTTACACATAATTAATATGTGTTAAGGTAGCATGGGCACCTTTTTTTATTTAAAATAAATGGATAAAGTGAAATCCAGACTGGATTAACCCCACACTTCCCTGAACTTTAAGATTTTGATCCATATGTGCTTTAGAACGAGACCAATATATTATCAATGCAGCACAATATATGATCGTGACACAGCAAGAAACACAATTTTTCTAAAAGTTCATAAAGTGCTGGTCAATAATGGAAACTGAACACCAGACCTTTCACTGAAATCCTGAAAATCATTGGTTAGACAAACAAAAATACTGTAAATGCTGAATTACATGTAACTAATCTACAATTAGGTTATATGCCAACAAACCTGCTGTTCACATCCAAAGTAATTATAATGGCTTCTCAATGTAAATTACTTGGTGGTTTGCAGAAACAGCTCAAAAATACTATATAATCTCAAGTCACTGCAAACTGCGAAAAAGTGTCATTTGTTGCTAAGTTTTCCACAACCTGCAATTCACGAATAAAATGATAGCAACCAAACACAAAGTAATCTGACAAACATGAGTTAATGCTATTTACTTTGTCACAATGTGTTATCACTAATGTGTTGAACATTACTACAAATTTTAAAAATATTCCTATTGGCAGAACAATTTTCACTCTGCAGCTGAGTGCGTGAACTGGTCTGAAACTTCCTGGCAGATTAAAATTGTGTGATGGACCATGACTTGAACCCAGAACATTTGCTTTTGCAGGCAGATGCTCTACTGACTAAGCTGTCCAAGTACAACTCATAACCTGGCCTAACAGCTGTCTTCTAGAAGTACCTCTCTCTCCTATTTTTCCAAACATTAGAAAGCTTTCCTGCACACCTTGCACAACTAGCACTCGTGCCGAACTCAGTCTGTACAGCATTCGCCTGTGAAACATCGAGGTTTCCGGTTCAGAAGACTATTTTAATCTATTTTTACTGTTTCATGTATTTCTCAAATTCACAAGCACACCAACAAATTATGGGCACATAGTAAACGAGCAAAAGGGGTACTACGATTAAAAAATTCCAAGCACCTTGTACAAATGGTAATGACAAGCAGCAGATCTGGTAGGTAATAAGTGTTACATGCTAGTACACAAGTATCACCAGAACACTTATCATTCGATAAAATAAATACAACAATGAGTAAAAGCCATGTATTTGTATCAAATCATAAACGTACTGCACAGCAACTCACCTATCTCCACTCACAACACAGAAGTGTCTCAGAGTACACATTTATGACCCTGCAAATCAAAACAGCCACGTATCATGCTTGCTGAAACACACCCTGCTGAATAAGGAAATCGTACAGCTTCCGAGTTTTGTTGACATCTATCTTTATAAGCTGCCTTGCTTGGGCTAGTTTCAAGGAACCACCACAGCGACGACTTTCATTTTCCAATATGCGCCGAAAGTTAAGGTATGCCTGAGGAAGGATTCTGGTAACAGAGCAAAGCTCTCGCTCTGATTGTGACAGGCGATTTGCACCGGGCAAGGCAGAAACATCTAGTGGAGCTGCAACAGTTCGAGAGCGTGGCGCTGCAGGTATTCCATCCAGATGGACTGTAGAAGGGCCAGAAGTGAGATTTGTCCTTTGCCTATCTGCACGTCTTTCTCGAATGGCAAGCTCTCTGTTGCGAGCAAGTCGCCGGTAGAGTGCACACTGGGATATGCGCCACAGGCCGGCTTCTGATCGTAACTGGGACAGGCACGTTATACGTCGGCGGAGGTCGACACTGTGTGACAGTGATGTCAGCACGATGTGATACGCGGCTGGAAGTGGTGCTAGCAGCCGTGCAAATGGTGCTAACCTTCCTGGCCCCAAAGTTAATCCACCTGATGATGAAACTAAACCAAGGCCTCTTATCAACTTGTGAGCATCAAGTCGTTTCGACAGGCGCCTATTGTATGCAGTGACAGCTGCCAGTGTTAGTGCACGCTGCAAGTCAGCATCTGAGTCATCGTCTGACCAATCAACGTGAGCTACACAAACTGTCATTAATTCTGCATGATTGTCATAATCTATATCAAACTCTGATCGTGCAGCTGAGTATCCAGGTATTGAGCTGGGAGGAGGGCGTCGTAGCCTGTGCAGTGGTTTCTTGCCTGGCTTTTTCTGTATTTTGCCACAAGGAACGGGTAGCCGCTTATTCCCTGTACCACGTACTGTGTGCATGTATTGTGACAAATACTCTGGCAAAATTTCTGCAGCAGCCAAGCGGTGTCCACAAGCTTCCAAGAACTCTTCTGAAGACATATTTTTTTCTTCTTTATACGAATGATAGTGTGTTTCTCCGCTAGATAGCTGCTGGTCTTCTAGTATTTGTTCATTTGTTGCACTGTTATTTAATACATGTGACACATCTGAGTGATGACAAATAAATGTGGTATTTTCACTGGGAAGTGTGAGTGTTCTGTTACAATTCCAGTGTCCTGTTTCCAATATGCAGGACTCGTCCTCCAACAGAGGAGAAGACAGAGCCGTCTTTCTTCCAACATAACACGATTTCTCTCGGGTAACTGAATGGTTCCATTCCATGCAGCACTGCTTCTGAGATTCTGGTACAGAGTTGCCACCAACAACTTTTCTAGCATCAAAGATTATTTGCTGGATTTCACTTGCCTTCTCCCTTGAGCTATCTCCTAATGTGCTATTTACAACATGCCCATTATGGCATTTGACAGTCCCACACATTTCATTGCCAGGTCTTTTCAAATCACCACCTCTGTTGAGTCCAACACTCATTTGTCTCCACGAAGCAGCAACATTTATTAGAGGAGGAGGAGGAGGAGGAGGAGGAGGAGGAGGAGGAGGAGAACTGACTGCCAATTGCTGATGATGCTGTGTGTTTTGCCTAATGTGTTCACCCTTCAAAGTAATGTCCCCTAGCAAGTTTTTGGATACCACAGGATGATAAGAAAGTGGTAAACTGTTTTCTTCTGAATTTCGTCTTTCAACTAACAGTTTTCCAAAGCTAGGCTTTTTCTGCATTAAAGAAGTGTCTAAACAAGGCAGGTGAGTATCAGTTTTGAAGGAAGCAAATAAATCTCTGTCTAGATCATCCTCCTTACTCCGCTGATCACTGCTCCTCTTCACTGTATGATGACAGATGTGCCTTCCTGAGTTGGAGACTTCATGAAGCCATGAAAACGGTCCAGCAGACGAGACATAACGAGAGTCATACCGTTGTCGACACTCCTCTGGGGTACGTGCTACAGCCTCTGAAACAGCTTCCCAATCACCATACCCATACTTCTCCAGTGCTGAGAGCAGTGTCAATTCCTCTGATATAGTCCATCCGCTGGCCTCATCACCCACTGCAGAACTGAAAGGAGAGAAAGAGTGGTGTCATCCAGAAGAGTAACTATGAATGCAGTTCTAACAACATCAGTAATAGCAGTATTATTCAATTTCTCAAAGGCAAGAAACAAAACTATCAATAACAGATACAGTACGTTCACAGACTCATCTGATACAGGCAGTACGTTTCTTCATTTAAGAGACTCTTGGAATAAAAAACTAAATCCATGTCACTTGTGAGGTTGGAAGAGTGATGCTGGTTGTTTTTCTAAGTAAATAAATAAATAGACTATGGCTGTAGAAAGCATGCTGATACAAACTTTTCAGCTGTGGTAATTTAGGAAGCAGCTCTGATTACACATTGGTTTAACAAAAGTGCACCACACTCATCTCACTGTCACCTGAAACAGGTGGCCTGTAACCACATGTGTAAGGGAGTGACAGCAGTACAAGAAAGGAGAGGAAGAATCAATGAAACGCTAGCGGTAGATAAAAATTGAAAGCGTAAGAAATTAAAACAACAAAGAGCTCATTTAATGAGTAAAATTACAAACAGTGTAATGAATGACACAATGAAAAGATCTGATGACAATGATAGCAGTGTACACATGCCAAAGGAAAAGGTCTTTAATACCCATACTAAAATATAAGACAAATATAATCAAAAATTAATACAAGTAGAAGAAATACAAAAATTTTTCCCTAAAGCCTAAAAAATTTCAAACACATAAACAATTATCTCCTTCACTGATATCACCTGTGTTGTTGCCTTCAGAATCACAAACAGCTCAAAACTTAAGACTGTACATCTGTTTAAAAGTGAACGATTTGGAAAAAAAAAGTCTGCTTGTTTTAAACCGTAAGTGTTAAAATTTGTGGCAATTATGTAAAATAGAATGAACCAAATAGCTAAAGCATAAAACAATCTCAAACATGGGTGTACAATTGTCTTCCTCAATGACACATCATCTAATGGTTACCTGAAAGGTAAGAAATGAATGAGGAACGAGTATAATATTTGTATGCTTATCACAGTATGTAAAGTTGCGACTTGATTTTAACTGGTGGGTCACTAACCTCAGAGACAAAGCTGTGAATAGGAAAGGAAATTGGCCATCTTAAACAATTTAGAGAAACAGTGGAATGCCCAGTAATCAGATGAGGATTTGAACCATCATCTTCCCAAACATGAGTCCAGTGTTTTAGCACTGCACCCACTGCAGTGGGAAGAGCGTGTAGCACTGAAGTATGAACATGTAGAGAAGGACTAACAGGTTTCACAGTCACGTAACTGAAACTTTGTGCCTACCCCTCATAATGACTGAAATTTTATCAGTTGTGTACACGGTGTACACTCTTGGTGTATTTTCTTCTTGGAATATTTGGAGGATCTGTGAGTTGGCCCAAAAGTGAGCACTGACTGGAAATGTGAGAAACTCCTGTACCTTGTTGGCTTTTTTTATTTTATTTTCAGCTCTTGTTTTTCCATTCTTCACGATAAACAGGTCACATCACTCAGGGCTGGGCACTTCCCAAAGAAAAAGGACAGTTCCTGTATGAGAAATTTGTGTATTCCAGTGTCATGTATTCAAAATGGCATACAGAGCTCTGAAGCCATTCAGGCATATATGTTCAAACATTAGATGTGTACACTCTTCTCTTGAGGTAAAGAATATTTCCACATTTTGTTGTCGTGGTACTGGTATGTTAAAAAACATCAAAATACAGGGTAGTGTATACACAATGCTCTAATTAAATTTTCATTAGCTCCTTTCATTTCATTTTGTAACATCAGTCTAACCTCTATCAGTTCACAGGCACTACTGACCTCTGCCTCAGTACTACTGACTGACATCAGCAGCCAAACTATATGTGTGTGCGTGTGGGGGAGGGGGGGGGGGGGGGGCAGCAGCGCGCGTGCTTGTGTGTGTGCGCGTGTGTGTGCGCGTGTGTGTGCACGCGCGCACTTTGTCTAATTAGGAAGAATCCCTTTTTGCCCAAAACTTACTTGTTTGATACTCTTTATGTTGCACCAATCTGCTACTCTACATCCACTGTGTGGTGAGTAGCATCTATCCTTTTCATAATATTGTCATTATTCTATACTAGATTTTGCATTTTTTCAATTACACGCCTCTTGTGTTGATGCTATTTTAATTAACTACGAACTGTATATTCTGAAAATGGTGCTGGTATTAAAATGAGTTTCTATATTCTCCACCGTATTTTTTATACAGATACTGGTCTTGCAAAATATGCCAAGACTTAAATTTTACATTCACGATATTTCATTAACTTTTTTTCCTTTTCCTAGTGAAAGTACACATTTTTGAATACACAAATAATACTTTTGCATTCTAAAGTACAAACACCTAATAGTGTGTATATGTGTACACCACACCTTTCCCATTACCCCCACCCAATACATGTCAGCTACACTGAAGAGCCAAAGAAACTGGTACACCTGCCTAATATCGTGTACGGTCCTGCGAGCATGAGGAAGTGCTGCAATATCACGTGGCCTGGACTCTACTAATGTCTGAAGTAGTGCTGGAGGGAACTGACACCACGAATTCTGCAGTGCTGTCCATAACTCCGTAAGAGTGCAAGGGGAGGAGATCTCTTTCTAAAAGCATGTTGCAAGGCATCCCAGGTATGCTCAATAATAATCATGTCTGTGGAGTTTGGTGACCATCAGAAGTGTTTAAACTCAGAAGAGTGTTCCTGGAGCCACTCTGTAGCAATTTAGGACCTTTGGGATGTCACACTGTCCTCCTGGAATTGTCCAAGTCCGCCGGAATGCTGGATGGACATGAATGGACGCAGGTGATCAGATGGAAAGCTTATGTACATTTCACCTGTCAGGGTCGTATCTAGACATACCAGGGGTCCCATATCACTCCAACTGCACACGAACCACACCATTATAGAGCCTCCAACAGCTTGTACAGTACCTAGCTGACATGCAGGGTATATGGATTCACGAGTTTGTCTCCATAACCGTACACGTTCACCTGCTTGATACAATTCAAAACGAGACTCATCCAAAAAGGCAACATGTTTTCAGTCATCAATAGTCCAATGCTAGGCCCAGGTGAGGCATAAAGCTTTGTGTTGTGCAGTCATCAAGGGTACACGAGTGGGCCTTCGGCTCCGAAAGCCGATATCTATGATGTTTTATTGAATGGTTCGCACAGTGACACTTGTTGATGGCCCAGCACTGAAATCTGCAGCAATTTGCGGAAGGGTTTCACTTCTGTCACATTGAATAGCTCTCTTCAGTTGTCACTGGCCCCGTTCTTGCAGGATCTTTTTCCGGCCGCAGCGATGTCAGAGATTCTATATTTTAGGGGATTCCTGATATTCACGGTACATTCGTTAAATGGTTGTATGGGAAAATCCCCACTTCATCACTACCTCAGAGATGCTGGATCACATCACTCATGCGCTGACTATAATGCCATGTTCAAACTCACTTAAAACTTGATAACCTGCCATTGTAGCAACAGTAACAGATGCGACAACTGTGCAAGGCCCTTGCCTTATACAGGCATTACCAACCGCAATGCTGTATTCTACCTGTTTACTTCTCTCTTTATTTGAATACGCATGCTTAAGGGGATACGGAATCGGATTTTGGGTTAAAAAATCGAATTTTTTTTTATTGGCGTATTATATTCTGCCATGTTTCCTCTTTAAAATGACGTATCATACATAGCTCTACTACAATTATAACTATTTTATTTTTATATATTTGTGAGATCGGGTATTGCGCTTTAGTTATACACGTCTCTCGTGGCTGACCATGAACTTTTTGGCAGTACCTTTAAAGTGACATGAATTCAAATATCCCGGTTTCCAGCGACTATTTATACACTAGTTGCCCGAAAATGTTTCTCTCTGGTTTCCTCAAGTTACTCTTTGACTTTGTGGCGGGACTGTTTTGTAAACAGTGTGATATAAGAAAGTAGTTGTTGTTGAGTTATTTCGTATTTAGTGCTTCATTTTTCGCAGTGAAAATGCCTAGAGCTAAAGCAAAAGTATTTAAAAAGCGTGTGAACTGGCAAAAGAAAAGAAATAATGATTCATTAGCAAAGCAAAGCAGTTCATCATCATCACTGTTGGAAAATGTGAATCCACTTATTACTGATTTGCCGAACGAACTTACACCAAATGAAAACAGTGCTTCTCATAAAAAACTAAGAGATTTGGAAGAGAAATATAATTTACTTGATAGAGGGAATGAAGTTTTTGAACTCATTGATACGAATATATTGTGTGAAGCTCTTGAAAACAGTTTGTGCTGCAAAAAATGTCATGGAAACGTTTCTCTGAAAGTAGAATCCCATGTTGGCCTGGCTGCCCAGTTTAATTTAATATGCAGTGTTTGTAAATACAGCTGTAAGTTTCCAAGTTCGGTTTCAGTAACTGTAAATAATGGATACAAGAAAACTGAACTTTATAGTGTAAATATTAGGTTAGTTTATGGATTGCGAGCAATTGGTAAGGGCAAAGCAGCTGGTGATATGCTATGTGGTGTTCTAAACCTTCCAAGTGCACCTTCAAAGTTTGAAGCTTACAATTATGTACTAGGATCTGCAGTTGAAGATGTAGCACAGAAGTCAATGCAGGTTGCGGTGGAAGAAGCAGTGGAAGAAAATGACGGCAGTCGTGACCTCACAGTGGCGTTTGATGGCACGTGGCAGAAAAGGGGCCACACCTCCAACAATGGTGTTGTAACAGCAACTAGTGTTGATACTGGCAAGGTTATTGATGTTGCAATAATGTCTAAATACTGTAGGTGCACAGGCAGGCTGAAAAATGAACACAGTGATGACTGTATTGCTAATTATTATGGTAGTAGTGGTGGCATGGAGGTTGCTGGGGTGAAGAAAATTTTTCATCGCTCTTCACAGTGGTATAATGTTAGCTATGTCAAATATCTGGGAGATGGTGACTCTAAAGCATTCAAAGAAGTTTTGGAAAGCAAACCATATGGGAACAGTGTAAATATAAGCAAACTTGAATGTATAGGACATGTGCAGAAGAGAATGGGTGCCAGGCTGAGAAGGTTAAAATCAGTTATGAAAGGGAAAAAACTAGATGATGGGAAAACCTTGGATGGCAGAGGAAGATTGACTGATTCCATAATAGACCACATTCAGAACTGCTATGGCCTTGCAATCAGGCAAAATACAGGCAATCTTGAAGAAATGAGGAGAGCTATATGGGCTTTATATTTCCACACCGCATCCACAGATGAGCATCCACAACATGGTTTGTGCCCCAAAGGTGAAAACAGCTGGTGTAAATACAATAGGGGACTAACAACAGGAGAGAAATACATTCACCACCACAGTCTACCATCAGCCATCATGGCAGAAATAAAGCCCATTTTCAGAGATCTGGCTGACAGAAGTCTTCTGATGAAATGTCTTCACGGAAAAACGCAGAACCCCAACGAGTGCTTGAATAGTGTGATATGGCATCGTCTCCCAAAAACAGTGTTTGTCGGAATTAATACACTACATTTTGGTGTGTATGATGCTGTGGCAACCTTCAATCTTGGAAATATAACTAAATGCCAGGTCCTTCAAAAGTTGGGTATGTGTGTTGGTTCCCGTACGGTACGTGCTATGTTCTTTTTAGATCAGCACAGACTAAGGCATGCTGATAATATAATCAAGACATTAGTGAAAAAAGCAAGACAGGTGCAGAGGGGTGCCAAAAGAAGACTTGAAGATGATTATGAAGACTGTGAAGGGGGTATTAGCTACGGATCAGGAATGTTTTAATCTTCTTTCTCCGTTTCCCGTAAGTTTACTTTTTACTTCATCTAGGAACATTATCTCAGGTACTGGTCAACCTAGAAGTCTGAAATTTTTATGACGTAGTGACATAGGTCCCTATTACATACTGAAACAACGATTTTTTAATTACTTGATTTACAAAAGACTTAGGGGTGATAGTCTAGTAAAAAGCGATGGAAAAAATTTACTTAAAAATAAATGTACAATATCTCTGTAAGAAAATACTTTGACAATAAACTGTTGTTTCAGTATTGTTGTAACATATGAATGCACATACAGTAAAATTTTTACCTCTCTGTCTCCAGTAGTTTGTGAGAAAATGTTCCCTATAGTAGGCATATATTAACATTGCGGGGATAGGTGATTCCGTATCCCCTTAAACCAGTTTCTTTGGTGCTTTAATGTATACCTCTGATGACACTGCAATACTGTCAGAGGCAGCAAAGGGCTTGCAAGAACAGTTGGACGGAATGGACAGTGTTTTGAAAGGAGGGTAGAAGATGAACAACAAAAGAAAAACAAGTATAATCGAAAGCAGTCAAATTAAATCAGGTGACGATGAGGGAATCGGATTAGGAAACAAGATGCAAAGTAGTAGATGAGGTTTGCTATTTAGTCAGCAAAACAACTGATGATGGCTGAAGTAGAGAGGATATAAAATGAAGACTAGCAACGGCAAGAAAAGTATTTCTTAAGAAGAGAAATTTGTTAACACTGAATATAGATTAAAGTGTTACGAAGTCTTTTCTGAAGGTACCTGTCTGGAATGTCGCCATGTATGAAAGTGAAACATGGACGATAAACAGTCTAGAGAAGAAGAGAATAGAAGCTTTTAAAATGTCATGCTACAGAAGAATGCTGAAGTTAAGGTGGGTAGATCATATAACTAATGAGGAGGTACTGAATAGAATTGGGGAGACAAGAAATTTGTGGCATAACTTGACTAAAGGAGGATTTGGTTGATAAGACAGTGTTGTACATCAAAGGATCACTAATTTAGTACTGCAGGGAACTGTGAGTATGGGGGATGGAGGGGTGCAGAAGGGAGGGTTGGCAATTGTAGAGGGAGACCTAGAGATGAATATAGTAAGCAGATTTAGAAGGATGTAGGTTGCAGTAGTTATTCAGAGATGAAGAGGCTTGCACAGGACAGAGCAGCATAGAAAGCTGCATTGAAGCAGTCTTTGGACTGAAGACCACAACAACAATTACAGCAGACAAATGTGTCATTACTTTCAGTTTTCTGATTTTATTTTATTTCCACATCATTGGCACTCAAGCATTAATCGCCTTGCACAATAATGAAGTTATTTCTGTCAGTTCACTCAAGAAATAAGAAATTTGGAAGTAATTGTGGCAAATAGCGTAATAAACTACCAATACGATGTCTTAGAATACAAAATTTCCATCTCCTACTTCTTCTCAAAAGTGTACGAACTGAGCACAAAATTTGAGGATTTTTGCAAAAAGTGCAAAAAATGGGTATTTTTAGCCCACTTTAAGAAAAAAGTCTTCTGTAATACCCATATCTCACTGATACTCAAATTAATAGAGGGAAACATTCCACATGGGAAAAATATATCTAAAAACAAAGATGACGTGACTTACCAAACGAAAGCGCTGGCACGTCGATAGACACACAAACAAACACAAACATACACACAAAATTCAAGCTTTCGCAACAAACTGTTGCCTCATCAGGAAAGAGGGAAGGACGAAAGGATGTGGGTTTTATGGGAGAGGGTAAGGAGTCATCCCAATCCCGGCAGCGGAAAGACTTACCTTAGGGAGAAAAAAGGATGGGTATACTCTCGCGCGCGCGCGCACACACACACACACACACACACACACACACACACACACACACACACACACACACACACAGATACAAGCAGACATATTTAAAGACCTATATGTGTGGATGGATATCTGTGTGTGTGTGTGTGTGTGTGTGTGTGTGTGTGTGTGTGTGTGTGTGTGTGAGAGAGAGAGAGAGAGAGAGAGAGAGAGAGAGAGAGAGGTAGGTAGGTTTGGGGGGGGGGGGGTTTCTATCTTTGGTCACAGATCATGACATATTTCATTCTTTTTCTGCTATAATAACTACTGAATCAAAATGGTTTATTACATTCAAAATGTAACTGTGCATTACCAACAAACTGGACCATCATGGTAGTAAAAAGTGTTGCACAGCAGCTGCATCACACATAGTACACACTGCAAGTTTTACACCATTGTCACATGGTGTAAATTTTGGCGAAGTTCATAGCAGCCTGCCTGTCATTTCTTGGAAAGGATCCATGTTATAAGAGAATATTAAGCATAGTTTTTTACTGTGCAGAGCTACTGGTGTGCTAGTTTAATTCACAGTACAGTACAGAATATTTTGTGTTCGCATAGTTTGCTGTTTATGTGGAACGCTAGTGCACTGATGAAAAATACAAAGTGTTGCTATTGTCTGGGGTGGCTCATCCACTGCTGGTTTCTTTTGAAGTGAGAAAACCAGCACCTTCATCCCCACTGGGACTACAACTGACAGGTGTGCAACACCAGCTGTGGTGACTTTCTTTGCTGTAGATTCCCTAGCCTTATAAGTGTTTCTTTACACAAGATCTCATGCCTGATGATACATTTCTCTAAGTGTCAGAGGTCAAAGCTAGAAGAGTTCTCTTTTGGGATCCTAAACTTATTTTTTCTTCTAGCTACTTGAAATTTTTACAGTTTTCATTAATTTGCTGTAAAATTTCATGAGGGGAACGATACTGCTGGCCAATGATGTCCCTGAGGATGCTGGAATAACTGCAATATTGTGCTGTTCCAGAACCCAGTATGTGTCACTCCTTGATGGCCAATAAAATTAATTTGCTGGGCCATGTGGGTGCATATAGCTTATGAAAGCATCCTTCTGCTCAGCAGAAGTCTCAAAGACACTTCCAATCCACCGCTCTTTTTCGTACATGCATACAGCATGTTGACCTGGCTGTAAGTCCGATATTAATATATCCTCCACACTATTGTCACTAATACTGGCCAGAAAACATGACGCATTATTTGAAACTCTGCCAATCTGACTTCTTGTTTCATCAATTGTCAATAAAATGACGACTGATAAGAGTATCCCCATGTTAAAACCTCACTTCTTGTATCACTTAACTTTGTTCAATGGATTCTTTGCTGATGAAAGCAAATTTGTACCATTAATGCTCTCAGTGCAGCATCAAAACATATCAGACCTCCAGCCAGGACAATATGGTATTTATGAAAAACAGTGATGGATAGGAAATATGTGTGGGACTTCCACTGAGTGGAAGGATGCTTCAATAAGCCTTATGTACTCTGAAGGCACAGCAAATTCATTTTACAGGACATCAAGGAGTGACAAGCGCTTAGTTCTGGAACAGCACATTACTGCAATTATTCCAGCACCCTCAGTGACACCATCTGGTCAGCAGTATATATTGTTTTCCTCATGACATTCTACGACAAATTAATGAAACCTGTAAAAATTCAAATAGTTAGAAGGAAATGTAAGATTAGGATCCTAAAAGAGACCTCTTCTAGCTTTGACCTACAGCACTTTACGAAATGTATCATCAGGTTTGGAAACCTGTGGTAAAGAAACCCACCCATGGATGCTATTGCTCAGCAATCATGCATGGACCCCTGTTGCTGTGGGGATTGGGATGCTGGTTTCCTTACTTTTAAAAGAAACCAGTACTGGACAAGCCACGTGGTCAATAGCAACACATTTATACAATCTTTACATCTGTACACTAACATTCCTCATAAACCACAAACTATGTGAAAACAAAATAGGTTACACTTTGAACCAGAATTAAACTAGCACAGCAACAGCATTGCCCATTAGAAAGACTTATTCCAAATTCTCTATAACTAGCCCTTTTAAAAAAAAAAAAAAAGACTGGCAGACCGTTATGAAAGCCATCAAAATTTGCACCATGTGACAATGGTGCAAAACTGATGGCAATTTGTATAATGCATGTTGCAGCTATTATGCAACACTTCTACTACTATGATGGTTCAGTGTCTTGGTAATGTACAGTTAAATTTTTAAGTTGATAAATCAGCTTAATTTGGAAGTTATTACAGCACAAAAAAAGCTGAAATATGTCATGATGAATCATAACAAAAGATGCCCATTTTTTTCGAGTTCTTGACTACTGCTGATTTGATCTCACTTTCTAGTCATCAGGACTTAAAATATTTCCTTCCCCACAGAGTAATAGACAGTAACTGTGGCACACAGAACATTTCATTTTTTCAATTCATCTCCACCTTGTCAGCTTTTTGAGTCCTCTATGCTCGTACTGAAAAATCAAATATAGTAATTTAAGTTGTTCAGAACATGGTTTTTCTAATGAAAATGGTTTGAAAGAATTTTCAGAAGACCTGTATGTAAAAGTGGGCTACAACTACCCATTTTTGACATTTTTACAAAAATGGTAAAATTTGCTCTCAATTTGTAAACTACTGAGAAGCAGTAAGAGAATGAAAGTTTATATTCTACAACCACGTATTGATAGGTTATTACCTGAAACTTTTCAGGTTTAACCCTGCAATCACTTCCAAAGAATCATGAACCTTAACTGTACTTTTTTCTCCAGGCCTATTTTTTCAGGCAACTCTGTTTCAAATTATCCATGAGATAATTGCTGAAAATTTTTAAGTTGTACAAGATGTCACAATTTTGTTCCCCACTCCCACTCCCCCTTCGAGAAAATGTTGCCGGAAAAATTATATCTCAAATTTGGTGAAAAAACAGAGCTGCACTTTGTATAGCTTCATTGTGGGGCCAAAACAAAATATCTACAACTGTTACAGATTTATAGCATTTTAAAATTTTTTCCGCAATTCACATCTTTAAAATAGTGTTTGCTGTGTCACCTTTGGAGGCCTATATCTCACGGTAGGAAGTTTTTTGGAGAAAACAAAAAAATAGGTGTTTCTTACTTATTCCTGAATTTTAAAATATGCTAAATTCAGTAACATCCAAGACTATGAAGAAAACCACCTGCCAGAAGTGATACGGATTATGCTTAAGGTAACTTGCTACCGCCCATCAAATAGCGTGTGTGTGTGTGTGTGTGTGTGTGTGTGTGTGTGTGTGTGTGTGTGTTTTCGCCAACAGCTTGAGAAAGGCATTCCATTCCGGAAGCTAGCAAAGTAAAGCTCTGTACCTTTTGTGTGAATCTGTCAACAATGTAGCACTTCTGCCTTTAGGTGAGTCACCTCCTTTATTCCTAAATAATTCATTCTTCTCAACCAGTACTTTCCGTAAATTATTATTACATATGTTTGCTACATGTGACTCAACATTTATAACCTTTCCATTTAATTCAATAGCAATGTTATCCTGTACTCTTACTGGTGACTTCTCCGATTTCACTACATTCCTTATAACCTTAAGTCAGACTGAATTACTGATTTCTGAAATAATGTGGACATTCCTCGAATTTTAATAAATTTTCTTAGTAGTTAGGGGTAGTTTTTGCAATGTGCATGTACTGCAGGATCTTTAGTTGGTCTTGCCACCAGATGCATTTCCTTTTTCCCCTCTTGTGATCCGTTGTTTTCTTTGTGGCTGTTTACTGTTTTCTCTGATTAGCTTATGCTGAAAGCTATTTTCAAATAATGATATGAATTTATCATCAAACAGAGTAAATGTTATGTCATCATTTGGTTCACCATAAATTTCATCCAAGTCTTCTTTTGTAAGCCATTCTTAAAAAGGTTTGTTCTGGGGTCACTAATTAGTCTAAGTGATCTTTCCCTCTCTTATTCAATTGTAGGCTGTGTTTAGTATACCCCAGTCTCCCAGCTGTAGCAACAGGCACTGCACTCACATGAGATTTCATTTCAGTCATCGGCAGCCTGCTCAGCTTAAGAGTTCATACGGCTAACCCGATGCTAGTCATGGCACTGTAGGACCTCCACAAAACTCACGTGTGTGTGTGTGTGTGTGTGTGTGTGTGTGTGTGTAGTTGCCACTCCTATTTCATTTATGTTACCTGTAATGCTTTAATTTTGGTCTTTTCAGACTGTTCCCCGTTCCACCTATGATAACCTGAGACCCTTTGTCAAAATCTTTACACATATTCACCTATGTCCTTGGCACCAGGACAAGGCTAGCACTTGGCTCCATAAAACTTGTGACCTGGTACCCTGTTCCTAATTTGTCCTGTACCATCTGACCTACACCCCTCGCATTGCTACTAACTAAGAAGCAAGACTCTTTTCTTCCTACTCTCTTTTGGTACCGACCTGCATTTAGTTTCTTTGCTAGAAGTTTGCTGCACCCTACAGTTGGATGAGGCTCTTCCCGCCCTACTTCAAGTAACAAGACCAATTTATTACATACTTTAAGCTCAAATCTATGTGGAAGAGCTATTCCCTTTCCTCTCTTACCTGTTACCTTTACCCAGTGCCCACAATCTCTTTTTCCCTTTAACCTACACAGTTCAAATTTTGTGTAATCTAGTTCTGTCTGAGGGATACACTGATTCACTCTTCTTTTTTGCAGAGCCTACAACAGTCCCATTGGAGAGATTTGTTGAGTTCCCCATTCAAATTACTCCAAAGGAATTCTAGTCAACAATCGATACCACTTCCTGTCTGACTGTCTGACTACCCTACAGTAATATCTACACTTATCTTGCAGTGCAACACAGATTAAACACTCTAAAATAGGATTAATTCACTGATGGGTCATTCCATGTCAATTCAACCAATTTGAGAAAATGTTCCAGCTGATAGTCTCAGATTTGGCTGAAATTTAGCACACCAGTGCTACCAAGTATGGAACACTCATGTACAAAATTTTAAGTTCCCCTGCCAATTAGTTCCAGAATTATGGCTTGTGAAAGAAGGTGGCGTGACCCGGAAATTGCAACCCGCATCTGGCAATCTATCTTCAGACCCAACTTCAGGTCTTAATAACTTTGGAACTATTCCACACAGTCCAGTGAAATTTTTACAACCCAGTAACATCCACTTAGAGAACATACTCTATGAATCAAAACACCAATAACATATTTCTGAGGTTGTTGTTGTTGTTGTTGTGGTCTTCAGTCCTGAGACTGGTTTGATGCAGCTTTCCATGCTACTCTATCCTGTGCAAGCTTTTTCATCTCCCAGTACCTACTGCAACCTACATCCTTCTGAATCTGCTTAGTGTATTCATCTCTTGGTCTCCCTCTACGATTTTTACCCTCCACGCTGCCCTCCAATACTAAATTGGTGATCCCTTGATGCCTCAGAACATGTCCTACCAACCGATCCCTTCTTCTGGTCAAGTTGTGCCACAAACTTCTCTTCTCCCCAATCCTATTCAATACTTCCTCATTAGTTATGTGATCTACCCATCTAACCTTCAGCATTCTTCTGTAGCACCACATTTCGAAAGCTTCTATTCTCTTCTTGTCCAAACTATTTATCGTCCATGTTTCACTTCCATACATGGCTACACTCCATACGAATACTTTCAGAAATGACTTCCTGACACTTAAATCTATACTGGATGTTAACAAATTTCTCTTCTTCAGAAACGCTTTCCTTGCCATTGCCAGCCTACATTTTATATCCTCTCTACTTCGACCATCATCAGTTATTTTGCTCCCCAAATAGCAAAACTCCTTTACTACTTTAAGTGCCTCATTTCCTAATCTAATTCCCTCAGCATCACCCGACTTAGACTACATTCCATTATCCTTGTTTTGCTTTTGTTGATGTTCATCTTATATCCTCCTTTCAAGACACTGTCCATTCCATTCAACTGCTCTTCCAAGTCCTTTGCTGTCTCTGACAGAATTACAATGTCATCGGCGAACCTCAAAGTTTTTATTTCTTCTCCATGAATTTTAATACCTACTCCGAATTTTTCTTTTGTTTCCTTTACTGCTTGCTCAATATACAGATTGAACAACATCGGGGAGAGGCTACAACCCTGTCTTACTCCCTTCCCAACCACTGCTTCCCTTTCATGTCCCTCGACTCCTATAACTGCCATCTGGTTTCTGTACAAATTGTAAATAGCCTTTCGCTCCCTGTATTTTACCCCTGCCACCTTTAGAATTTGAAAGAGAGTATTCCAGTCAACATTGTCAAAAGCTTTCTCTAAGTCTACAAATGCTAGAAACGTAGGTTTGCCTTTCCTTAATCTTTCTTCTAAGATAAGTCGTAAGGTCAGTATTGCCTCACGTGTTCCAGTGTTTCTACGGAATCCAAACTGATCTTCCCCGAGGTTGGCTTCTACTAGTTTTTCCATTCGTCTGTAAAGAATTCGTGTTAGTATTTTGCAGCTGTGACTTATTAAGCTGATAGTTCGGTAATTTTCACATCTGTCAACACCTGCTTTCTTTGGGATTGGAATTATTATATTCTTCTTGAAGTCTGAGGGTATTTCACCTGTCTCATACATCTTGCTCACCAGATGGTAGAGTTTTGTCAGGACTGGCTCTCCCACGGCCGTCAGTAGTTCCAATGGAATATTGTCTACTCCGGGGGCCTTGTTTCGACTCAGGTCTTTCAGTGCTCTGTCAAACTCATCACGCAGTATCATATCTCCCATTTCATCTTCATCTACATCCTCTTCCATTTCCATAATATTGTCCTCAAGTACATCGCCCTTGTATAGACCCTCTATATACTCCTTCCACCGTTCTGCTTTCCCTTCTTTGCTTAGAACTGGGTTTCCATCTGAGCTCTTGATATTCATACAAGTCGTTCTCTTATCTCCAAAGGTGTCTTTAATTTTCCTGTAGGCGGTATCTATCTTACCCCTAGTGAGATAGGCCTCTACATCCTTACATTTGTCCTCTAGCCATCCCTGCTTAGCCATTTTGCACTTCCTGTCGATCTCATTTTTGAGACGTTTGTATTCCTTTTTGCCTGTTTCACTTACTGCATTTTTATATTTTCTCCTTTCATCAATTAAATTCAATATTTCTTCTGTTACCCAAGGACTTCTACCAGCCCTCGTCTTTTTACCTACTTGATCCTCTGCTGCCTTCACTACTTCATCCCTCAAAGCTACCCATTCTTCTTCTACTGTATTTATTTCCCCCATTCCTGTCAATTGCTCCCTTATGCTCTCCCTGAATCTCTGTACAACCTCTGGTTCTTTTAGTTTATCCAGGTCCCATCTCCTTAAATTCCCACCTTTTTGCAGTTTCTTCAGTTTTAATCTACAGGTCATAACCAATAGATTGTGGTCAGAGTCCACATCTGCCCCTGGAAATGTCTTACAATTTAAAACCTGGTTCCTATATCTCTGTCTTACCATTATATAATCTATCTGATACCTTTTAGTATCTCCAGGGTTCTTCCATGTATACAACCTTCTTTCATGATTCTTAAACCAAGTGTTAGTTATGATTATGTTGTGCTCTGTGCAAAATTCGACCAGGCGGCTTCCTCTTTCATTTCTGTCCCCCAATCCATATTCACCTACTATGTTTCCTTCTCTCCCTTTTCCTACACTCGAATTCCAGTCACCCATGACTATTAAATTTTCGTCTCCCTTCACTATCTGAATAATTTCTTTTATTTCATCATACATTTCTTCAATTTCTTCGTCATCTGCAGAGCTAGTTGGCATATAAACTTGTACTACTGTAGTAGGCGTGGGCTTCGTATCTATCTTGGCCACAATAATGCATTCACTATGCTGTTTGTAGTAGCTTACCCGCATTACTATTTTCCTATTCATTATTAAACCTACTCCTGCATTACCCCTATTTGATTTTGTGTTTATAACCCTGTAGTCACCTGACCAGAAGTCTTGTTCCTCCTGCCACCGAACTTCACTAATTCCCACTATATCTAACTTCAACCTATCCATTTCCCTTTTTAAATTTTCTAACCTACCTGCCCGATTAAGGGATCTGACATTCCACGCTCCGATCCGTAGAACGCCAGTTTTCTTTCTCCTGATAACGACATCCTCTTGAGTAGTCCCCGCCCGGAGATCCGAATGGGGGACTATTTTACCTCCGGAATATTTTACCCAAGAGGACGCCATCATCATGTAATCATACAGTAAAGCTGCATGCCCTCAGGAAAAATTACGGCTGTAGTTTCCCCCTTGCTTTCAGCCGTTCGCAGTACCAGCACAGCAAGACCGTTTTGGTTATTGTTACAAGACCAGATCAGTCAATCATCCAGACTGTTGCCCTTGCAACTACTGAAAAGGCTGCTGCCCCTCTTCAGGAACCACACGTTTGTCTGGCCTCTCAACAGATACCCCTCCGTTGTGGTTGCACCTACGGCACGGCTATCTGTATCGCTGAGGCACGCAAGCCTCCCCACCAACGGCAAGGTCCATGGTTCATGGGGGGAGGATTTCTGAGGTAAAATAAAAAAATTCCAAAATGTGATTAAAAAATGTAATACATTAAAAGGTACATATCGTAGGTGCCCTCTATGCCAAATATAATTCACATCCACACGCCAGAAAAAAGTAACTATTCTTACCCTTGCACCTTCCAGCTGGTCTACTGACTACATTGCAAAGGAATTCAATGTTTCTACGTATATGGTAAAGCAAGCTAGGAAAATAAAAGCAGCCGAAGGAGTGTTTCCACAACTTCAGCAGGCTCAGGGTAAGCAACTGAGTTCAAAAATAAAGGTGCTAGTATCGGAGTTTTATGAAAATAATGACTACAGCCAAATAATGCCTGGGAAAAAAAAGACTACGTAACGGTGAAAATGGGAAATGTACGTGTACAAATGCAAAAAAGACTGTTGCTATGCAACATATCAGAACTCTATGTAGAATTCAAGGAAAAGTATCCCAATACCAAAGTAGGTTTATCACCTTTTTTTCAATCTTCGGCCAAAATGGGTTGTGCCTGTAAGTGCAAGGTGGACACACAATGTTTGTGTATGTGAGACCCATCAAAATGCTAAGCTGACGTTTGCTGCTATGAAGGATTCTGGTCTGGACTAGAAAGGTGTAATGAAGCTGCCAGTGTGTGACATCAGTTCCTGCCAGTGCATGATACACTGGTATGAAAAGTGTCCTGGTAAGGCAAATCTTGCAGAACACATGAATAACAAACTGTTTGGTAAATTCCTTATGGATGACAATGAACTTGTTTCTTATAAACAATGGCCACACATGGATCGCACAAGCCTTGAAACAAAGCAAAGTACAGTGGAAGATTTTGTTGAAATGTGTTGTAAAAAAAAAAAAAAAAAAAAAAAAAAAAAAGAAGAAGAAGAAGAAGAAGAAAAAGAAAGACAAACTGACCACACACAGCTTCACAGCAACAGCACAATCTGCTTATCTCCAGTTTTGTAATGATAATTTGAAACAAGGTGCAATTATAGTAATACTAGACTTTTCTGAAAATTATGCATTTATAGTTCAATATGCCCTCCAAGGATATCAGTGGGACAACAGTCAAGCAACTCTCCAGCCATTTGCGATTTACTATAGAGGTGAATCAGGTGATGTGTGTGTCATGAACCGGTGTGTTTTTAGTGACTGTTTAATTCATGATGCCACAGCAGCTCATGCCCACATTCGCACTGTCATGGCATATGTGAAAAACAAGCTGCCTCACATACATTTTGCGAAATACTTCAGTGATGGGGCAGCTAGTCAGTACAAAAACTGTAAAAATCTCAAAAATTTATGCATGCATTACCATGATTTTCAGATTCACGCAGAATGGAATTTTTTCGCAACAAGTCATGGTAAAAATGTATGTGATGGTATTGGTGCTACCATTAAGCACATGGCATCACGAGTTAATCTGCAGCACCCTACAGAAGGTCACATTCTAACACCTCTTCAATTATTTACGTGGGTACAGAAAAATATCTCTGGCATACAATAATTCTATGTTTCGAAAGATGAGGTGAAATCAGTCAAAGAGTTGCTAAAAAGCAGACTAGAACACGTTAAAACTGTTGCAGACACAAGGAGCCACCATCACTTATCTCCAGCGGACTCTGACAATGTGCGGACGAGCAGACTGTCCGGTTATAACTATAGGTTCATGCACAACATGTGTCTTCACAGTGTGTCTGACTCAGGATTCAGAAGCATAAGCAGCAACATACAAACATGTTGCTATGTTATTGCTGTTTATGATGACAAATGGTACTTAGGATGTGTTGCAGAGTGCTGTGAAGCAGAAGGTGATGTATTTGTGAACTTCATGCCACCAACAGGACCACCAAGATCATTTCATTGGCCCATTTGGCAGACAGGTGTTGGATTCCTTTTGAACGTATTTTTATGTCAGTTCAGTTCCTACCACAGTGTCAGTAAGATAGTACAATTTGCCACTCAATGTACAGAGTGCAGTAGCTTAAGTGTGGGAGAACTTCTGTTTGAAGCACAATCGACTGGTTTTTAGCAGTTAAGGTGCAGTAAACATTAATGATAGGTTGTGTTAATCTGTCTATATGTTGTTGCTTAGTGATTAAACAGTCGTGGGAGAGGATAAGAAGAGGCAGAACAGTTTACGATATGTTTTTACAAAATTGTGTTGTGGAACAATGGCCACATCACCAAATACATCTGTCAACTTCCATTGTACACAAATGTCTTGCAATAACATGCTGAAATTTTTTGAGATATATATTATTATGGTCTACTTATGCAGTGTGTGAAATTTGGCTTGGATACCACTTGTCCCTTTTGTGCTACCACACTTCGAAAATCCATGTTTTTCAGGTAATTTTTCAAATTTTTGTGTGCCTGTAACTCAGTTTCTGTGACTGATATGGGCATGATGTGTTCTGTGTGTGTTTAGGCCACATTAAGCTTACCACAAAAAAATTAATACCCTTTTTGAGTGAATTATATTTGGCATAGAGGGCACCTACAATATGTACCTTTCAATGTATCAAATTTTTTTTAATCACATTTTGGAATTTTTTATTTTCCCTCATAAATATGTTGTTGGTGTTTTGATTGATGGAGTGCGTTCTCTAAATGGATGTTACTGGATTGTAAAAATTTCACTGGACTGTGTGGAATAGATCCAAAGTTATTAAGACCTGAAGTTGGGTCTGAAGATAGATTGCCAGATGCGGGTCGCAATTTCCTGATCACGCCACTTTCTATCAAAAGTCATAATTCTGGAACTAATTGACAGGGGAAACTAATACTTTGTACACGAGTGTTCCACACATGGTAAAATTAGTGTACTGAACTTTAGTCAAATCTGAGAATATGAGCTGGAGCCCCTGGTTGAACTGACATGGAATGACCCTGTACACACTTTACACTACATTAAATTCTCATTATCTATGAGCTACAAACATTTGGTCTCCAAGTTAATGCTTCATATGTATGATATAACCCCCCCCCCCCCCCACACACACACACACACACACACACACACACACACACACACACACTCTCTCTCTCTCTCTCTCTCTCTCTCTCTCTCTCTCTCTCTCTCTCTTCCCTCCAATACGAAACTGGCGATCCTCAATGTCTCTGAATGTGTGCTGTCAACTGATACCTTCTTTTGGTCATGTTGTGCCATGGATTTCTTGTCTCTCTAATTCTATACAGTACTTCCTTGCAAAAATCGCCCCATCTTATCTTCAACATTCTTCTGTAACACCATATTTCGAAAGTTTCTATTTTCTACTCACCTAAACTGTTTCTCGTCCATGTTTCACTTCCATACATGGATACACACCAGACAAATTCCTTCATATAAGACTTTCTAACACTTAAATCTATATACAATGTTAAAAAATTTCCTCTTCTTAAGAAATGCTTTTCTTGCCATTATCCATCTACATTTGGTACCCTCTCAACTTTGGCTATCATCAGTTATTTTGCTGACCAAATAGCAAAACCCTTCCACTTTCCTGAGTGTGTCATTTCCTAATTGGATTCCCTCAGCATTTCATTCTCCCTGTTTTGTTTTTGGTGATGTTCATCTTATACCTTCCTTTCAAGACAGTGTCCATTCCCTTCAACTGTTCTTCCAATTCCTTTGCTGTCTCTGACAGAACTACAACGTGATCAGAAACTCTCTTAAGTTTTTGTTTCTTCTCCCTGAACTTTAATTCCTACTCAAAATTTTACTACTTCAACACACAGATTGAATAACACTGGGAGTAGACTACAACTCTGAATCACTCCCTTTGCAACCACTGCTTCCCTTTCACGCCCCTTCATTCTTATAACTGCCCTCTGGTTTCTATACCAGTTGTAAATAGCCTTTCACTCCTGTATTTTACCCCTAATTTCAAAGGGAGTACTCCAACACTGTCAAAACTTTCTCTAAGTCAACAATGTTATAAATATAGATTTGTCTTTCCTTAATCTATCTTATAAGATAAGTCATAGTGTCAGTATTGCCTCACGTGTTCCTAAATTCCTCCGGAATCTAACCTGATCTTCCCCAAGGTCGGCTTTCACCAGTTTTTCAATTCGTCCATAAAGACTTCATGTTAGCATTTCTCATACATGACTTATTAAACTAATGCTATCAGTAGTTCTGACAGCAAGAACTCTTCACTTAACTGTAGTATATGTTAATCAACTGATTCGCAATAAAATATAACTTTTGATCACGAGTCTTACTTTATATTATACAATGTTTACTGTCAGCAGAATATGGCCCAATGTTTGATGCATTTTTACATGATAATTTGAATACACTACCTCAGATCATGAAATCTTCTGTTTTTCGGGGTGAGGGAGAAAAGGAACACACTGGCACAGCTAATAGGGGAACATGTGGATCAGGAAAATAACGAGTCACAAAGAGTGGCTCTGAGGATGGAGGTCACCAAGGGTTTAGGGCAGAAGGGGCAGTACTCAAGAACTGACTATGGTGAATGGACAGTTTCCACCTATGTAATTAGTGTTTGGAGGAAAGGGAATAGGATTTATATAGAATGAACAGAGAAAGCCACTGAAACCACTGGTTGTGTAATGTGTAAAACATTCAGCAACTTGGTGGAAGTTTCAGGTAGCCATGAATACAGATAAACAACCATATCCACATAGAACACAACATAATAACAGCAGTATAGATGGTAAATAATGCGGCATATTTCACATGTGCCGCTACCTCCTGATTTAATAGGAAATGTCAATGATTCGACTGATGCAGGAAATGGTGCACGGTTCTAAACTACAGTCACCCAGACAAATTATCTATAGGGTGCAGAATTGAGAGCATGAGTGGCATACAACTCGAAAGTGTGGGAGGCATAACGATAGTATTTAGCATAGGAAATTTTCATATCAGAAAACAGCGAGAGATAATCAAATAGTTGGTGAAGTATTTGAGTGAACTCAACAAAGTCTTGGTGATATTTGGTGTGAAGAAAAAGGCTGAGTTGGGTTTGAGACTTTTTGAGAGCAAATGGGCATACGAAGAGATTGCAGATGAGGTAGGATATAGATAAAGGTACAATGTTTAAGGATGTACATAATGTATTGAGGAGTAGATTGAAGGTCAAGTTGAACTTATACGATGGAATCTTAGCTTACAAATAGAGGTGTCGGAGTATATCTGTATCTATACGATCTAAAGCACAATTAAAATAATAAACACTGTACATGACATAAGAGAAGATGTCTACCTTAATTTGGTGGGAGGTATAACAGTGTAGCGATGATAGTTACGGTGTTGTCCTGGCTGCTGACCTTGACTGAAACATGTTGCACATAGGTGTGCGTCACACTCAACACACCGTAATGTGGGTTCAACTTCATCAAAGACATCACAGCAACATGCGCATGTATTGTCGTACACGTACTTCAGTACATCTGCAATACCCAATGTGACATATATATATACATGTATAATCCAGCGAATATACTTTAGCCCTAGTCTAGTTTTAAATGTAGTGTAGAGAGAGAGAGAGAGAGAGAGAGAGAGAGAGAGAGAGAGAGTGAGTGAGGACTTAACTAAGGAAGTAGATTGTCGCAAGAGACTTTGTCAATTACAATACAAAGGTAATAATTATCTCATTTGCAGCTGAACCTCGCTTGTGAAATGACAAATGAGAGGTCGAAAAATTTCAAGCATCTGTGAGGAAAATACAGCTCATTGACAAACCAAAGGCATTTGACAATAGCGTTACTAAAAACTGGAATACAATGTAAACAAACAACACAATAGCTCAGTGATATTTGCCAGTGTTCAACGAAAACAAATACACCAGTAAATATCCTGCAGAACACAGAGTATTCATTGTGATACGTCAAACTCGTAAAACTGTAGCTTAGATTTTTCAGTAGTATTTCTCCCGAATGCCTGTTTTCATGAATATCTTAAATATCGATACTCATGAGAATACTGTCTGGGTGAGATCAGAAACGATCACTAATTTTACCAAATGTGTAAGCTAATGCCGCTCTTTCCTCAAAATAGACTGTAACCTACACACAATTTCAACATAACGACACGCAACTCCATTACGATTATTGCAAATAATAATACTTTCAAAAATTCCCGTTCACGACAACTCTAATAACGGGAAATAGATCTAACCACACACGATAAATAATTAAATTGTTGTATATAATCTTCACTTGGCATAATATCACACTGTAAGAAAGTTATGAATGAATTCCACGCATAACTTCCAAGGCAATGGTTACCATCTGCAGTATCAAATTCTTCATCTCTATAAATACATGAAGAGAGAGACTTTCTCATGTTTAGATCACAAATCACCATCTCCGCTTCCGTCGTTACCGCCACACGGCAGTTACTAGTTACCAACACGTGAAAAATACCAACACTGTCAAAAGTACTTGTTCTGTACCATGGACGTTTGTTGTGTACTGTATTTTTTTCTGAATCAAAGATAGTATTATGATAATTTCAAAAGGAGGTTATAGTAATGTAACGAAAAGTTGCGCGAACGTTAACACTGACTACGCTATAAGTAAATCTATTCCTTCAACTTTTATTCTTCATTCACATTCATTGGCATTGCCAAATCGCAGCTAAACTGATACATTCCTGGCCGACCGAGTGCTACGTTTCTGATCAGACTAATAGTACAATGAAGATTTTGCTCTTCTTCGTATTTGTACGATAAAAGTAGACGAAGATGTGAATTACTTTTAACTCTTTGGCTCCCTACTGATAGAGCATTTTCATTAATAGTACATCCTGCTACAAATCGAATATTGACTCACCTATGTGAAAAATCCCTCTGAAATCAGATTTCCTATAACTAGCCTTCATGTAAGATTAAACATTTTTTCATTTACTAATTAACTTTTAGTAAATTACTTTAAGCTCTGTCATTGTGTACTCCAAGTGTAAATTGGAGTAATTTTACCAGGCACTTCTTGAAGTAGGCGTACGTAATGCGGACAAGCCGGACATCATTGTACTAGAAGATACACAAGGTAAGCTCATTTCTGTATGCCTCTATGGTGTTCTATCTGATGTATAGCCAAAAACACACCACTAATCAGTCATACTGAGAAAATATGAGAGATCGTTATACAGAGTGTTTCAAAATTACACCAACAAATTTCGAGGGGTTGTAGAACGCGTATTGAGGAACAAAATCAGGGTAAGAACAGATGTCCAGAAACGTTATCTAATGACATTACAGAGTGGCGCCAGTGCCTGTATATGTATGTGTACTCGGGGTGATTCTGTAATGGTATTACAAACTTTCAGAGATGATGGAGGTGGTTAAATCTTTCAATTTGAGATGTAGGACCCTGAGCCGGAAATGAATGGGTCTTAAAGTTACAAACGAAAATCGTTCCAACACCTCTGACTCGAATACATGTACTGGTATTGTTGTTGCTAAGATATCAGGGTAGGCTATTTACAGAAGTATTAGTATGGGCCTAAACAAGAAGAAAAGTCCAGTATTCAAGGGCTTTAAACGGTATGAGCACTGGCTGATCTTCGCTACTGTGAAACACATCTCCTCTATTTAGCATGTGCTCATAACTCTTAGATTATGCATTATAGAGCCTAAGCTTACTAGAGACTTTTTTTCTTATTTTGGTCCACCTTTGAAAGTTACCTACCCTATAATCTTAGGAGCAACAATACAGGTACATGTATTACACTGTAGAGGTATTAGAACGATTTTCGTTTATAGCTTTTGACTTGTTCGTTTCCAGCCCAGGGACCCTTACCTCAAACTGATACATTTACGCTTCTCCATCATTTCTGAAGGTTTGTAACATCATCGCAGAATCACCCTGTCTAAATATATATATATATATATATATATATATATATATATATATATATATATATACAGGCACCAGTACCTATAACGTCAATGCTCTGTAGTGACATTGAACAACATTTCCAGACAATAAATTCCTATCCTCATTTTGTTTCTCAAGACACCTTCTACAATCCCTCAAAGTTTGTCAGTGTTATTTAAAAACATCCTGAATAATTCATTCCATCAAACTATCAGTTATTGACTTTTTATCGAGACTGTTCTTGAGATATACCAACACTGTCAGAATGTGTTGTGTATTCTTAGATTTTTTTGCATTGACCTTTAAATTTGCTATTGAATGGATAAAACATATCATTTCATTTCTATGGCACACTACCAGAAAAACTGTGTATTAGACATGCTAAATCATTTAGATACAACTACTTTATTCATAACAACAGGTGCCAACTCAGAGGATATAGAAATAAAAAATAACAGACAACCAAAAATACTATACTAGAAGAGAAATCATGATTTGCTGTTTCCTCTAGTGAATCTATTTTTTTTTTCTGCAGAAAGGAATGAAATATTGAGCTATATAACTTTGGTATTTTACCCATATAAATAGAACCTCTGACAGACAGCACAAATGTTTTCAAACATAAATGAAAATTGTTTCTCAGTATCAACTCCTTGTATATCAAAGACGAATTCTTGAATAAAAATAATTAGTCAATTGAAAATGTGTAATTGGCCAGCTTGTAATATAAATAGAGCTCCATGCTTGTTATAGAATATTAATAATATGGGAGTAAATGAGATCACTCAACAAGAAGTAGAGGGCTACACAACAATGTTCAGGTTATAGTCATCAGAAGTTTGGCAGGAAAATGGATGCAGCCCATGTATTATAACTTTGACACAGCCATTTATAAGGACTTGTTGACTGAAACAATTGAAGTAAAAGAAAAATTTGAATTTAAAGTGAGAACATTTGTGTGTGATATGGGGCCATCAAACAGAAAATTTGCAGGGATTCTAAAGCTTACATTTAATAACTTAGGATTCAAAAATCCATCAGATCAAAACATGAAAGTATGAGTTTTTGTGATGTGCCTCATGCCTTAATATTGTTATAGAATCATCAGCTCAATGATGGTTATTGACTAAAATTTGTTCTACATCTACATCTACATCTACATTTATACTTCGCAAGCCACAAAACGGTGTGTGGCAGAGGGCACTTTACGTGCCACTGTCATTACCCCCCCTTTCCTATTCCAGTCGCGTATGGTTCGCGGGAAGAACGACTGTCTGAAAGCCTCCATGCGCGCTCTAATCTCTCTAATTTTACATTCGTGATCTCCTCGGGAGGTATAAGTAGGGAGAAGCAATATATTCGATACCTCATCCAGAAACGCACCCTCTCGAAACCTGGCGAGCAAGCTACACTGCGATGCAGAGCGCCTCTCTTGCAGAGTCTGCCACTTGAGTTTATTAAACATCTCCGTAACGCTATCACGGTTACCAAATAACCCTGTGACGAAACGCGCCGCTCTTCTTTGGATCTTCTCTATCTCCTCCGTCAAACCGATCTGGTACGGGTCCCACACTGATGAGCAATACTCAAGTATAGGTCGAACGAGTGTTTTGTAAGCCACCTCCTTTGTTGATGGACTACATTTTCTAAGCACTCTCCCAATGAATCTCAACCTTGTACCCGCCTTACCAACAATTAATTTTATATGATCATTCCACTTCAAATCGTTCCGCACGCATACTCCCAGATATTTTACAGAAGTAACTGCTACCAGTGTTTGTTCTGCTATCATATAATCATACAATAATGGATCCTTCTTTCTATGTATCATATAATCATACAATAATGGATCCTTCTTTCTATGTATTCGCAATACATTACATTTGTCTATGTTAAGGGTCAGTTGCCACGCCCTGCACCAAATGCCTATCCGCTGCAGATCTTCCTGCATTTCGCTACAATTTTCTAATGCTGCAACTTCTCTGTATACTACAGCATCATCCGCAAAAAGCCGCATGGAACTTCCGACACTATCTACTAGGTCATTTATATACAGTATATTGCGAAAAGCAATGGTCCCATAACACTCCCCTGTGGCACGCCAGAGGTCACTTTAACGTCTGTAGACGTCTCTCCATTGATAACAACATGCTGTGTTCTGTTTGCTACAAACTCTTCAATCCAGCCACACAGCTCGTCTGATATTCCGTAGGCTCTTACTTTGTTTATCAGGCGACAGTGCGGAACTGTATCGATCGCCTTCCGGAAGTCAAGAAAAATAGCATCTACCTGGGAGCCTGTATCTAATATTTTCTGGGTCTCATGAACAAATAAAGCGAGTTGGGTCTCACACGATCGCTGTTTCCGTAATCCATGTTGATTCCTACATAGTAGATTCTGGGTTTCCAAAAACGACATGATACTCGAGCATAAAACATGTTCTAAAATTCTACAACAGATCGACGTCAGAGATACAGGTCTATAGTTTTGCGCATCTGCTCGACGACCCTTCTTGAAGACTGGGACTATCTGTGCTCTTTTCCAATCATTTGGAACCCTCCGTTCCTCTAGAGACTTGCGGTACACGGTTGTTAGAAGGGGGCAAGTTCTTTCGCGTACTCTGTGTAGAATCGAATTGGTATCCCGTCAGGTCCAGTGGACTTTCCTCTATTGAGTGATTCCAGTTGCTTTTCTATTCCTTGGACACTTATTTCGATGTCAGCCATTTTTTCGTTTGTGCGAGGATTTAGAGAAGGAACTGCAGTGCGGTCTTCCTCCGTGAAACAGCTTTGGAAAAAGGTGTTTAGTATTTCAGCTTTACGCGTGTCATCCTCTGTTTCAATGCCATAATCATCCCGTAGTGTCTGGATATGCTGTTTCGAGCCATTTACTGATTTAACGTAAGACCAGAACTTCCTAGGATTTTCTGTCAATTCGGTACATAGAATTTTACTTTCGAATTCACTGAACGCTTCACGCGTAGCCCTCCTTACGCTAACTTTGACATCGTTTAGCTTCTGTTTGTCTGAGAGGTTTTGGCTGCGTTTAAACTTGGAGTGGAGCTCTCTTTGCTTTCGCAGTAGTTTCCTAACTTTGTTGTTGCACCACGGAGGGTTTTTCCCGTCCCTCACAGTTTTACTTGGCACGTACCTGTCTAAAACGCATTTTACGATTGCCTTGAACTTTTTCCATAAACACTCAACATTGTCAGTGTCGGAACAGAAATTTTCGTTTTGATCTGTTAGGTAGTCTGAAATCTGCCTTCTATTACTCTTGCTAAACAGATAAACCTTCCTCCCTTTTTTTATATTCCTATTAACTTCCATATTCAGGGATGCTGCAACGGCCTTATGATCACTGATTCCCTGTTCTGTACATACAGAGTCGAAAAGTTCGGGTCTGTTTGTTATCAGTAGGTCCAAGATGTTATCTCCACGAGTCGGTTCTCTGTTTAATTGCTCGAGGTAATTTTCGGATAGTGCACTCAGTATAATGTCACTCGATGCTCTGTCCCTACCACCCGTCCTAAACATCTGAGTGTCCCAGTCTATATCTGGTAAATTGAAATCTCCACCTAAGACTATAACATGCTGAGAAAATTTATGTGAAATGTATTCCAAATTTTCTCTCAGTTGTTCTGCCACTAATGCTGCTGAGTCGGGAGGTCGGTAAAAGGAGCCAATTATTAACCTAGTTCGGTTGTTGAGTGTAACCTCTACCCATAATAATTCACAGGAACTATCCACTTCTACTTCACTACAGGATAAACTACTACTAACAGCGACGAACACTCCACCACCGGTTGCATGCAATCTATCCTTTCTAAACACCGTCTGTACCTTTGTAAAAATTTCGGCAGAATTTATCTCTGGCTTAAGCCAGCTTTCTGTACCTATAACGATTTCAGCTTCGGTGCTTTCTATCAGCGCTTGAAGTTCTGGTACTTTACCAACGCAGCTTCGACAGTTGACAATTACAATACCGATTGCTGCTTGGTCCCCGCATGTCCTGACTTTGCCCCACACCCGTTGAGGCTGTTGCCCTTTCTGTACTTGCCCAAGGCCATCTAACCTAAAAAACCGCCCAGCCCACGCCACACAACCCCTGCTACCCGTGTAGCCGCTTGTTGCGTGTAGTGGACTCCTGACCTATCCAGCGGAACCCGAAACCCCACCACCCTATGGCGCAAGTCGAGGAATCTGCAGCCCACACGGTCGCAGAACCGTCTCAGCCTCTGATTCAGACCCTCCACTCGGCTCTGTACCAAAGGTCCACAGTCAGTCCTGTCGACGATGCTGCAGATGGTGAGTTCTGCTTTCATCCTGCTAGCGAGACTGGCAGTCTTCACCAAATCAGACAGCCGACGGAAGCCAGAGAGGATTTCCTCCAATCCATATCGACATGAGCGACCACCTGCAGATGGGTGCACCATGTACCCCTCATGGCATCCGGAAGGACCCTTTCCACATCTGGAATGACTCCCCCCGGTATGCACATGGTGTGCACATTGGTTTTCTTCCCCTCTCTTGCTGCCATTTCCCTAAGGGGCCCCATTACGCACCTGACGTTGGAGCTCCCAACTACCAGTAAGCCCACCCTCTGCAACTGCCCGGATCTTGCAGACTGAGGGGCAACCTCTGGAACAGGACAAGCAGCCATGTCAGGCCGAAGATCAGTATCAGCCTGAGACAGAGCCTGAAACCGGTTCGTCAGACAAACTGGAGAGGCTTTCCGTTCAGCCCTCCGGAATGTCTTTCGCCCCCTGCCACACCTTGAGACGACCTCCCACTCTACCACAGGTGAGGGATCAGCCTCAAAGCGGGCAGTATCCCGGGCAACCACAGTCGTAGTCCGATCGGGGGATGCGTGGGACGAGCTGGCCGTCCCCGACAAACCCCCATCCGGACCCCCACAGTGATGCCCATTGGCAACAGCCTCAAGCTGTGTGACCGAAGCCAACACTGCCTGAAGCTGGGAGCGAAGGGATGCCAACTCAGCCTGCATCCGAACACAGCAGTTGCAGTCCCTATCCATGCTAAAAACTGTTTTGCAAAGAACGTCTGAACTAATCTACAGAGAGCGCAAACAAATCGACAAAATTTAAACGGTTATTAAAATACAAGATTGCCTAGTAAATGCAGTAATGCTGCTACTTGCGCACTGCTGACACTGCTCGGCGGCGGAAGGAGACTACGCGAATTTACACTATTCAGGCACTAAAACGCGATGCTACACTCTCAAATACTATAATACGCCCGAAATTTATGAATTAAACAATGCAAGTACCAAAAACATGCAAAGAAATTAAGAATTAAACTATGTAACAAGTGAGTGAGATAGGAGTATACGACTTGCTGCTGCAGCTGCTTATGCAACGGCGGCAGGGAGCACACTGACTGTGACCAAGCGACACTGGCCGTTCAAAACAAAAACAGAAGACAAACGACTACGCGAATTTACACTATTCAGGTACTAAAACGCGATGCTACACTCTCAAATACTATAATACGCCCGAAATTTATGAATTAAACAATGCAAGTACCAAAAACATGCAAAGAAATTAAGAATTAAACTATGTAACAAATGTGTGAGCTAGGAGTATACGACTTGCTGCTGCAGCTGCTTATCCAACGGCGGCAGGGAGCACACTGACTGTGACCAACCGACACTGGCCGTTCAAAACAAAAACAGAAGACAAACGACTATGCGAATTTACACTATTCAGGTACTAAAACGCGATGCTACAACTCTCAAATACTATAATACGCCCGAAATTTATGAATTAAACAATGCAAGTACCAAAAACATGCAAAGAAATTAAGAATTAAACTATGTAACAAATGAGTGAGCTAGGAGTATACGACTTGTTAGTTTGCTCATGAAAAAAAACTGTCCATTAAGTTAGTTGACATCAAAACACTGGTGTAAATTTACAGTATGCTTATAAACTAACGATGAACACTTTGTTTGTTACTGGTATGGAAAGGAAAAATGTAAGGAGAGCAGCTGAGCTGTTTCCACTTACAGCACATCAAGCGATTTCTCACAAATTTCCTGAGTTCAGTTACGTTGGTAAGGGTGTAAATGTCATAAACGATGGGTTTGATGTACTGAATTCCAGAACTCCTGTTGAAGGATACAATTTAAAAAAGTGCACATGTAAATTATTTATCTGATCAAATGACAAAAAAAACTGCTTGACCAGCAAATTTGCCTTATACCAAAGTGAAATAAGAAACCAGAAAGGAGTAAACGCAAAAATTATAAGAAAAGAAAGGTACTGATGATTTGTTTCCTTTTCAGAAAGGGTTTTGATGTCTATAAACAGTCTATGCTCTTTGTTTAAGGAGTTAATGCTGAATGGCTACAAGTATGTCATGTCTTCAGGAAACAATCAAGATGTTCTGGAAACCTAATTTTCCAAAGTAAGACGACTGGGGGATTCTATGACCACACTTTGCCTACCACTGTCTCCCAAGGAATTAAGTCTTTGATTTTGAACTGTAATGTGAACAATATCATATTAGGTAGCATATGCAAGACTGAGAAAGTATTTGATACTTTATGTACTAATACAGTATATTGTCAGGAACTTGAGATAGCACTGTGGAACCATCTTCTGAGAAGCAAGGCACTTCTTGTCTACAGGAAAGGTAACCCAACAACAAGGAAGTTGAAGAGATTGTTTCAGAGGTGCAAGAAGTTTTTGAGAACTGCACTGAAAATGAAGGGAAAATGTTCCATATTTGACAGAAAATATTAAGCTGTTGGAGATGTTGCCCATAAATATAGGATATACAGTTTATAAAGTCAAACATGAACACTGAATTAACACATTTGTATGATAAACTAATTGATCACATAAATGATTCAGGAAAGAACTGATTTCAAACATTTTCAAGAAGATCTTTAATGAAGCCAACTGAAAGTTTTACAGAATGCACTTTGAAAATGGAAAGGGAATTTCAACAATTCAACAGCATTTCATTGATAGTAACCCAAAAGTTAAAGAACATCATAATTGAGAAGTATCCAGGAATGGAGGCTTTTGCAGCAATGTGGTTCATAAAAAAACACTCTTGCATCAGAATAAAAGCTACCAACAAGAAAAACTGAGCATGACAAAAGACAAAAACTGAAAAAATGAAAAAAGTCATAAAATAACATTCCAGAATAGAAAATGAAAAATGACATTATAAGGGTTTTCTCCATACTACAGGTCTATGTGGTCAAAGACTCTGTGAGCCTCTTCCCTAAAAAAAAAAGAAGTGTGCTCTGAGATTGTGAAGGAGGTCGAAGTCCTTCAGAGGCTTTACCCTAGCATTTCACTGATCATTTAAAAAAACAGTCTAATGAACATACAGCTTAATAATAATAAGAATAATGATAATAATAATAATACACCGAAACATGGAAAATTAAGCTTACATTCATACTTGTGTATGAGTTAAAAATATGTTCCTTGTGTGCCTATAAGCTTCACTGTAGTGCTGTGTGGCAAGAGAGCTCATGTGACATCACAGCTCACACCACTACCATGTATTCTGTTATCTGTGGACCAGTGATTGTGAGTTTGGGACAGTTAGGCAGGTTTCCTGTACATGGCCCATAAACAGGTTGGCATAGGAAAGCGCCATATGGGTGCCCATAGTTGCTGCCACAGATTTGTTTGTATACTTTCCCTTCAAAGGAAAAGCAGTTGTGTGCCAGTATATAGATGGTAAGGTGTGTAAGGAATGAGGTTGTGAGTTTGGTGTCTGACAGACATTGGGAGAGATATTGTATGATAGTGGCAAGGGCATGGGCATAGCGGATGTTGATCAGGGTGTATACGTGGACAAGAAAAAAAAAATTCCTAGATTTTTCCCGGATTTCCCGATTATAAAGACACTTTCTTCCTGGAAAAAATACACTTTTTCCATGTTAAGTGACAGTATATTTTTCCTCGGAACTGTAAAACTTATCAATCTTTGAATGGTTATGGATTTATGCAACAATGTAGAATTTCCCGGCCCTTTAGAGAAAGAAACTCAATAAAAAAAGACACGTTTTGAAAAGATATTTGATGTGCAGCAACATGTACACTGCATATTTTCTTATTACGAAACTATAAATTCGAATTCCACCAAACATCGCATGTTCCTTCCCGCAGCATTGCAATCGAGATTGCGATGCGCTTTTGTCAGCCAGTCAGCTCATGTCACGTGATCTCGCCAGCCGATGATGGCGGATATTCAGAGCAGATGACATGTGATGTTTTGAGCCAATAGCAACATCACTGTTAAGTAGCGCTACACACAAATAGGAAAAGTTAATGGTTTAAATTAATATATGGAAAATTAAGCTTACATTCATACTTGTGTATAAGTTAAACATATGTTCCTTGTGTGCCTATAAGCTTCACTGTAGTGCTGTGTGGCAAGAGAGCTCATGTGACATCACAGCTCACACCACTACCATGTATTCTGTTATCTGTGGACCAGTGATTGTGAGTTTGGGACAGTTAGGCAGGTTTCCTGTACATGGCCCATAAACAGGTTGGCATAGGAAAGCGCCATATGGGTGCCCATAGTTGCTGCCACAGATTTGTTTGTATACTTTCCCTTCAAAGGAAAAGCAGTTGTGTGCCAGTATATAGATGGTAAGGTGTGTAAGGAATGAGGTTGTGAGTTTGGTGTCTGACAGACATTGGGAGAGATATTGTATGATAGTGGCAAGGGCATGGGCATAGCGGATGTTGATCAGGGTGTATACGTGGACAAGAAAAAAAAATTCCTAGATTTTTCCCGGATTTCCCGATTATAAAGACACTTTCTTCCTGGAGAAAATACACTTTTTCCATGTTAAGTGACAGTATATTTTTCCTCGGAACTGTAAAACTTATCAATCTTTGAATGGTTATGGATTTATGCAACGATGTAGAATTTCCCGGCCCTTTAGAGAACGAAACTCAATAAAAAAAAGACACGTTTTGAAAAGATATTTGATGTGCAGCAACATGTACACTGCATATTTTCTTATTACGAAACTATAAATTCGAATTCCACCAAACATCGCATGTTCCTTCCCGAAGCATTGCAATCGAGATTGCGATGCGCTTTTGTCAGCCAGTTAGCTCATGTCACGTGATCTCGCCAGCCGATGATGGCGGATATTCAGAGCAGATGACATGTGATGTTTTGAGCCAATAGCAACATCACTGTTAAGTAGCGCTACACACAAATAGGAAAAGTTAATGGTTTAAATTAATATACATAGTGTTGCTACAAAAAAGCAAAGGTTTCACATATAACACTGATCTGGTAGATTAAGAAGCTGCAAGAGAAGCTAAGCTTTCACAAATAACATTGATCTTTTTTGTGCATGTTACACTTTAGGATACATCACACAAATGTGCCACTAAAATTTTTGATAGTGACATAAATGTCCGACCATCTGGGCTCTAAATTTTTCTAAATGTTCGTCCTCAAAGAGTTGATCTGTAAATGAGTCAAACGATCTGTCATTTAAGAAAATCATCCTACATTCTCACACACATTTCATCTTGAGTAAAAGGAAATTTACTTTGAAAGTAAAGCTTTTCAAAACATTTTTCCGCCACCTGTTAGAAATAAAATTCATTTCAGTAGTTGCCAAAGAGCGCCAGATAACAGGTGTCACCGTGCTTGCGTAGCTACGATGACACAGGAAGCCCATATGTTCATGCGTGTAAAACATTAAAAGATCTTTCACTATGTGATAAAAGAAATAAGACCAGAGGATACTCTAAGAGCATCGGAATTTCGTCAACCATACTAAAATACATAATTTGGCTTAAATTGCACATTCGTGTCCAGATTCGAATGTAAATTTTCTTGGAGTACCAGTAGTGTATTACTTCATGTTTGGTTGTTTATTATGACATAATGCCATATGTGCTAGAAGATGAAAACGTGCACTTCTGAAATGCAGGGAACAGTTGGAACTAGCCAACAGTGTTGAATTAAGCACTTGTTTCAAACAAATTAATAGCCTTTGCGGAAAAGATTAATAAGAGCCAACAAAAATAACTTCATTGTTCTGCAAGGCGATTAACGATTGGCTGTCAGAACGGTGCGAGTAAAATAAAAATCTGAAACTAACAACATATTAGCCTTCTGTAATTATGTGAATGTATTTTAACTCACTTGATAGCTCTCGGCCAAAGAAATCCCTTTTGTTTTCATTTGACGTGAGAGCAATAAACGAAGAGGAAACAGTAAAATCACGAAACGTAAACACGGGAGACATGGAGACTATCCACCTCCCCATTACAGCTCAGACTGCTCTGTGCATCAGCTCCATACCAATGATATTGAGGTGGGACGCCAAAAATTTTAAAAAGATCGACTTTTCAAAAAATGTTCATTTTGTAGCACACACCTCAAAAAAAACCTCGTAATTAGTATTGGATGGGATTATTTGTAACTGGGAGTACAAGAACTCTTCAGAAAATTTGCACTCTTTATTGCCTATTAGCTAACAACTTACTTCTTTGTGTGACATAAAATTAAATACAGGATACATGAAAGTGGTAAAGACAAGAGACAATCAAGACATTACACATTTCATCCATTCCTAAGTTCTAGCATGTTTTTCTCTCTAACCTTGCTACAGCTTTACATGGTGTGCTTCTCTCACTATTACCTCATTAAAGTTCGTCAAACGCTTTGCTACATAAAGAAAACGAAATGTCGCTGTGTAATAGTGAGGAAGCTGTTAATTCAAACAGTACCCAAGACTGGTGTGGTTCCTCGACCTGACTACTTGTAATTTGTCGCTGTCTGCTAGATAAAGCGAAATAAGCCTGCCTAATATTGCAGCAGTTGTAACACACACCAAATAAACGAGACTGTTTTAGCACAAACGGTCATTTTTATAACATGACAGAATATAATTGATTAAGTACCAATGTTGTTGTTGTTGTTGTGGTCTTCAGTCCAGAGACTGGTTTGATGCAGTTCTCAATGCTACTCTATCCTGTGCAAGCTGCTACATCTCCCAGTACATACTGCAGCCTACATCCTTCTGAATCTGCTAAGTGTATTCATCTCCTGGTCCCCTTCTATGATTTTTACCCTCCACGCTGCCCTCTAATACTAAATTGGGGATCCCTTGATGCCTCAGAACATGTCCTACCAACCGATCCCTTCTTCTAGCCAAGTTGTGCCACAAACTTCTCTTCTCCCCAGTTCTATTTAGTACCTCCTCATTAGTTACGTGATCTACCCATCTAATCTTCAGCATTCTTCGGTAGCACAACATTTCACAAGCTTCTATTCTCTTTACCTCCTCATTAGTTACGTGATCTACCCATCTAATCTTCAGCATTCTTCGGTAGCACAACATTTCACAAGCTTCTATTCTCTTCTTGTCAACTATTTATCGTCCATGTTTCACTTCCATGCATGGCTACAATCCATACAAATACTTTCAGAAACGACTTCCTGACACTTAAATCTATACTCGATGTTAACAAATTTCTCTTCTTCAGAAACGCTTTCCTTGCCATTGCCAGTTTACATTTTATGTCCTCTCTACTTCGACCATCAACAGTTATTTTGCTCCCCAAACAGCAAAACTCCTTTACTACTTTAAGGGTCTTATTTCCTAATCTAATTCCCTCAGCATCACCCGACATAATTCGATTACATTCCATAATCCTCGTTTTGCTTTTGTTGATGTTCATCTTATATCCTCCTTTCAAGACACAATCCATTTCGTTCAACTGCTCTCCCAGGACCTTTGTTGTCTCTGACAGAATTACAATGTCATTGGCGAACTTTAAAGATTTTAATAACTACTCCGAATTTTTCTTTTGTTTCCTTTACTGCTTGCTCAATATACAGATTGAATAACATCGGGGAGAGGCTACAACCCTGTCTCACTCCATTCCCAACCACTGCTTCCCTTTCATGCCCCTCGACTCTTATAATTGCCATCTGGTTTCTGTACGAATTGTAAATAGGCTTTCCCTCCCTGTATTTTACCCCTGCCACCTTCAGAATTTGAAAGAGAGTATTCCAAATGGTTGAAATGGCTCTGAGCACTATGGGACTTAACAGCTGTGGTCATTAGTCCCCTAGGACTTAGAACTACTTAAACCCAACTAACCTAAGGACATCACACACATCCATGCCCAAGGCAGGATTCGAACCTGCGACCGCAGCAGTCGCGCGACTCCGAGCTGAGCGCCTAGAACCGCTCGACCACCGCGGCCGGTGAGAGTATTCCACTCAACATTGTCAAAAGCTTTCTCTAAGTCTACAAATGCTAGAAACGTAGGTTTGCCTTTCCTTAATTCTTCTTCTAAGATAAGTCGTAAGGTAAGTATTGCCTTATGTGTTTCAATATTTCTACGGAATCCAAACTGATCTTCCCTGAGGGCAGCTTCTACCAGTTTTTCCATTTGTCTGTGAAGAATTCGCATTAGTATTTTGCAGCCGTGATTTATTAAACTGATAGTTTGGTAATTTTCACATCTGTCATCACCTGCTTTCTATGGGATTGGAATTATTATATTCTTCTTGAAGTCTGGTGGTATTTCGCCTGTCTCATTCATTTTGCTCACCAGATGGCAGAGTTTTGTCAGGACTGGTTCTCCCAAGGCTGTCGGTAATTCTGATAGAGTGTTGTCTACTCCCAGGGCCTTGTTTCGACTTGAATCTTTCAGTGCTCTATCAAACTCTTCACACAGTGTCATATCTTCCATTTCATCTTCATCTACAGCCTCTTCCATTTCCATAATATTGTCCTTAAGTACATCACCCTTGTATAGACCCTGTATATACTCCTTCGACCTTTCTGCTTTCCCTTCTTTGCTTAGACTGGGTTTCCATCTGAGCTCTTGATATTCGTACAAGTGGTTCTCTTTTCCCCAAAGGTCTCTTTAATTTTCCTGTAGGCAGTATCTATCTTACCCCTAGTGACATAAGCCTCTACATCCTTACACTTGCCCTCTAGCCATCCCTGCTTACCGATTTTGCACTTCCTGTCGATCTCATTGTTGAGATGTTTGTATTCCCTTTTCCCTGCTTTATTTGCCGAATTTTCATCTATTAAATTCAATATTTTTTCTGTTACACAAGGATTTCTACAAGCTCTTGTATTTTTACCTACTTGATCCTCTGCTGCCTTCACTACTTCATCCCTCAAAGTTACCCATTCTTCTGCTACTGTATTCATTTCTCCCATTCTTGGCAATTGTTCCCTTATGCTCTCCCTGAAACTGTGTACAACCTCTGGTTTAGTCAGTTTATCCAGGTCCCATCTCCTTAAATTACCACTTTTTTTGCAGTTTCTTCAGTTTTAATCCACAGTTCATAACCAATAGATTGTGGTCAGCGTCCACATCTGCCCCTGGAAATGTCTTACAATTTAAAACCTGGTTCCTGAATCTCTGTTTAACATTACATAATCTATCTGAAACCTTCTAGTATCTCCAGGTTTTCTTCTATGTATACAACCTTCTTTCATGATTCTTGAACCAAGTGTTAGCTATGATTAATTTAGGCTCTGTCCAAAATTCTACCAGACGGCTTCCTCTTTCATTTCTTATCCCCAATCCATATTCACCTACTACGTTTCCTTCTCTGCCTTTTCCTACTATCGAATTCCAGTCACCCATGACAATTAAATTTTTGTCTCCCTTCACTATCTGAATAATTTCTTTTATCTCATCATACATTTCTTCAATTTCACAGTCATCTCAGAGCTAGTTGGCATATAAACTTATACTAATGTAGTAGGCGTGGGCTTCGTGTTTATCTTGGCCACAAGAAGGCGTTCGCTACGCTGTTTGTAGTAGCTTACCAGCACTCCTATTTTTTATTCATTGTTTAACCTACTCCTGCATTAATCCTATTTGATTTTGTATTTATAACCCTGTATTCACCTGACCAAAAGTCTTATTCCTCCTGCCACCGAACTTCGCTAATTCCCAATATATCTAACTTTATCCTATCCATTTCCCTTTTTAAATTTTCTAACGTACCTGCCCAGTTAAGGGATCTGATATTCCAAGCTGTGATCCATAGAATGACAGTTTTATTTCTCCTGATAACGACGTCCTCTTGAGTAGTTTCCACCCGGAGATCCGAATCGGGGACTATTTTACCTCCGGAATATTTTACTCAAGAGGACGCCATCATCATTCAACCAAACAGTAAAGCTGCATGCCCTCGAGAAAAATTACGGCTGTAGTTTCCCCTTGCTTTCAGCCGTTCGCAGTACCAGCACAGCAAGGTCGTTTTGGTTAGAGTTACAAGGGCAGATCAGTCAATCATCTAGATTGTTGCCCCTGCAACTACTGAAAAGTCTGCTGCCCCTCTTCAGGAACCACACGTTTGTCTGGCCTCTCAACAGATTCCCCTCCATTGTGGTTGCACCTACGGTACAGCTATCTGTATCGCTGAGGCACACAAACCTCCCCACCAATGGCAAGGTCCATGATTCATGGGAGGTGGGGGGGGGGGGGGGGTGGAAGTGCCAATTACAAATGCCTATTAGGCCTACTACAAGCAAAAAGCTTTATGTCGGAAATAGTTGCACATATTATTCATACATTCCAGCTCTCAAGCATGAGATCGAAAAGTAGTACTACAACTTTGTAGTATAACTTTGAAATCATGATATTCTTCCATAATTTGTGTGATGTCCCCGTTTCTTTTCCTTCCTCATTTGAACAAACAACCTTGTAATCACTAATTCCGTAACTATTCTTCCCAGTGTCAAAACTTATTCTCCAGTTAGCTTCACTAACCCTGCCACAATCAACAGTTTAGTTATTCCGTTCTTATTCTCTGGTTAGACGTTATTATGTGTTTGTGCAACGCCTTTTTGGAGCTACTCCCAGAATAGAAATTAGGCGGCTGCTACTGAGAACTGTACAACTGGTCCTTACTAGTGTAGCGGTCTGGCCAAAAATTTTGTATTAGAATTTCATTTTCTTGGATACGTCGCAAAGATAATACATAACCCTTCTTGCCTGTTACTCCTGTTAGTCATTTATTACCACTCTGGTAGTCTGGATCTATGGATTTCTGTAGTAATTATAACAATGCTGATCATTCGCAAACCCAGTCATCCACATAAACAAACAGCGATTGGCATTCACCTTTTCGGCTTTATTCTGCTCAGCTCGTATAGCCCCTTTCCGTTCTGTCTGCAGGAAAGTTTATATCTAGATGCAACAGGGATGACATGATGTACACTATGAATGCACTCAAAAATCAACTAATCATTCATTTAGAAATAAACTTAGAATATGTTCAAATCCAACAGGGATGCATTTCAAAATCATATGAACAACTGACAGACCAACATGCGCTTGATACTAGGCACTTTGTGAAACAAGGTTTTTTTTCCTGAAGAATATGAATTTGGCGTCTCCCCCCCCCCCCCCCCCCCCCCGGAAATTGCCAGCTGGGGCTGATAAAAGTCCCAGTTAGCCCCCAGTGAATCTTGCAGCCTGCGGGCACCAGTAAAATTTTTCTTGGTAGCATCTTGCTGCTTGCTGCTACTGCTTATACAGCTCAGAGCTACATTTCTGTAGCCAGAGAAGGTACTACTCATATCCGACTCAACTGCACATTCGCATGAGCCCGCTCACAGCTGGTCAAACGAATCTAAAGCCTAGTTTACACGACGACACAAGGTTGTAGGCAACTGTGCTACCGGCCATGGCGGATGCGTACCGCGCAACTCGTCTGTGAAACTAAACACTTTCGGCGTGTTCCAACTTTGGCGACACTAGTTGCATGAGTTTTGAGGTTATGTGTGTTCCTAAGTGAAGGCAAACTGAAATATGCCGTGAGGAACGGAGAATAATGTTCGCCTTTTGCATACCTATGCTTTGCAAAGGTGTTTGTGGAATTTCAGTGAGGCTGATTACAAAAATAAGCAATATACTACTGCTCCTGAGACCTTCACGTACGATCAAAACACAGAAAGTTAGACAATATCTGAGCGGCAGGGCAAAATTTATTGAATTAGAAGCAGATATACAACCGAATTAATAAAAATACAACAAATATAATTCTAGCTGTGCAAACGCTCTCGTCTACAAGACTAAAATCCTGTTGTTCGAGTTGACCGACTCTTTTTTTTTTTTTTTTTTTTTTAAGGGTGTTGTTGACAGGGGGAAGGCTATACAAATCAAGAAGCTGCATTCTTTATTCAATATTCATCTATATAAAACGTCGCTCCCCATTCACACATGTTTGTATTTTGAAATACTGCCACTATACAGATCTTCAAGAGAGTAGTTTGCAAACCATTCTCTTCTTAATGCCGCATGTGCGAATAATTACTGCTGTTAATGTTAATAATTATTACTGTTAATGTTAATAATTATTGGTGTTAACGAAAAAGTGTCATCACCAACAAATTCGCATCTTATTATAGCATGCCGAGTGTTCTCGATGGTAATGCACGCAATGTGATATGTAATTTCAGCTCTGGCGACAGCGCTTCATGCATTACAGTACCTTTATTGCTTATCGCATAATTAACTCGATTTAGAAGAAACGTGAATAGTTCTGGTGACATTCTATGATAATTATAATAACTTCTTGGATCTTCCGTTATAAATTATTTCAGCAAGGATGCTGAGCAACCAAGCTGGCGTCTCATCCAGTCACGAATCCAAATACTTTTATTATTTTTTGCTTATGCAGCGATTCCATGCAACAAGCCTTAACACCCTCACAACTAGTGCGACGTGGAGCTACCAAAACTTTCGCTTCAGACACGACTCAGCGAGCAACAAAACGACGAAACTGAAGTGTATACTGGTTTCGCCGTGTCGACGGTAAAACATGAAACCATTTGCGTGCAACTCATTTCACGCAACGGGTGGCGCAACCCAGTGTCGTCGTGTAAACTAGGCTTAAAGTTAACACTTTCGGCGTGTTCCATCTTTGGCGACGCTAGTTGCATGAGTTTTCGAGGTTATGTGTGTTAGTTGAGTGTAGACAAACTGAAATATGAAGTGGGGAATGGAGAATAATGTTCGCTTTTTGGATATCTATGCTTTGCATCGATGTTTGTGGGATTTCAGTGGTGCTGATTACAAAAATAAGCAACATATTGCTGCCGCTGAGTCCGTCATGTGCGATCATAAGATAGATGGTTGACAATATCTGAGCTGCAGGGAAAAATTTATTGAGTTAGGAGCACATATACAACTGAATTGCGAAAAATACAAGCTAGTGTAATTCTAGCTGTGGCAATGCTCTCGTCTACAAGACTGAAATCCCATCGTTCGATTTGCCCAACTCTTTGTTAAGCAGTATTGTCGACAGGAGGGAAAGGTTATACAAATTCAAGAAGCTGCAGTCTTTATTCAATATTCATCTATTTAAAACGTCGCCGCATTGCTCCCCATTCACATATGTTTGAATTTTGAAATATTGTCACTGTTCAGATCTATCTTCAAGAAGGTAGTTTGCAAACCATTCTCCTCTTAATGCAGCCTGCTTAGAATAATTATTGCTGTTAATGTTAATAATTATCACTGTTAATGTTAATAATTGTTGGCGTTAATCAATAAGCGTCATCACCAACTTAAACTGCATCTTACAGCATGCCGAGTGTTCTCCATTGTAATGCACGCAATATGAATACTTTTATTATTTTTTGCGTATATAGCGATTCCACGCAACAAGCTTTAACACCATCACAACTAGTGCGACGTGGAGCTACCAAAACTTTCGCTTCAGACACGACTCAGCGAGCCACAAAACGACGAAAATGAAGCGTATACTGGTGTCGCCGTGTCTACAGTCATATATGAAATCACTTGCGTGCAACTCATTCCACGGAACGAGTGGCGCCACCCAATGTCGTTGTGTAAACCAGGCTTAATGTAAACAGTTGTGACGTCACGCTCATCGGAGGCAATTTGTTATTATGAATCATTGTCTAGTTTTCCGAAAGCCTTTGACACATTTTGCTGTTGGCAGACGCTTGCATGAAAACTGTGTTTTGTTGTTCTGTAAGGTGCATTTCCTTTGCAACTTAAGTTTTATTTTCTTTTTTTTTGCTCTCGTTCATGTTTTATTGCTGCAGTATTGGGATACAGTAACATCCTTTGTTAGAGTATTGTTTCTTACCAGTCAAAATTACAAGAATTTAACTGAAAACTAAAACAAAAAAGTTCACGGAATTCTAGAAAATTCCCAGGTTTTCTCCCGGAAGAAAAAACACCCGGGCTTTTCCCGGATCTCCCGGTTGTTCTGGGTCGTATACACCCTGTTGATGTATAGGGAGGCAGCATCAACAGTGATGAGTAGGCACCCAGGAGGTAAAGGGGTGGAGATGGTGAGGGGATGGTGAAGGAAGTGGTTAGTATCTTTGATGTTGGAGGCTAGATACATTGGAGATCGTTGGCCAACGACAGCAGAAATTCTTGCAATGGGAGCACAATAGCCAGCTACAACAGTGCATCATGAATTGGTGCGTTTATGGATTTTGGGAGCAAGTAGAAGATGGGTGTGTGGGCTGTCATTGGTGTGAGGAGGGAGATGGCGGAAGAACCTGTGGATGTCAGTAACGATTGGAAGTTATGTTGGATTTCTGGGGTGGAATCAGTCTGGCAGAGCTTGTTGATGGAGGTGTCAGGCAGTTGACGAAGGCCTACTGCCAGGTAGTCACTGCAATTCATTACAACATTGTTGAACCCTTTGTCTGCAGGGAGAGTGATTAGGTCAGGGTCTATTTTAAGGTTATGTATGGCTGACCTTTATTGTGCTGAAAGGTTAGTTCCATAGGACGGGGCCTGGGGGAAGATGATGTAGCCAATTAGAGGTAAGGAATTCCTGGAAGATGACCAGAGATGGTTTGGTGGTTGGAGGTGATGGTGATATGAAGAGGCAGGATTTAGTGTTGTGATTAGATTGACCCTGATTGGAATGATTGGTAGCAAAGAAATGTTTCCGCCACAAGAATTCGGGGAAGGAGAGTAGGTCTTTGACAAGTCCAACATGGTAAAACTTGGGTTTGAGGTTGAAGATGAGCCCTTTGGATAGAACTGAAACTTCTGTAGGACCAAAGTTTTTGGAGGAAAGGTAAACAATGGTGTTTTGGGTTTGCTCTAGATTTTGTGGAGTATTGGGAGGGAGATTTGGAGGATGAAGTAAATTGATAAGGTTAGCTATGCAGGGTCTGGATGCTGTCAGCAGTTGAGAAAGGGGGTTCACTGTGCATATGATGGGTGCTAATGAATAGTGGTGCCACAAGGCTGGAGTAAGATGTCAACAGGTTGGTCAACTTATGGAGGTGGTGTCTGGAATGTTTTCCAGGTGTTGGACTGCAAGGTTTTCATTTTTTGAAGATGGGACTCATGTTGTGAAGACTGGACAGTGATAGTATCTTGTGGAGGAAGTAAAGCTGGTTCTGGGACACCTGTGCCATGGAGAGTTGTTTCTGAAGGACCAAGTTTGGGAGGGACAGGGTCTGGTGGAATCTGAAAAGGTGAAAGTTGCTGTGAAAGGAGGGGATTTTTATGATTATGCCATTGGAGAGAATTCCATGGCTTAGGCAGTATTTGAGGAACAGGATGTGTGATTAAGTTTTATCCAGGGAAGGGGATACTTTTCTGAAATGGTGAAGGTAGATGGAGCAGGGGTCAGTTGGCGGTGGGGATGGTGTTAGGGAAATGGGAAACAATGCAGGAAATAGAAACATGAAAGTGTTAATTGATTATAAGGGAAACTGGATAACAATGCTTGAGTTTGGTGAGTGAAATGGATGGAAGAAATTGTGCTGTGATTAATAGGATGGTTTTGTGGTGTGAGGATATTTGATCGAGCAAATGATTATCATCTGCAGGAAGAAAATGAAAAGGCATAAATTTCTGACAGGAGCAATGTATGAGAAATGTTGGGTGGACTCAGAGGTCAAATATAGTAGTTAGTTAATAGAAAGTATTCAACTGTGATCCACCGGACAGGTGTTATGTAGAAGAGCATGTGATACAATCGTAATGGCTGCAACTGGTGCAATAGGGTGCCACACAAGACATGCTCAAATCCAAAACACTGTTGTCAACCTTTCCACCAAAAATCTCAGTCCTACAGAAGTTTCAGTTCCTTACAAGGGATCCACTTTCAGCCATGAATCCAAGTTAACCTACTCTCATTCTCCTGATCCCTACAGTGGAAACACTTTTTTGCCACCAATCCCTTAAGCCAAAGCCAATCTATTCCCAACACTGCCTCACCCCTTTCATATGATCATCCAACAGTGATCCTCACCCCCTTACAACTAACCAACCCTGGTCACCTTTTAGTAATTCCTTACCTCCAAACTGGCTTCACCATATTTCCCCAGGTGTCTTTGCAGGAACACTGACCTTTCAGCACAATACAAGACAGCCATACACAGCCTCAAAACAAATTCTGACCTAATCATCCTCCCTGCAGACAAAGGCTCCATCACTGTCATCTGGCTTCCATCAACTGTCTAACTCTTCCATCAGCAAGCCCTGCAATAAATATCCCATCTTAGAAGCCCAATATAACTTTCAGTCACTATTGAAATCCACAGGCCCTTCCCAGAACCTCTCCACTGAGCCAATCTCCCTCATCATCCCAGCAATCTGCACACCCACATTCTACATGCCCACCAAAATCCACAAACCCAACAATCCTGGATGCCCTGTTGTAGCTGGCTGTTGTGCTCCCACTGAAAGAATTTCTGCTCTTGTTGACCCACATCTTCAACCAATGTCCAAAATCTAACCTCCCACCTCAAAGATACTAACCACTTTCTTCACTGTCTCACCACCATCTCTACCCCTTTACTTCCTAGGTGCCTACTCATCACTGTTGGTGCCACCTCCCTATACACCAACATGCCTCATGCCCTTGCCGTTGTTGCTGTCAAACATCACCTCTCCCAACATCCGTCAGACTCCAAACCCACTACCTCATTCCTTACACACTTTAACAACTATATCTTGACACACAATGACTTTTCCTTTGAAGGAAAAGTACACAAACAAATCTGTGGTGCAGCCATGGACAACAACGTTGCACATTCTTATACAAACCTGTTTATGGATCATACAGAGGAAAACTTCCTAGCCTACTCTGGGTCATGTGCATTGGCAATATCTTCATAATCTGGACTCAGAGAGTCCAAGACAACCTATCATCATCCCTTCACAACTTCAACACCTTCTCGAACATCCACATCACATGGTCCTTCTCAAACCAATGTGCCATCTTCCTGGGCAATTACCTCGACCTCTTTGATGGCTCCAACCACAAATCTGTGCACAATGTACCCACAAACCACACAGAGTACCTGCATTTTAACAGCCGCCATTCCTTTCACACCACAGAATACATCCCATACTGCCTGGCCACCTACAGACAGCAACGAAAACTTTTTTGTCCAGTATGCTGAAGATCTCATAAAGGCTTTCACAGACAAGCACTACCACCAGGTCTAGTCCACATGCAGATTTCCCATGCCATATTCTCACACATCCCCATTCTTTCTACCAACTCCAAGAATCAGCTCCAAAGCACCACCCCGTCATCACCCGATATCACCCTGGACTCGAACAACTGACCTTTATCCTTTGTCAGGGCTTTGGTTATCTCTCATCGTGGCCTGAAATGAGTGACATCCTACACAGTATCCTTCACAGCCCTCCTAAAGTGGTGTTCTATCACCAACCCAACATACGCAACATCGTAGTCCATCTCTAAATCACTTCCAATCCCAACCATTTGCCACAGGGATCATATCCCTGTGGAAGACCACGATTCAAGACTTGCCCAATCCACCTATCCAGCACTTCCTACTCCAGTCCTGTCACTGTCTTATCTAGCTTGATCTGAGTCCATGCCACATGTGAAAGTAGCCTTGTCATATACCAACCCTGCAGCAAATACTGTACAGATTTTAATGTTGGTATGGCTACCAACCAGCTGTCCTCAAGAATGAATCGTTACAGCTAAACTGTTCCAAAACAAAATTTCCTCTTCCTCTGTCCTGTCATGCCCTCCCAATACACACCCATGTCACATTCAGCATGTGCCACTCCAAAAATTCTCAGACAACCCTGCTCCACGTGGTTAGCTAGTGTAATGCACACCACTCCCTCCAACATTCCTAGGCAGAAAACCAGCAGCCTCCCTCTGAGCTGCTAACCACCAACCCCCAACATCTCTCCTGCCTCCAGCTTCCCTCCTCCTTTACTCACCCCATGTGACACAAACCCTACCACAACTTAGTCCACTTGCTGAAATGCAGCACTGGCTTTGTGTGTCCAGTTAGCACCCTATAGCAGCACAGACATGAATGAGTGTGTGTGTGTTTGTGTGTGTGTGTGTGTGTGTGTGTGTGTGTGTGTGTGTGTGAGAGAGAGAGAGAGAGAGAGAGAGAGAGAGAGAGAGAGAGAGAGAGAGAGAGAGATATCTAGTTTGAAAAAGGATTATTCCAAATTCCGGCAAGTTTTCTTTTCAGTGAGTGGTCTTCTGTACTCCTGAAGTGTTTAGTTTCTACCAGAACTTTGCTACAAAATTATACTTCCATATTTCTACAGTCTCTGTAAACTTTAATTAGTTGACAGATACCTCAACTTGACATTCATGGTGAATGTGATCTGTGAAACATGGAGTATTGGTAGGCTATGAACCATGAACCATGGACCTTGCCGTTGGTGGGGAGGCTTGCGTGCCTCAGCGATACAGATGGCCGTACCGTAGGTGCAACCACAACGAAGGGGTATCTGTTGAGAGGCAGACAAACATGTGGTTCCTGAAGAGGGGCAGCAGCCTTTTCAGTAGTTGCAGGGGCAACAGTCTGGATGATTGACTGATCTGGCCTTGTAACATTAACCAAAATGGCCTTGCTGTGCTGGTACTGCGAACGGCTGAAAGCAAGGGGAAACTACAGCCGTAATTTTTCCCAAGGACATGCAGCTTTACTGTATGATTAAATGATGATGGCGTCCTCTTGGGTAAAATATTCCGGAGGTAAAATAGTCCCCCATTCGTATCTCCGGGCGGGGACTACTCAAGAGGACGTCGTTATCAGGAGAAAGAAAACTGGCGTTCTACGGATCGGAGCGTGGAATGTCAGATCCCTTAATCGGGCAGGTAGGTTAGAAAATTTAAAATGGGAAATGGATAGGTTAAAATTAGATATCGTGGGAATTAGTGAAGTTCGGTGGCAGGAGGAACAGGACTTTTGGTCAGGTGATTTCAGGGTTATAAATACAAAATCAAATAGGGATAATGCAGGAGTAGGTTTAATAATGAATAAAAAAATAGGAGTGCGGGTTAGCTACTACAAACAGCATAGTGAACGCATTATTGTGGTCAAGATAGACACAAAGCCCATGCCTACTACAGTAGTACAAGTTTATATGCCAACTAGCTCTGCAGATGATGAAGAAATAGATGAAATGTATGACGAGATAAAAGAAATTATTCAGGTAGTGAAGGGAGACGAAAATTTAATAGTCATGGGTGACTGGAATTCGTCAGTAGGAAAAGGGAGAGAAGGAAACATAGTAGGTGAATATGGATTGGGGGGGAAGAAATGAAAGAGGAAGCCGCATTGTAGAATTTTGCACAGAGCATAACTTAATCATGGCTAACACTTGGTTCAAGAATCATAAAAGAAGGTTGTATACCTGGAAGAATCCTGGAGATACTAAAAGGTATCAGATAGATTATATAATGGTAAGACAGAGATTTAGGAACCAGGTTTTAAATTGTAAGACATTTCCAGGGGCAGATGTGGATTCTGACCACAATCTATTGGTTATGAACTGCAGATTGAAACTGAAGAAACTACAAAAAGGTGGGAATCTAAGGAGATGAGACCTGGATAAACTGAAAGAACCAGAGGTTGTAGAGAGTTTCAGGGAGAGCATAAGGGAACAATTGACAGGAATGGGGGAAAGAAATACAGTAGAAGAAGAATGGGTAGCTATGAGAGATGAAGTAGTGAAGGCAGCAGACGATCAAGTAGGTAAAAAGGCGAGGGCTAATAGAAATCCTTGGGTAATAGAAGAAATATTGAATTTAATTGATGAAAGGAGAAAATATAAAAATGCAGTAAATGAAGCAGGCAAAAAGGAATACAAATGTCTCAAAAATGAGATCGACAGGAAGTGCAAAATGGCTAAGCAGGGATGGCTAGAGGACAAATGTAAGGATGTTGAGGCTTGTCTCACTAGGGGTAAGATAGATACTGCCTACAGGAAAATTAAAGAGACCTTTGGAGAGAAGAGAACGACTTGTATGAATATCAAGAGCTCAGATGGCAACCCAGTTCTAAGCAAAGAAGGGAAGGCAGAATGGTGGAAGGAGTATATAGAGGGTTTATTCAAGGGCGATGTACTTGAGGACAATATTATGGAAATGGAAGAGGATGTAGATGAAGACAAAATGGGAGATAAGATACTGCGTGAAGAGTTTGACAGAGCACTGAAAGACCTGAGTCGAAACAAGGCCCCGGCAGTAGACAACATTCCATTAGAACTACTGACAGCCTTGGGAGAGCCAGTCCTGACAAAACTCTACCATCTGGTGAGCAAGATGTATGAGACAGGCGAAATACCCTCAGACTTCAAGAAGAATATAATAATTCCAATCCCAAAGAAAGCAGGTGTTGACAGATGTGAAAATTACCGAACTATCAGTGTAATAAGTCACAGCTGCAAAATACTAACGCGAATTCTTTACAGACGAATGGAAAAACTGGTAGAAGCGGACCTCGGGGAAGATCAGTTTGGATTCCGTAGAAATGTTGGAACACGTGAGGCAATACTAACCTTACGACTTATCTTAGAAGGAAGATTAAGAAAAGGCAAACCTACGTTTCTAGCATTTGTAGACTTAGAGAAAGCTTTTGACAATGTTAACTGGAATACTCTCTTTCAAATTCTGAAGGTGGCAGGTATAAAATACAGGGAGCGAAAGGCTATTTACAATTTGTACAGAAATCAGATGGCAGTTATAAGGGTCGAGGGGCATGAAAGGGAAGCAGTGGTTGGGAAAGGAGTGAGACAGGGTTGTAGCCTCTCCCCGATGTTATTCAATCTGTATATTGAGCAAGCAGTAAAGGAAACAAAAGAAAAATTTGGAGTAGGTATTAAAATTCATGGAGAAGAAGTAAAAACTTTGAGGTTCGCCGATGACATTGTAATTCTGTCAGAGACAGCAAAGGACTTGGAAGAGCAGTTGAACGGAATGGACAGTGTCTTGAAAGGAGGATATAAGATGAACATCAACAAAAGCAAAACGAGGATAATTGAATGTAGTCAAATTAAATCGGGTGATGCTGAGGGAATTAGATTAGGAAATGAGACACTTAAAGTAGTAAAGCAGTTTTGCTATTTGGGGAGCAAAATAACTGATGATGGTCGAAGTAGAGAGGATATAAAATGTAGACTGACTATGGCAAGGAAATCGTTTCTGAAGAAGAGAAATTTGTTAACATCGAGTATAGATTTAAGTGTCAGGAAGTCGTTTCTGAAAGTATTTGTATGGAGTGTAGCCATGTATGGAAGTGAAACATGGACGATAACTAGTTTGGACAAGAAGAGAATAGAAGCTTTCGAAATGTGGTGCTACAGAAGAATGCTGAAGATAAGGTGGGTAGATCACGTAACTAATGAGGAGGTATTGAATAGGATTGGGGAGAAGAGAAGTTTGTGGCACAACTTGACTAGAATAAGGGATCGGTTGGTAGGACATGTTTTGAGGCATCAAGGGATCACAAATTTAGCATTGGAGGGCAGCATGGACGGTAAAAATCGTAGAGGGAGACCAAGAGATGAATACATTAAGCAGATTCAGAAGGATGTAGGTTGCAGTAGGTACTGGGAGATGAAGACGCTTGCATAGGATATAGTAGCTTGGAGAGCTGCATCAAACCAGTCTCAGGACTGAAGACCACAACAACAACAACAGCTGTCTGCTGGTCACCTACTTTTTCTTCATCTGTAGAGGTTGTGTGAAATTGAATAAAGCTTGTGTTACTGTAATTAACAGGAAGACTGTTAGTGTTAATCAAGCTCATAACACTCCTAAAAGCCTTATTAACTAACCCCTACATTGGTCTAATGTATTATCAATAAGTATCAGCAAAGAAGAAGAATTTACATTATTATGTACAATGAGGTACATTGTCAAAAAATAATAAAATTGTAAAATGATCCTTCAATGAATAAGTTACGAACACTAATATTTAGATTCAGTGATCCAGAATAAGTTCTCTGGATAAATACACTGATAGGAAGAAAAATTACAATGCCAAAAAATAATTAATGAGATTTTGGGAACATATTTGTCTAGGCAACTTTAACGAAATCGTCGTAATGAATGGGATTGATTTGAAATTTCGTTAAAGAAGAATAATAAATTTTATCTTTTGCTTTTAAGTTAATTTTCTTTCGTGCGAACTTTGTTGTAGAACCACTCTCTTATTTTCGTGTGGTAATAAAAATTTTTACTTTCTTATTAGTTACGTACATTTAAAGAAAAAATAATATTTACGTGAACTCATATGAACTGGTTAAGAATATTAGGTTGAGAATTGAGTCCTTTAAATCATTCGGCCTTGGCATACACCTTCCAGATGCAGTGGGTTTTTTTTTGTTAAATACTTTTACTGAGTTTTATCCCGGCACTAGCCATAGAACACAAGATTATCTCTATCAGCAGAAAATGTTTTAATTATTGCCAAGCCGACATTTATCACTGATCAAACCTACTTCACTATGCATTTGAGTTATTTTAAAGAACCAAACTGTTTAAATTTCAATGTTAACTAACATTAACTATCCGCCTACGAATGCACAAACGTATAATTAATTCAAATTTTATCAGCCACAGGATCACTGAAAAAGAAGAACAATTTCTTAATTCACAATTGATTTTTATGCATCTGTTCCCGATTTACGGGTTTGCTATTGTTGGTCGCGGCACAGCCCAGCAACACCGCTAAAAAAAAAATGCTGAAAAATTCTTAAAGAAATTTTATAGATGACGTGGGCAAGCTAATTTACATAAATAATTCACACTTTTGATAAACTCTAATATATTTAGATCAAACAACAATACAACTCACATTAATTCGTAACGCATCGTCTAATGGCGGCTAAGTCCAGACAGAGACAAAAGAAGTCTACCCATTCGTAAAAAACTCTTTCACAGTGTCCTACCACTATGACTTCTGAACAGAGAAGACCAAAGAATACATAATACATTGTGCTTAAATAGTATTGCTGACTATTAACATTTCTTTGCAAATTGACAATATTATTCTCTTCTGGCAACATATCTCTGCTATCGCAAATACTGACACATTTTACAATCACATAATAAATACAGAAAAATTCCTATCCTAAATACAGAGAAATATTACAACAAAAAATATAAGGAGAATAACAAATGTCTTTTACACCACATTCAGTAACATTTTTGTTCAATAATTACGATATATACAACTTGCCCAGAGCGGCGTATATGGTACAAATAAACTCTTGTTTTTTTTTTATTTTTTTTAATAACGTGAGTTTGCCAGGGAACGTTACACAACGTATTTAAATGGCTAACATCACAAGATTACAGATTAGTGTAAGTATGAGATAAGCCATTGCAGATGTGAAATGCTAGGATATTAATAACCGAGGGAACCAACAGAATGTTGTATGCAAGCATGCAAATGTGGACGCATTTTGCTGTACAGGTGCTGGATGTCAGTTTGTGGGGTGGAGTTCCATGGCTGTTGCACTTGCTATTTCAATACAGGTGCAGTTAATGTTGGTTGCGGATGATGCTGGACATGTCTGATTATATGTGTGCTCAATTGGAGACAGATCTGGAGAATGAGTATGCCAACGCAACATAGCAACACTGCGTACAGCCTGTAGGGTTACAACAGTGGTACGTGGGTGAGCAGTACGGAAAACACTGCGTGGAATGCTGCACACGAATGGCAGCACAACAAATTGAATCACCAGAGTAATGTAAAATTTGGAGTCAGGGTGCATGGAATAACTCCAAGAGTGCTCTTGCTGTCATACAAAACTGCACCCCAGACCATAACTTCAAGTGTAGGTCCAGTGTGACTAGGATGCAGATGAGTTGGTTACAGGCCCTCAACCAGCCTCTTTCCAAACAAAACACATGGTCATCACTGGCACTGAGGCAGAATCAGCTTTCATCAGAAGAAACAACTGAGCTCTGTCCTGCCCTCCAATGAGCTTTCACTTGACACTGCTGAAGTCATGAAAGTCGGTGATTTGGGGTCAGTGCAATGCATGCTACGGGGTGCCTGGCTCAGAGCTGTCCTTGAAGTAACCAATTTGTAAGTTTGTTGTGTCACTGTGGTGCCACCTGCTGCTCAAATTGCCGCTGCAGATGCAGTATGATGTGCCAGAGCCATAAGATGAACATGATTGTCTTCCCCTCAGTAGTGCCATGTGGCCGTCTGGAGCCTGGTATTCTTGAGACCAAACATTCCCACGACCACCACTACCAGCAATCATGTACAGTGGCAACAGTCCTGCCAAGTCTTTCTTAAAATGCTTAATCGTTTCGTAGACCGCGAGCAACTCCCTGTCAAATGTTGAATATTTCCGTTGTGCAGTGGTGAGCTTGCGCGAGAAGAACTGCAGAGGCGAAGTTTGGCCGTCGATTGTCTGGCTAAGGGCAGATGGCAGTATCGCTCGCATCTGTGGTGATGAAAAGCTGCCCATTGGCATGAGGATGCGCGAAGACTCAGGTCTCGGCAAGAAGATTTTTGAAGGCAGTGAAAGAGTCAGTCATAGCAGGGGTCCATGGAACGGGCCGAGATCCAGAAGTGTTGGTGCCTGCCAAGGCGTCCGTCAGTGGAGCCTGAAACTCCGCAGCCCGAGGTAGATGTTGGCGATAATAATTAACCGTCCCCAGAAAGCGCTGGAGCTCTTTAAATGACGAAGTTCTGGGTAGGTTTAGTATTGTTTGTACTTTCTCAGGGGGCGGTGAAATGCTTCGGCAGTTACCCGAAAACCAAGAAAAGTAACAGCGGTTGATGCAGCTGCAATTTGTCCTGGTTGGTCTTGATGCCTGCTGCCGCGAGAGTGTTCATAACAGTTTGCACATGTCGAATGTTGTCCTCGACGGAGGAGCTGAACACAAGAATGTCATCAAGATATGCAAAGCAGAATTTTAGGTCGAATAACACTTTGTTGATGAAGCGTTGCCAGGTCTGGGTTGCGTTTTTCAGACAGAAGGGCATGAATCGAAACTGAAATAACCCTGACGGGGTGGTGACTGCTGTCTTCTCGATGTCTTCAGGTGCCATGGGGATCTGCTGGTAGGCCCTGTTTGCAATCAATGACAGAGAATGTGGTCGCACCTGCGAGGGAACTGGTAAAGTCGGCAATGTTGAGTATGGGGTAGGTGTCCATAATTGTTTGTGCGTTTAGTCGACGGTAGTCTCCTCACATGCTCCAGGACCCGTCTTTCTTGGGTGTCATATGTATGGGCGTAGACCAGCTACTGGCAGAGGGTTCAATGACATCGGAGCTTAGTAGTTCAGAAATCTGTTTTGTAAGGTCGGAGAGGCACTCAGGACAAAGTCGACGTGGTTTACTGGAGATCAGGGGACCTGGCATGAGGCAAAGCTTGTGAACTGTGCCATTGGTGATGACGGAAATGTTGCTGGCGGCACGGGAGGCAGTTTGTTTACAATGTGTGGTTGGCGGGGCAGGCTAGGTGTGGTCGTGGTGTTCGGAGCCACTCGGCGGATCCGACGGGAGCCGAGGCTAGGGTGGATACTTCAAAATATCTGGGCTTACATACTGACAGCAAACTAAACTGATCAAACCAAATCCTGGATCTGTGCAAAAGATTGTAGGTATTCTGCAACTTATGCTTTACTCATTGTTCCCACAAATGTATGGAAACTATTAAATCAACTTATCATGGTTATTTCTGGCATTTGGGATCTTATATTATTAGCCACTGATTAGAAAGCTGCTATCTGCACAGAAAAGGGCCATAAAATTCATGATTTTGTGGCGCCAATGAAATCGACACCAACATCGACATGCTGTTCTGCCATGTTCAGTTGAGTTCTTTGTGATCCTTGTATGTGCTAAGGTTAATAAATGAACTATTGCTAAATGGGTGTGATTATTGGTGCAACCAACCCGGTAAATCTCCTCACTGGTGACCCCGAGTTGTAACGTCTTCCGTTTTCGCTGTTTTACTGTGTCCCCGACCTCTGCATTGGTTATTTTATCATGTATTTCATCAACACAGCATTCGAATAACGACTTCAGCCCAGCGCCTAACGCTGGATTTTGTGATCGACATACATTGTGTTGCGGGCAATGTACACTTGCCAGGACTGCAACACAATGCCTCTCACTCGATGATTTTGCCAGACGTTTTCGAGCCTGCAGCAATAAGTGAGGTTAGGAGTGCGCATGACTCTGGCTATCAAACGCCTTTGTTCCCGCCACATGTGCCTTCCGTCATCGACTGTGCAGTGCGGTTGCATTTCCTGCGGAAAGTTCACTGCCAGTGGCGGTGGCCAAGCTCGTCGCACATGCGCACTTGTGTCCAGCCAAGTGTCAAACGCTGCCGTGTTAGGAGGGTGTGGCCCTGTGGAACTGTCAGCACATGTTACGGCAGTCTCGATAGCACATTGTGAGGGGTAGTGGGAGTTAAACACACGGAGGCTCGATTTCTGGGATTGCAAGCAGATTCCTGCACTTACTGACCTTGCTTTGTCCTTGCTGTAGTATCTGTAATTCCTTTGCTGCATCGGAGAGCTGCAGCTGTGTTTAGTGGAGCCAGAGGGAGAGCTCGAGGTTTTTCTTGCGTAGGCGAGCAACACGTTCAAGCTTGACAAGGCACTTGTGCGTGGTTCCTGGTAACATCGTCATCAGAGATGAGCATGTACGGACGAGAGGAGCCCAGACTGATGTGTCATGGCGGGGGTTGCTCGACGGAGCACAGGGAAGTGAGTCTTGGATGGATGATGAAACACGGTGTTTCACACTAGGTCCGGTGAAAGTTTGTGGTGTCCCAGGAGTCAACGTGACAAGATGGCCACGGCCCGAAGCAGTGGCACCATGGTCGGGTGAGCTCGGTAGAGCTCATGAGCCGTTAGTGAGTCCATTGTCGAGGGCGTGGCCTGTGGCAGCACGGTCACGGGCGAAATGCTTGGCGCAAGTGCACTGTTTGTGTTGTCAGTGACGGTCGCACGGCGGCGCGCAGGAGCCGAAGTTGCATAGTCTGAGGTGCTGTTTGGGAGGGGCGGGGTAGGAGCTGTCAGTTCGGGAACACATGTCGCAAGGAGTCAATGCCTAGTATAGGTTCGTCAATTTCGCACACTAAAAAAGTCCACTCGAGTTTGCAGTTTGAGGAGAGTGAGACGACGCGTGAAGTTGAACCCTAACATTGTAGTTTAGTTGAATTCACAGCTTGTTGTGAAGTATGATGAGGGCGGATGTTCAACGACACTAAGGACGTAGGCAGCAGCGAGACATTAGCGCCTGCGTCCACTAGGAATAGGTATCCCGACGAAATGTCTTCAATGTAAAGTCGTCCGCAATTATCCGATCGTTCCCAGACAGAATGGAGCACTGGGGGTTGCCTGTCATGTTGTGTGCAGGAGACGGCACCCGGACCAACCTGCGATTGGCGTTTGGGAAGTAACAAGGTGGTCTGCAGTTCAGTGCCGCCTCACCAAACCATGTGTGGAAGTAACAGTATGGGTAGTGCCAAGGTTCGGTGGCCGCAGCAGGTTCAGTTGCAGGAGGGGGCGTGACCGTGGGCGGAGCCGTTGAAGTCCCAGTTGCTTGTATACTGCTTCCTGGAGCAAGCGGAACAGTCAGCACAGTACGGCCCGGCCGTGTCCGGCTGTAGGACAATGAGCCTGAACCTGAGACTTGTCAGGTAGGCCGTGGCTGAGTACGTTGGGGCACTGCCTGAATCGAGCTGTTGTTGCTGTAGTATTGCAGGAGAGTGTGCCTCCAGGGGATGTGGCAACAATGGCTGTTCGGGTGGCAGCATGAAGGTGACATGTTGGGGTTCAGCGTGATACGTTTAGACGCGGAAGGCTGACGCGGGTGAGACACTGTAATGTGTCGATTGCAGTTGCGGAACCTCAGCATGTTGCGGGTGTGTTTGGATTGACGCGTCTCGGAAGACTGACGCGAATGAGGCACTGAGATGTGCCGAGAATGGTAGCGGAAGCTCGACTGTAGTTGGCGCTGGGGCGACAGGTGAGAAGAAGTTCAAAGTTTGAGAACGCGTGTTAGTCCATGGAAAGCTCGACGTATGATCAAAGCCGGGGCGACCTGTGTTGCAGGGAGGCTACAGAGGTGCGGGCTGTCCAGAAGCACAGTGTGGGAAATGATGTCGAACATGGGACGGAATGTGTGAATGTTCACTGTTCATAGTCACTCTACTCAAAATGGTGTGCGGATAAGGTGAATGTTGTGGCACAAAACACTGAGGCGTAGCAGTGGGACGGAGGTGGACGTCAGGCACAGCTATTGTTCTTGTTGCAGGCCAAGATATCGAAGTAGGAAGGCAAGTGCTGATGCTGAACCAAGGCAGGCACGGGTGTGGTCGGATGCTGAAGAGATACACCTGTGAACGAAGCAGTTCCGGCCACGTGGCAGGTATCTACATGGTACTGCATGGATTGCAGTTCCTGTTGCAGGCCGACGTATCGAAGTAGGAAGGCATGTGCTGATGCTGAACCGAGGCAGGCGCATGCATGGTCGGATGCTGAGGAGGTAGACCTGTGAACGAAGCAGTTCCGGCCATGTGGCAGGTTTCCGCGTGGTACTGCACAGATTGCGGCGTGGCAAATTGTTGTCCTGGCGCACAGTGGGTCAGAATCCCAAAAAGCTGGTCAAAATATGTTCAATTTGTACCAAACTTAGTATGTAAGGGTTTACGGAGTTTCTGATTAAGAATATGATATCAAAAAGTGAAAAAAAAACAAAATGGCGGACCCAAGATGGCAGGCTCTATGTACACTACTATCATTTTTTACGTATAAAAGTAATTTTTAGGGAATTATCGAGGTTACTGACGATGACAGAGTTCAAAAAATTTAAATGGTGGATTCAAGATGGCGGTCAAAATCTATGTCTTTTTATTTATTTATATTTGTGTATTTTTATTCATATAAAAGTCAGTATTTAGGGGTTATTGTAGTTAATGCTTAAAAAATAAACCAAAAAAGTGGAAAACTCGAAGAAAGGACCAAATATAGGTTAGAAGATGGTATAAAATATTACAAAAAATTATTTCATTTTAATTACAATTATTTATTTTGTAAATTTTTTATAACTTAATTTACAAGTTTTCATTTTCTTATTCTTTTTCATATTCTGCTTCAACTGAATCGTTATCATCCTCAAACACTGTTTCCTCATTATCTGCATCTGCATCTGGATCTTCATAGTCTTCCGCCACAGGAACTAAGAGGGCAACGGCTTCTGGAGACAAACTCTTCAGTTTCTTCGGCGAAGATTTGCGTAAGGAAGAAACGTAGGGGTCTGTCGTTGCCAACAATCTCCTGAACACGTCTTCCATAGTCTTAACTCTTGAAAACTTTCGAGAAAAACTCAGGCGATATTGCTTTATCAACTTATTGGTTGATTCCTGAGCATCCTCCGATAGTTGACCGATGGGTAAAATGGCCGAAGAAATAATGTCTGGACCGTGAATCAACAATCTATGGACTGCTGTTGGCATGTTGTATCAGGGGTATTCTTTCACGTAGTGCCTGGCAGTTGCTAAGGCGTATGCTCGAAACTTTTTAACGTCGATCTGACGTCTGCTCGAAACCGTCTGCAAAATTATATGGAAACGGCGGATTAGTTCTTCGGAAACTCCAGTTATCAGCGCTGATATTGGAGTGTTTTCAAAAATACGTCGAGCGGTGTTTCCGTCATTCGTACTGTCAAATCGTTGTTTCGGCATGTCAATTACAATTCCAAGCCGCTCTTTGAAAGCTTTTTGAATGTTGGTTTTCAGTATTGCTTTTTCCTCTTTATCTTATGCTTTACGTGCCTGCCACTTTTTTGTTTTCATTTGGTATGCCAAATGAATACAACATTCAAAACATCGAATCCAGGCATGAAGAGTTGATAGTCCGTACTGCAGATAATCAGCGGTAACTTGTTTTTTCAAAACATCGTCAATGTTATTAAATTGGGCAGACGTAGCCTTGCAGAGATAGCACCGTTGCGCAGATTTCATGTTGGTGATAGCATTGCGCACTTTACCATCTACCATGGTCATGCTTAAATTGTATTTAACGGAAATGTCTTTCCCATGAATAACTGTTTCGAATGACTGGAGTTGTTCGATCTGTTTGTCGTAATACGCTTTCTCATTTAAAGACGTTTGCTCTGTTTCCTTTGTAAATTCTAACTTCAGTGGTCTGCAAAAGAGGCTTGAAGACGGCTTCGGATTAATCCGTAAGATCATTTCTTCTTTAGTTTCTTCATTTACACCTGCAAGTTTCAGTGGAACAAGCGAAGTGAAAAATAAAGTTGCATCTGAAATACTCGAATCTGAAAACTTCATTTTATACTTGCTTTGCCCGGAGGTTCCGTCAAAGCCCCACTTACAAATAAGGGCCATATTAGACATTTCCGAATCACTCATAGGTAAAATATCATCTCGTTTCAGCAGTAGAACATGTTGAACAGTGTGGTCTAACAAAGCTTGCAACCGTACCTCAGCTTTTGATTCGGTAAAAGTGAGGGTTACGTCTGGAGGGCAGCAAGCTTTTTTTGCTACCAAAACAACTGAATATGGTGGATATAGTGTGTTTAAGCTTTTTCCTTTAGCCCCATTTCTCAAATGCTGGTAAGATTCTTTTGACAATTTCAAGTCGAAAAGGAGTACTAGACCTTCATTTGCATCATATGAGGATGGCGATGATGTTGAAAATCGCAAGCCTGCCTTGTATTTTTTCACCTTGGATGGACTTGAGAGTGTGACGTCTTTCACAATCTTCGCAGCATCTGGGTGCCCCGAAGATCAAAGACTCATTTGCGCGGCGAACGATAATTCGACAGGACTGAACTTCGTACAAATCTCCTCAGTTCTCCTTCTTTTAGACCTATCAGATAATGTTTCAAATTTTGTGGCAGGTCGGCCTGTTGATTTAGTCACACTTGCAGGTTTCTAATCAATCGGAATATATACTATTGTATTTAACCAGGTTTCGTTCTTCTTGAAAAAATATCCTTGTCGCCGAGTTGCTTCCTTATACTTGCTTCTTAACTTTGTTAACAAAATCGAAATGGTAGGCCTCATATCATAGGGAATTTTAATTGTATGTCCACTTTTTTCTGTCAACGACCTTTCCAAATGTTCTATGACTCCTTCCAAATCATTTGACAAATATTCTTTTGCTATTAGAAAAATATCTTTCCTCGAAAATCCGATTCTGGAATATGCTGGATCAGATGAAATTGAAATTAAAAAAAAATCTGTGTTACACTTTTCGTCATTTTTCTAATTATTTTATTCTTTACAATGCTTCTACGTGTCGATTGTAATTTAAATTGTACAAATAAAACTCATAATTAATTGATTCTACTGTCATTTTTGAAGATGTCTGAACAATGACATTTTGCAAGTGTCGCTTAAAACGTGGCTCAAATCCAGAGTCGCAACTAGTCGCAGGATTTGAAGCTTAATTTACAAAGGTAATAATATATACTTGCATACACAGCGCAAAAGAAAGCGGAATGTCGTGGAATTCGTAACTTATCTCCAATTTTTTAAACGCATTTTACGATTTTGTCATTCATTTCCCTGTAGTACGTTAATTGAAATGTAAATGTGCATAATTGATGATTTAATAGTGACATAAGTGTTTTTTCACTAGTACATACCTCCTGGAATACATTCCATATTGAAAGTATTGGTTTCACTTGCACAAAACATAAATAACTTCCTTCAACAACACGACTGTTTTTGTAGCTTGGCCAGCTGCGCGCACGCTAACAATGAACTGCCACATTTGACCTGAGATATTACCGAACAAATGAACATCTGGTCGTCCGCACAGCCGGCATTCAGTTGTCCCAGCATTGCTGTTGCCAACCTGATAGTCCAAAATCCCCATCTTTAAACTTTTTTTTTTCCTTTTTGGCCACGTTTTCAAGATTCTGGCCCACTGTGTGGCGGTAACAGGTTGTCCTACAAAGCAATTACAGAAACTGGCATTGGTCCCGCATTGCATGGAGATCCGTAAGAGGTAACTGCACAGTACCATGCAGCCCCAACGAACTCAGCCACAGCCTACCTGACAAGTCACAGGTTCAGGCTCATCGTCCTGTGGCCGGACACAGCCGGGCCGTACTGTGCGGACTGTTCCACTCGTTCCAGGAAGCAGTAAACAAGCAACTGGGACTTCAACGGCTCCGCCCACGGTCACGCCCCCTCCTGCAACCGAACCTGTTGCGGCCACCGAACCTTGGCCACCGCCACTGGCAACGAACTTTCCGCAGGAAAGTTACTTCCACACATGGTTTGGTGAGGCGAAATTGACGAACCTATACTAGGCATTGACTTCTTGCGACACCACAAACTTTCACCGGACCTAGTGTGAAACACCGTGTTTCATCATCCATCCAAGACTCACTTCCCTGTGCTCTGTCGAGCAACCCCCCCCCCCCCCTCCCATGACACATCTACATCTACATTTAGACTCTGCAAGCCACCCAATGGTGTGTGGCAGAGGGCACTTTACGTGCCACTGTCATTACCTCCCTTTCCTGTTCCAGTCGCGTATGGTTCGCGGGAAGAACGACTGTCTGAAAGCCTCCGTGCGCGCTCTAATTAGTCTGGGCTCCTCTCATCCGTACATGCCCGTCTCTGTTGACGATGTTACTGCAACCTACATCCTTTTGAATCTGCTTAGTGTATTCATCTCTTGGTCTCCCTCTACGATTTTTACCCTCCACTCTGCATTCCAATGGTGCACTCTGCATTGGTGATCCCTTGATGCCTCAGAATGTGTCCTACAAACCGGTTCCTTCTTCAGCATCTGAATTCGCTCCATCCAAATATAAACTTCACAATGGAAGTGGAAAAAGATCGTACCTTACCTTTTTTTGATGTCTTGGTACGAAGGAAAGCAGATGGAACCTTGGGGCACAGCATCTACCACAGGCCAACGCATACAGATCTATATCTGCAGGTCACAAGCTGCCTTCATCCCGCACAATGCAGTAGAACATTACGTACGTTAGTTCATACAGCACATGTGGTATCTGAGCCTGAGAGCCTGTCGAGAGAAATACAACATTTGAAGACAGTGTTCCGACAAAACGGTTATTCTCAGAGACAGATACGTAATGCATTCAGGTCCAGGCAAGTTCAATCTATGGAGCAGAATGAAGATATGAAGACACCCACCACTTTGGCCTTTTTGCGTATTTTGGTGCCATGTCGCCAAGAATCAGAAGAGTCCTCGGAAGATACAGAATTAAGTGTGTTTTTCAACAATCTGCAAAACTGAGAAACCTGTTGGGTTCGGTTAAGGATGACCTTGGACTGAGGAAATGTGGTGTGTACAAGATTCCTTGTCAGTGTGGGGCAGCGTATATAGGCCAGACATGCCACACAGTACAAGAATGCTGCGATAAACACCAGCTTCATACATGCTTTCATCAACCGGAAAAGTCAGCAATTGCAGAGCACTGCCTGAACACAGGACATCATATGATTTATAAAAAGACGGAAGTTTTATCCCCGGCATCATCTTCCTGGGACTGCGTCATTAAGGAAGCAATACATATCCGTACAGCTCAACTGAGCACAGCCTGGAACCCTGCATTGGCTGCTATTAAATCACTATGTGAAAATCAAGATTCTTTGATAACAGGCCTGTCATAACATGGCCTAGTATGGCCATTGGTGAGTAACGTCTGGCCACACTGTTGACAATGCAGCATACAGCGCATGCACGGGAGAGCCGCTCTGTGATCTTTGACAGAGGGAGTTTGAATATGGAAAATCACTGTGCATGCGCAATTTCCGTGGCTGCACATTCTTCGCACGCTTGTTCTAAAAACGGGGCATCAGTGCATGCATACCATCAGTCATAGCTAGCCACGAGCAATGTTGAACCACCTGAAGATGTCGGACAGTTGCTCCAAGGAAATATTGTGGAATTTACACAACACGATCCGGCCGCAAACCCGTAAACACTATTTACAACACATCTGCTGGGAAAGCTTGAAGAGTCACAGCTTGTTGGTTGTCATGCCCATATCGAATGCAGCACATTGTTTGCAGCTTAGCTTGTAGATCACATAACTGGTTTCACATATAGCCCTGCCTTTGATGGAATAGGTGATGTTGGTGACCAGACTGGAGTTGGTGGTGGTGGGAGGATGTATGGGACAGGTCTCGCATCTAGGTCTATTACAGTGACATGAGCCATGAGGTAAGGGGTTGGGAGCACGGGTTGTGTAGGGATGGATGAGTATATTGCTTAGGTTCAGTGGATGGTGGAATACCACTGTGGGAGGGGTGGGAAGTATAGTGGGCATCACATTTCTCACTTCTGGGCAAGATGAAAGGTAGTAGAAACCCAGGCGGAGAATGTAATTCAATTGTTCCGGTCCTGGGTGGTACTGAGTTATGAGGGGACAACTGTGTAGTGCTGGAATGGGAACAGGGAAGGGGCTGGACAGGTGAGGACAGTGACTAACGAAGATTGAGGCCAGGAGGGTCACGGGAAAAGCTGGTATTGGTGGGAAGGCTCCATATGGCATAGGCTGTGATGTGAAGCAGTCATTGAAATGAAGGATGCCATGTTTGGCAGTGCATCCAGTCAGTCTTTTTACTTCTCTACTTTTCTGCTACCCCACCCCCTCACCCCTTAAACCTCTCCCCTGCCCTCTGTCTAACCTGCAGCACTTCGCTGTCTGCCATCCTCACCATACTAACCCTCCCCCTTCCTGCCCCAGCCTTCTCCTTACCCCCACCCAATCACCATCATGCACTAGTGCTGCTGCTCGCAGTGTGGTTTCAGTTGCCTGAGACTGTGGTCGTGTGTGTGAGTTGCATTTGCGTGCACGTGTGCATGTGCATGTGAGACTTTGTCCTATCTGCAATTCAGCATCTCTGCTACAAGGGGAGTAGCAACTTTCCTTTTCATAGTATTGTAAAGTGTACTTAGTGCATTTGTTAATAAAAGGTTGATTTAATTTATATTTTAGATGATACCAAAACATAAAAGAGGAGATCTTGCCAGTTTTGAAGCAAAATGGCAAAAACAAAAAGAACAGCAAAAAAATGAAACAGGCAGACAGTGCAAAGCATGTTCAAGTTTCCAACAAATGAGAATGAGCATCGTGAGAAGCAGATGAACTGAAAAACAACAAAATGAGTGGATTGAAGAATTAAGAATTGTGAAGAAGTAGTGCAGTGAGTGGATAAAAGCAAACAGTGAAGTGTGAATAGTCAAAGTGATACAGTGACTGCATATGAATCAAAAATAAGGTGTGAAAAGTTTGTTAAGTGTACTTATTGTATTTGTTAGTAAAAAGTTAATTTTATTTATATTTTAGACAATTCCCAAACATAAAAGAGGAGGAGATCTTGCCAGTTCTCAAGCAAAATGGCGAAAATAAAAAGAACAATGAAAAAATGAAACAGACGAAGAGCGTGAAGCACGTTTAAGTTCCCAACGAGTGAGAATGAGCACCTTGAGAGCTACCACACAATCTCATATCAATTCCCTGACTGAAGCCGGGTACCCCAGCTAGTTTTCTATATTTCTGCTACTTTTAATCTATAGTTTATAACCAACTAGTGACCTACTGAGGCTTTGCATAGGTAGCACTAAGTATCTATGACTGAATTACTTGTCTGGTATTGTGGTAATTTTGTTTATGGCTCACTGCATAGAGTTATGATTAAAACTGAGAGAACAACTTTAGGTAACTTAATATCATAATTTTCATAAAACTTAAATGACTAAAGCAATGCTGGCCCGGAGCATTCTCAGGAAATAATCGACGAACATCATTAGAGTTTAACCAATTTGCACAAAATATTTAAAAATATTATACACGAACCTTCCTCTCAAATCAGGCTATTTACTCATGAAAACTGAATCAGACCCCTACAGCAGTCCCTGAGTCTTCACATACATACAGAGGGCTTTAATTTATAATATATAGTGATAATTTATGCTCAGAGTCCACATCTGCCTCTGGAAATATTTTCAGCTTAAAAATCTGCTTCCAAAATATTTGCCCATAATTAAATAATCTATTTCAAATCTTCCAGTGTCTCAGGTCTCTCCCATGTATACAAACATCTTTTATCATTTCTTAGACCAAATGTAACAAGTGATTAAATTGTTGACAGAGCAAAATTCTACCAGGAGCTTCTCAACGACCTCCCCCGCCCCCTCCCCCTCCCCCCTCCAGTCCCTGTTCTCCTACTATCTTTCCTTCTCTTATGTTTCCTGCTATTGAATTCATTCCCCCAATCACAATTAAATTTTCATTACCCTCAACAACATGAATAATTTCTTTTCTTTCATTGTACAAGGGATAGTCATAAAGTTGTAATTATCACCTTTAGAAAAATAAAGTTATATAGTTAATTTTTTGTTTGTTTGCAGTCCTAGCTCATATTGTCATCCCTTTGTCACAGTACCATAGAATGCCACTGGAGGAGGCAAAACAGAATGATGCAGCTAGATTTTGCGACTGGTTACATCTGCTAAAAAAAAAACACCTCACCTAAGCAGCAGCAGAAGTGTTGCAGTTCTGCCAGGTCAATCCAGATAACTTCGTTGGTTGCCTAATTCCCATGGATGAGTGCTGGGTGTATTACCATGACCCCAAGGCAAAGGAGCAAAGGAAGCAGTGGAAACATGCAGATTGATTGGGCCAAAGAACCAAACATCAAAAGATAGGGGGATGCTGAGTGTTGTCCCCCACCCAGATAGTGATTGTGTGATGCTAATAGATTACATTCATGAGGGGAAAACTGTCACATTAGCATGATACCTGAATGTCCTGACAAGATTATAAAAGGATGTAAGTATGAAGCATCATAGGAAACTGCCCAAGAGGGTGATTTTGATCCATGATAAACCCTCATCACATTTCACACAGGTCACAGTCACACATGTTGCTTATTATTTTCGACGTAGCGAGTTGTCCACGACCAGGTAGCGGCAGTGTGCTGTCCGTCACAATTTTACTGTAGCCAATGACAGCAGTGGAGGCTGTGCAAGCCAGACAAACCATGGATAACAAGACAGTGGGTGCACTACCTGCGTGCACGTGTGTGCTGGATGTGCAATGCTGGAAGTGTGAAGCGTAGTGGAGACATACTTCACACACTTTGCAGCACTTGCTTAACTTGAAACAGAGACAGCCATAGGCTACACTAAATGTTGTGCCTAGTGCTTGCCCATTTCTGTCATATGAGATACTGGTGGCAACCAGAAGGAAAGGGACCATTATTCTGGGTTGGATGGTGAGACCCATACCACACCAAAATTTTACAAGGAGGCATGAGTAGTGAGGCAGTAGGCACCTGGATTAAGGTGGTAAAATGAATGACAAAAGGTTAAATGCCGAAATGCTGACCACTGAAGAGGTTTATTTCCAAAAGAGGGTTTTTAGAGGAGGGGAGAGGTGACCATAGGAATCCAAAGTTTAGCTCATTGAAGTCTAATTGATGGCATAGGGGAGCAGAAAAGGAACATGTTAGCGGTACAAGCAGCAGTGGACAAGAGAGAGCGGCGTCTTTCGACAGTCCCTTGCACATTCTCATCAGTGCCACCTAGTGACTCCTCTTATGCCATCCTGTTGTTATGGAAGTTTAACAAAATTGTCTGGAGGTGTCTCGTTCATCACCCCTCACTGTGAGAACTGTAGCACATCAGCATTCCATACTGAAGGTATGAGACCATGGGCGGCTGCCCAGCATTCAAGCTAGCTACAGTGTCTCAATAAATAGAAAATACTTTTATTTTTCAAAAATCTATCATGCCCATCCTGTCCAAGCAGGGGGCACCCACACAAATCTATACAGACTTGCAAATATCCCAACTACGTACAAAATGCAGGTTTGAACAGTGTTACACATTGTTAAAATACTAACACAAACATATATATAACATATTATATTCTGCACAAACTGGAATAGCAACTGCTAGTCAGCAGACTGTCTTTATTTTCTCTTCCTGCTTGTGTACTATGTTATTCAAATAATGTCTTTATAAATGTTTTTTCACAAGTTCCTTATTAAAATAAACATATATATACACATTTTTATTGTGTCTGTAGCTTTGTTACTGTTGTTATAAAAAATTTCACATAGAAGTGCCAATAACTGATTTAAAGTCTATGGAACAAACAGGCTGATATTTTTAAATGATTCATCTCCTTATTGCTATTTCAATGATATTTTTAGATTTTCTGTAAATTTTATGGAATAAATTTTAGTGTTTTTGATGAATATGTGTATATTAGCTTTAGGCACAGTTAGAGCCTTGCCTTGCTGCTAACACCCATAGACATGCACTGTCTTACTTCACTCCTCTTCTCCATATGAAAATCCAGGTGACATTCACTCACTGACAACCAGCTTGCTACCTTCCTCTCACCTCATTTGCAGTAGCCCTTACTTACCGGTCTGGACTGGCCACTATGTTGCAACTAACCAGCTACATACCACACAATACACTTTCCGTAACATGACCAATATATGTTTATGACAAACTACTGGTAACATTACAATATATATCCAGTGCATGGTCAACAATTTTTTAAACTTGAGCCATAGGTTGCCATAGTTCCTCTACATGCTCCTGCCCTGAGCTAAGAATTTCAAGTTTGTCATCGAGGTATAACAAAACTGCTTTTTTATCTAGTTTATCAAACATAAAAGACTTTCTACTTATTTTAGTTGCCCTACGTACTTTGGTAATCATTGTTGCTGCAGCTGTCTGGTCACTGATACCATATTTGATGTGTACAGACTCAAAGAGATCAGGTCTGTTTGCTGTCATTTGCTCTAATATATTTCCATCCTGAGTGGGGTTCTGAACCATCTGTTCTATGCAGTTTTCAGAGAAGGCATTTAGTAATGTTCATAGGATGTCTTGTGACAGCTACCACTAACAAAAGTGTAGCTATTTGATTGTTGGATGATTAAAGTCTCCTCTGATGTTTTCAGTATGATTGTGGAACTAGCAAACTGAGGTTTTCACTAAAGCTTTTGGATACATCACAAAGTGAGTCTGGTGCTCAATAAAATGATACAATCATAATTTTATGCCCAACCCTGATACTGAGGCTTGCCATAAAAGTCTTGCGTGTAGCTTCAATTTTTGTCTCAGTAGGTGTTTCTTGTATACTGCATCAAATACACCAGCTCTGATTCCTATTACCCTTTCCATTTGATATAAAGGGTTTGTCTGGAAAGTAATGTGCTGCATATTCCGTCCTGGAGCTCTTCAATCGGGATTCCCTTCAGGAAAGCCATCAAATTAGCTTGCACATTGTCCACTGACTCAATATGCTTTCCTTTGAGGCCCCTTTTCAGCTGAGGAAATAATAAAAAGTCTACCAGGCCCAGGTCAGGGCTGAAGGATGGCTGTGGCATTATTGACATGCCAGTGTGGGTCAGGTAGGCCGTGACGTCAGAGGCAGTGAGAGTCAGTGTAGTGTCGCGGTGCAGTTTCCACAATGCGCAGGACTCCTTTCGGAAACGGGTGTCTCTAGTCTCTATGATTGTATCTGGAGCACTGCCTTGCAAAACAGAGCACTGACACTCTTGCCAGGTATGAACTCATGGTGCTATCTCCTATGCATTTAAAATAAAATAAAATAAAAAAAAAAACCGTTGGGCATGGACGTCATCCAAGATTTGCTCATGTGAACCTTCTTCTCGACCTCTGACAACATTGTGTGCCATTTTGCACTCTGCCTCTTTGAATTTACTATAAGATCCATGGCTCACTCTCAGTGACCAAAATTTCCAGCAAACTGGGATCACCTTCATTGAGTTGCTTGATTTCTTCACACACTGCCACACACGGTGTTGCTTTTGCACATCAGTCAAAAGTTTGGGCACCAGTTTTGCACAAATCTTCTGCATGGACGACCCTTCCAATAAAGTCCCACGAAAAACCATTTTCAACAATTCTAATGTTTCTGACATCAAGCGAAGACTCATTCAATGATCTGAATTCAGTGACTGGCACACAAGAGTCTCATGGCTGTCCATTCGCAATGTTAACAGGTGTATCGCAAGGGCCTTGTCAATGATCTCCTCCTGACCTTCTCTTAACATCTTGTGGCACCTGTTTGACTGTGATCTGGAAATACAACCATCACCAATGACTTTCTTAAGCAATCCAAAAGTTTCCAGCAGCATCTTGTTGAGCTTCACACCAAACTTTACTGCATAGCATTGCTCTAAAGATTTCTCCATCATAATTTTCATGTGACCACTATGTAGAAGTTCACAGAAGAAGCTGTCCTAAATCTCCAAGGGTTTGGAGACAATTGAGCAACCTACTGCTGGGAAGCTAAGGGTTCCCCTCACTTTCCCCAACTGGTCAGAGAACTCTGCATTGTATAGTTCCATCACAAAATATTGTGATGCTTTACTTTTTGGACATGTCCTGTATGACTAATTTCTCCCTAAAATTCACTGCTATCAACTTCAGGTTTTAACCAGCTTTCTGTACCTTGTGTTATGTGACCTTCACTGCATTTTAGGAGCGGTTCAAATTCTGACCCTTTGCTGCCAGTACTCTGGCAGTCAATCCTCTTTCCTGTGGGGGGTGTGGCTTACATAATAGAGAGAGAGATTGTTTGTCAGGAAAACATTATCAAGCTAAGGAAAAGGGAAATGAAAAGCTGGTGATGAAAAATGAAATCAAACAAGCTTGAGACAGTGTGACATATCACAAAAGGTAAGCTACAATAACACAATAAAAAATAATGTTATTCTACAATTCAGTGATGACATCTTACTAGTTTTGGACAAATAGTATTTTATTTATTTTTTTATTAGCATTTTTTCCGAACTTATACCGTATGCTATAGAAAGAATGGTGCTAATTCCTACATTAAATTATTACACTGCTTTTCATGCTGCTTGAATAACTGTGATACTGAAGAGTTCACCACATATTTTAACACTAATCAGCTCCTCTGCAGCTCTTGATTGATGAACTGAAGCTTCTTCACAACCATCTTGGCATCAGTATCTGTTATGCTGTTATATGTTACCAGTCGTATGTGCCCAGTGTCCAAAGACAAAGCTTTAACAATTACTGCTTCCTTTCCTAAATACTCTGTCTCTTCATCAGTAATCTGAAAAATAACATTTTACATTGAGAAGCAAGTGTGTATTAAAATATCGTTGCAGCCTCAAATAAGTGAGACTATGATGTGGCTCATTGGTTGCTGAAAGTATTTTAATTGCTATCACTTTGACAGTACAACATCAGAAATGATGTCCCTTCATAAAAATCAGTTTCTTTGTAGCTTCAAGCACAACTGGCTACTATATCAGGTCTGACATTGAAAAAAGATCCACTACTAGGGCAGTAAAACCTGCTACATACTTTGAGCAGCTTTATCAGACAATATTTTAACTGTTCTATTAGTATGACTGGCTAAGCATCATATGTTAATAGGAGGGTGACCTTCAAGTGCCACCAGCTATAAAAGGACGACACACTGTGCAAACCTGTTACTGCTTCAAGCATACAACAGAACAGCTCTGGAAGTAGAGCATGTCTTGAGGAAAATTTTGCATATGGTATAGGATAGTATCAAACACTGGAAACTCCAGGTACGAATATCAACAATGTAGGAAAAGACAAATTGCTACTTACCTTAATTGACATGTCAAGTTGCACTGCCAACTCCAGCATCTTGGGCTGGAATAATGTGTGTGAATTGTGTTTGTATGTGTCTCTTTTACTGATGAAGGCTGTGGTAAGAAACTTTGTGTAAGTGCCTTAAAATTGTGCCTGTCTGCAACTTGATATGTCTTCTTTACGGTAAGCAGCAATCCGTCTTTTCCTACATTGTGTATAGGATAGTATATTTGAAGTGACTAACATAGTAGTACAGCATGACTTCTTACAAGCCATCTGATGCACTGCAAAACGCAATGGTCATACAATTTTGACAGCTGCATGACAGCGGAAGCAATAAAAGTGAGAAGTGTTTAAAGACTGGAAATGATTGGAAGTGTTTAAAAACATAGAAATAGCTGGAGTATATGTTATTAAAGTTTGTTCACTACTGTATGTTTACTACCCTACATTGTAGAAGCTATGATAGGTTGTACAAATCACAGTAACAGAAACTGTATGGTTTAAAGTAACTGTTGTTTGAAACTTGTGTAGACTTGTTCCCATGTGATAAACCTGTCCATTGTGCTGCAGACACAAGAGAGTGCTTTATTCAGACCACCATCAGCTTCAGCTTACTTTTATCACTTCAATTGTTACAATTAATATTGCTATCTGTCATAGTTTCATAGCTTATCAATTAGTTTTAAATAACAAAACTTATAAAAGCCAAGCTTACAGCAAAGGTTATTAACTTGAAAATGCTACTTTGGATAAGGGGAAGAACTGTGTAGAGAATATTTCGCATTTGCTTTCTGAACTGATACACATTCTTCTTTCCAAGAATATGCTTGCCGTCAATCTCTGCTTGCCTCTTTTCTTCACCTGCCTATCCATCCATCTCTTCCTACACCATTCAACCATCTTCCCTCATTTGAACTCCTTACACCTTTTGCTACACTTCTTCTCCATCTGAGCTCAATCACTGAAATCTTTCCTTCCTTTGCTCCTCTAACTTAACCATTGCATGCACCTACTTGTTCCACTCCAGCATGGTCTTTCCTGACTCTCTCCAATTCCACTGTTCTCTCTTCTCTATCTGTGACCCTTTCATTTTCCCACCATCTACCCCAGCCAGGATCATTACTCAGCCCAGCCAGGGAGCAGCATCATGAAACAACAGTGACTGTGTGTGTATGTTAGCTGCGAAAAAAGACTTTGCATGAAGATATGAAATTTTCCATTTTTCCATGTGCCTCCCTGCTGCATAATGCCTCCTATTTTGCAAACAGTGATCTCTCCTCAAATACATGTTATCTCTAAATCTGAGATATTTATACTTATGTGACAATTAAAAGCTGGTATTTTGGTTCATTCATCATTCATTGCACAATTTCAGAAATCTAACTACAAATTTTGAAATTTAACTTTATCACCTTCAATAGCAGGCGTGCTGCCTGTCCTGCAGGCAGAAGCTGCAAAGCCTTATCAGGCAATGCAAGCTGCATAGTACTGGGGGGGGGGGGGGGGGGGGCTAGGGAAGCCAGACCACACACAGTAGTGGGGAGAGGATTGGAAGGAAAGGAGAGCCAAATACACATCGCCATCTCTACAGCTGCCTGTGGCTACCACCACTGTCCTTCCCAACATCGATGAAGATGGTGACAAGAATTTTTAAGTACTTTTTTTCATGCACACGCAACTATCGATCATGTGAGCTCATGGCATGTTGTGTACAAGCTGGCAATTTATCTCCCTACTACTCATACCTGTCAGTCACCTTATACAAATAAAAATGGTGAAGTCCCAGAAATCTTCTCAAAAGAAATAAGAAAAGCTATAAATGAAATGCAGAATGCCAAAGCAGCGGGTCATGATGGCTTGATGTTTCAAATAAATAAGCTTGCTGGTGATCAACTAGAACTTCTGACTAAAATGTTTATTGCTTTTATACAAAAAGGCACCATCTCCATCTCATGGAATAAAGCAAAAACAATCCTCTACACAAAAAGGGAGTACTCACAATAACTGTTCTATTGGTTTATTCACTGTTATCTATGAAGTTTTGACAAATCAAATCAATGCTATTGCAGAAGATGCACAACACATAGAGCAAGCTAGATTCTGCAGTCGTTGTACATCCACTGACCATACACACACCACAGTTAAGTAATAAGTCAAGCCAATAAATATGAATTGCCACTATGTGTGGCTTTCATAGACTTTGAAAAGGTTTTTGGTTCTGTCAGGCTCATTGTAGTTATACAAGCATTGACTCAACATGTGGAAACAAAGTAAAGTACATAAATATATTATATAATATCCATGGCTTCTGACAGCATAGGGAAACACACGAGGAAATTTCCTATTGGAAGAGAAGCAAAGCAGGCTTACCCTGAATCGCCCACACTGTTTATAGTACCGTAGTTCTTGAGGTGGCTGTGTTCAGAATTGTTTGAAAGAAAGGAGAATTAGAATAAATTGAAAAAGATGCACTAAGTTGAGATTTGAAGATGATACAGTAGTCCTAGCCAATAATATGATATAACCGCAATCCTCTATAAAGGATTTACTAAACAGTTGCAAAAAAGTGGGTCTTAAGATAAATCTGTTCAAAAAAATACAATGTACAATAACTAAGTAACTACAAGACAAACGATACTGAACAGTAACTGTCTAAAGTATGTTAACCAATATGTTTAACTGGGACAGGTAACTGATATCTGAGGAAACTTAAAACACAAAATTGTTTGCCTATTGAAGCCTGCTTGGAGAGCTTATTGGAGAAATGCAACCGTTTTTAAATATATCTTCCAAAATACTTAAAAAGTTCTTTTTCAACAGTGTGTTCTTCCACAACTAATATGTGGCTGTCAAACTTGGGTTTTAAATGAGTTTTTCAAAAGAAAACTCCAAACCAACTCAGAGGGCTATCGTAAGGTCAGCCCTAGGTCTCACTAAGAAAGACTGGAAAGAAGCAAAGACATAAGAACAATATCAGGAATTCAGGAAGTCGTGGAAAGGGTCAGGATGTTGTGGAAAGGGTAAAGCCTCCAAAATGGAACTGGGCAGGCATATCACACATAGGAATGATGGAAGATTGACAAAGGCAGTACTAGAGTTCCAGGGAAATATGAAGACCACCTGACTTTGGGTAAAGAATTGAAAAAGTCACAGGCTTCAGCTGACAGAGGACAGCAGGGGGCAGAGAAGCATGGGAAGACTGACTGAAATTGCATTTGTTATTTTAACACTTTGGAAATGGCTTGTCCTGTAATGATGGAAACACTACAGAAATGAGTGCATTTAAGCCATTTTCTGTCACTATATTGCTTTAAACAGTAGCAGTTTTCTGTGTCTAGAGAAGTGTCCACTACCAGCAGTCATGGCTGAGTGGTTAAGGCATCTGACTAGAAATCAGATTCCCTCTGGGAGTGCAGGTTCAAGGTTAACGAGGCTACACCTAGTAAAGATTGAATTAGTGGAATAATAAATAAATAATGTAGTTTGCCTAAAGCAAAATTTAATAGACATTTAAATAGTCTTGTAGATAGGGTTTTCCATCTTTTGAAAGTGTCTTCTAAACTATCTTCAAATTTGTTTTGATTTCAGTCAGATTTGGTTTGCCTGTTTTGATTATGCTTTGATGATAAATTTTTATATTGTGGTTAAACAACTCTTGAGCTTTTTCAAAGATTTCCTTAGCACATATCTTTTGATTGTTTGTTATTACAAACTAATAACTACTTACCTAAATATATGTACACCAGTACCCAAAGTGCATTATAAAACAATGTGAAAATTGTAAAAAGTACATCTTGGTTAGAGATATAAAGTAACTTGTCTGGAATTAACGGTGATAAATTAAGCTGATACTGAATACCATGTATATGTATGCTACAAAATGTCTGAATCTAAGATGCAGCTCCTTCATAGTCTCATTCTGATAATTGAATTCCAGCATTATGCACAACATTAACCATCAAATCCCTGTTGTAATTGCTGGAAAAATAGTACAAGGTATTTATGATCACTTATTTTTGCACTATGTCTGTTAAGGCAAAAATCTTAGACCAAAGTAGGCTGCTACTGTTAGAGAGAAGTGATATTAGCGAAGAAAAGAATATCATATTAGAAGCAAATACGAAATCTAGGGAAGAAAACAGAGACATTGTTTATGTTGATGAAACTTTTATTTTATCGTCACATGTAACTGGGAAATCGTGGAGTGTGGAGTGATAATACTGCTCATGGTCTCCTCAAACCGGTATCAAAGGGACAACGCCTAACAATAACTCATGCAGGTGACGAAAATGGCTTTATTCCTAATGTTCTTGTTATGTGGAAGTCAAATCAAGCAATGCGATATTACCACAACCAAATGGACCAACAAAATTATGAGTAGTGGTTGACAGAAAAGCTGATGCCCAATTTAAAATCTAACTCTGTAATAGTTCTCGACAATGTGTCATATCACAATGTTAAAATAAACAAAGCTCCATCATCTCACTCAACTAAAGACGATATCAGAAAGTGTTGAAGCCCATTCTCTATGGGCTCATTCGAAGAACCAAGGCAACGACCGTCAAGTATTCCGGCGATAAAATCCTTGAAACTGCTGGTCACGTTGCTTTACACCTTCCTCCTTACCATCCAGAATTAAATCCAATAGAAAATATTTGGTCGTTTGTAAAAGGTTGGGTACCTTTTAGGAACATTCCCTGCAATGTAACGTCTGTGAAAAATTTGTGTGAGGAGAAATTTAAATCCATGAGAAAAGAAGACTCGATTCCATTGTGCAAACACATTAAAAAATTTGAGCAGGAATACATGTACAGACAGTGGTTGACATTCATCTGTTAGGCCTTACTTTGCTCAGCTCGTATAGCCCCCTTTGTCTGTAGGAAAGTTTGTTTCTACATGCGACGAGCATTCCCCTCGCAGAGACATCATGTACACTATGCACACATTCACAAATCAATTTACGATTAATTCAGAAATCAACTTAGAATGTGTTCAAAAATGTTTAAAAACTGACAGGGAGGCGTTTTGAAGTCATATGAATAATCGATACACTAACGTGGGCTGGATGCCAGTCGCTTTGTGAAACAAGGTGTTTTCCTCAAGAATATGAATTTATATTCCTACTCATGTCTGCATATATTCTTCTGGTCTGTGAACATTGTTGTGAATTTTTCAAGTCAGCTCACTCATCGTACACTTCAACTCTCAATATTTTCTCTTCTGTTTTGAAAATTTTGAAGCTGTGACTTTATGGATGTAAACTTGCAATTTGTGATTCTAGTAGGTTTATACAGGATGTTACAAAAAGGTACGGCCAAACTTTCAGGAAACATTCCTCACACAAAAAGAAAGAAAATATGTTACGTGGACATGTGTCTGGAAACGCTTACTTTCCATGTTAGAGCTCATTTTATTACTTCTCTTCAAATCACATTAATCATGGAATAGAAACATACAGCAACAGAACGTACCAGCATGACTTCAAACACTTTGTTACAGGAAATGTTCAAAATGTCCTCCGTTAGCGAGGATACATGCATCCGCCCTCCGTCGTATGGAATCCCTGATGCGCTGATACAGCCGTGGAGAATGGCGTATTGTATCACAGCCGTCCACGATACAAGCACGAAGAGTCTCTACATTTGGTACCGGGGTTACGTAGACAAGAGCTTTCAAATGCCCCCATAAATGAAAGTCAAGAGGGTTGAGGTCAGGAGAGCGTGGGGGCCATGGAATTGGTCCGCCTTGACCAATCCATCGGTCACTGAATCTGTTGTTGAGAAGCGTACGAGCACTTCGACTGAAATGTGCAGGAGCTCCATCGTGCATGAACCACATGTTGCGTCGTACTTGTAAAGGCACATGTTCTAGCAGCACAGGTAGAGTATCCCGTATGAAATCATGATAACGTGCTCCATTGAGCGTAGGTGGAAGAACATGGGGCCCAATCAAGACATCACCAACAATGCCTGCCCAAACGTTCACAGAAAATCTGTGTTGATGACATGATTGCACAATTACGTGCAGATTCTCAAAATGGTTTAAATGGCTCTGAGCACTATGGGACTTAACTTCTATGGTTATCAGTCCCCTAGAACTTAGAACTACTTAAACCTAACTAACCTAAGGACATCACACAACACCCAGCCATCACGAGGCAGAGAAAATCCCTGACCCCGTGCAGATTCTCATCAGCCCACACATGTTGATTGTGAAAATTTACAATTTGATCACGTTGGAATGAAGACTCATCTGTAAAGAGAAAATTTGCACTGAAATGAGGATTGACACATTGTTGGATGAACCATTCACAGAAGTGTACCTGTGGAGGCCAATCAGCTGCTGATAGTGCCTGCACACGCTGTACATGGTATGGAAACAACTGGTTCTCCTGTAGCACTCTCCATACAGTGACGTGGTCAACATTACCTTGTACAGCAGCAACTTCTCTGACACTGACATTAGGGTTATCGTCAACTGCACAAAGAATTGCCTCGACCATTGCAGGTGTCCTCGTCATTCTAGGTCTTCCCCAGTCGTGAGTCATAGGCTGGAATGTTCCGTGCTCCCTAAGATGCCGATCAACTGCTTCGAATGTCTTCCTGTTGGGACACCTTCGGTCTGGAAATCTGTCTCGATACAAACGTACCGCGCCATGGCTATTGCCCCGTGCTAATCCATATATCAAATGGGCATTTGCCAACTCCACATTTGTAAACATTGCACTGACTGCAAAACCACGTTCGTCAAGAACACTAACCTGTTGATGCTACGTACTGATGTGCTTGATGCTAGTACTGTAGAGCAATGAGTCGCATGTCAACACAAGCACTGAAGTCAACATTATCTTCCTTCAATTGGGCCAATTGGCGGTGAATCGAGGAAGTACAGTACATACTGACGAAACTAAAATGAGCTCTAACATGGAAATTAAGCGTTTCCGGACACATGTCCACATAATATCTTTTCTTTATTTGTGTGTTAGGGATGTTTCCTGAAAGTTTGGCCGTACCTTTTTGTAACACCCTGTATTGTCACTGCAATTATTTCTATAGTTTAGTGTTGTAATGTTGTAGTTTTGACTTTGTACAAATTGTCTTGTGACAGAATGTTCCACAGTTCTGAAAATCTGAATGCCATGCCCTGATATATGTATAAATTGTGACTTGTATACTAGATATTTTTCTGTAATATGTTATGTAACAGATACTTCAATACACCTGTATTCCATCTTTTGGCATCATTTTGTACACCATTTGGCAATCTTGATAGTAAGTCACAAAATACTCATGATTTTCTACACAGTGTGTTATAATGCAAGCTAAAATAACTAAAAAGAACTTACTTCATTTTCTTGTTGTTACAATCAATATGTACTAGCTCCTAATGTAGAGTTGAAATTATTTTCTATTAGAAACATGTGAAATTATGGAATATTTGTCACATTTAAAATTTCTATTATTAATTACAAAATTTAGTGCAAGTTATTAAATTTATTTCTGGATTCATTTGTAATTGGCGGTGAATTAATAGAAGGACATTTGTCAATAAAATTTGTAAGCTCTTTGGAATATTGTTAGTACCACAGAGTAACAGTGGGTATGCCTCTGAAGTCATCGGAGGTGTTTTTAGTTTTGGAAATACCAATGTAATTTTCCATTTTGTTGACATGGAAAATTGTAAAGACAGTGCGATACAGAAAAATGTGAGAGAATAAAAATTTTCAAGTAAAACAAAAAATATAGCAGAGGATTACTTTGAAGTTATTACTTCAATTGGAACCATGAGAACCCATAATGTCAAAAATTTCAGCTTCAAGAAAAAGCTTATTAAAAGAGTTAACCATAAAGACAGTGACAATCAACAAATAATGTGAGGGAGAGGTAGATTATAGACCTATATAGGCAACTAATGCAAAATTTTGCACACAGGAACATCAGTAGTAGCAATGCATACAATAATAAGCATTTGTATTTTATATTAAATAGTAGGCTACATGGGTGATGCTATATTTACCTGCTCCAATCGACTGCATAGTTCTGGTGCTTTAATTTTTCTTTCAACATTGACCATAATAATATTTGTGTGGACACTAGCTGGGTCAATATGGATATATTTGCTTCCAAACTCTGATATACCTGTAAAACAGGATCGGAAACAAAGTGATCTAAAATGATATTACAGCCCAATCCTTAGGAGAATGTAAGGTGATTCAATAAACAGCGACCACTTAAGGCAGATGAGTGCCATAAATGCTATTGTGAAATGGAATATCAATTTTTTACATTCAATTTCTCTAGTTCCTATATTTTTTTTATTATATGCAAAATCCAGGATGGAATGTAACAATATTATGCAAGGGATAGTTGCTACTCACCATGTAACAGAGACGCTGAGTCGTACACAGGCTCAACAAAAAGACTGTCACAAAGTGAGCTTTTGGTCAACAAAGCTTTTCTCAAAAACAGACGACATACACTCACACATTCATGCAAACACAACTCTCACACACACATGACCACAGTCTCTAGCTGCTGAAGCCAAACTGGCTGTCTGTGACTCAGCATCTCTGCTATATGATGAGTAGCAATAATCACTTTCATAATATTTTTATTAGATGAAGCATATTGTGTCTAACTATTGGGTGACATTAAGCTTATAAAATTGACATTCAGCAAAAGATCTGTGGAACAGAAAATCATTTTTGAGCCGGTTTCAAGTTTCTCCACGGTAGTAGGATGGTACTTGAAACAAAGGTTATATTTTAAATAAATTTCACGTTAAAAGTATTCTGGGATAAATGAAACACAATGTTTGTTTCTAAAATGATGTGAGAGAAAGACTGTAATAGCTTTTGGTCTCAAATAATAATTAATAAAAGCAACATTTGGATGTAAATTAAAACAAAATGACATTATTGCATTACGTGCTATTTTTACAACAAATTTATTTCAAATGACAGAGGTAATACATATGAGGTATTCCTAAAATAATAAATTACAAAACTACTACAAAATAAATTAGTTCTGTTATGTAGATACATGAAAATTAACTGAAAGAACAGAAATAAATGAAAAAAAATGAGGGTGACACAGGTACAGTACAATGAAATCATACATTGTCACTGCGTAGTTATTATAAACATGAAAACTAAATGTTAGAAAGTTCACACTTTCCTAAAAGTTCAGTACAGTATAACTGGTAAGCTATATTGTCCCCTTTTTCCAAACAGTGCTTTCACATTGCACAACAATATCATCAGCATTTGTGACTCTTACGTCAGTTTCAGGTGGAAATATACAAATTTTACATGCTTTGGAAGACTTCCTCATTGTTCCAAGAGGAGGGGGGGGGGTACAGAATCCTTTGCAACAAGTGATGGACTGCAATATTTCAGGTATCTCAGTCAGAAAATTGTCAGCACTAAGTTATGTTTAAGCCTCAGAATCACAGAACATCAAAATTTGAGGTGTACCACTATTGAAATAAAGCCTTCATACTAAAATTTATTAACAATGATGAAATCAAAGTCCAGTTTTTGAGAAGAGTAACACACAAGTCAAATTATTTTCATTTTCCTAACATTAATGACACTACTGTAGGGTCATTCCATGTGAAAGGACCCTTCATAAGAAAATATAAAGTTTGAAAGATCTTAAAATGTGGCATATCTTTCCGTAGCCAAAAGGTCAAGGAAGCAGAAACTAATCCCAGTTTTCATTATATCCTGGCCTGAAAGGTGTAAAACAGTTACAAGCTTACTCTTGGTGTCAGGGAAAAAAATTGTAAAATTGAATGTGAAATGTTGGCAGCCCTACAGACTAGAGTCTTTGAAGTTGAATGTCCATGTGTTGTGCATATACTCTCTGGATAATTGTGAAGCTGTAACTATGGTTTTACATTTATAATACAGGTAAATAAGCTCTGAATCTTAAAAAAAAAGAAAATACGGAATTTCTGTCACACTTGCAACACCGAAATAGACATTTATTTGTTTATCAGTTTAGTTTCATGTTATGTAAAGTTGAAATTATGTAAAAGTGAGGTTACTTACATGGGCATTTTTTTTTTTTTTTTTTTTTTTTTTTTTTTTTTTTTTTTTTTTTTTTTTTTTAATATATATAGGGCCGGCCGAGGTTAAGTCCCATAGTGCTCAGAGCCATTTGAATCATTTTTTTCGTAGGAACACTCTATCATGTCAAGAAACGCGTGACATGTCAAAGTGTTAGAGCTGTTACCGTGATACCAGAACTTTGTAACAAGTAAATTTTACTGTAGCAACAGACACAGTAATTGTTATTGTTAATATCATTGTTGTGATTGTTATTATTATCAACCAGCTGAAAGTATTATTCTTGTAAATTATTATAGGACAAGCATGTCATCCACTGAAAGGAGCCGCAAGTTTAGGGAAAAACTGAAGCAACCTCCAATTCAGTATCAGGCAATGTTAGAAAAGGATTGCAAAAGAGTTAAGTTACGTAGAGAAAAAAAATAAAGCTGCCTTGCAGAATGATCAAAAGAAACTTACACTTAAATGTACGCAAGATAGGGAAAGACAAAGGAGGCATCGAGAAAAGAATAAAATTTCTGCTCAAACTCCCACTTCACCTTGCATTTTGTCGCCCTCTAAATCATATAGTTCCAAAAGATCACTTGGGAAGGCAGTAAACAAGATGAAGAAAAGCGTACCATGCAGCCCAAGTAAATGAAAGGATGTAGTGGCAAAGCTGTTTAACGATGAGCTGCCTGAAGTTGCAAATAAACTTAAAAAAGATATGTACAAGAAAGGGAGTAAGTTTCTGAGTGCAGGTACAGACAATAAAATTAAGAACTTCTACCTTCGTGATGACATAAGCTGAAAAGAACTAGCAAGAAAAGATGTGGTTAATGTCAAGAACCCTGAAACTGGAGAACGAGAACAGAAAATGATGACAATATCTGAAGCATATGAACATTATTGGATATCCAGAGTGTCAGATAAAAAAATCAAAATTCTTCTCTCTTCATCCACCTTTTGTGTACCCTGTATCATTTATGCCACATAATGTGTGTATTTGTCAATACCATGCAAACATACAGTATTTGGTTGAAAGCATTGCAAGAGAAACCAATGCATTTCCAAGTAGAACACAAGATTTAGTTAGCATTCTTGTTTGTAACACAGAAAATTATAAGTGTATGTCCAGTGCCTGCGAAAAGTGTAACACTTTAAATGCGAAGGGCCTTGTTGATGAAGAAGTACTGAACAATGAGCTTGAATGGACTCGATGGAAAGATGTTGAAGGTCGCCCTCAGAGTATAGAAACAGTTGGGACAGTTTTGAATGTCATTAAAGAAATAGAAAAACAGCTTCTGGGATTCAAACTGCACTGTTATGTTAAAAAGAAACAGTCAAAGTACTTTGAGGATGCAAAAGTAAATTTCAGTAATCAAGATTTGATTTTGCAGGTTGATTATGGTGAAAATTGTACTTCTGTTTGTCAGGATGAGATCCAGAGTGCTCACTGGCACCAACAGCAGACAACTATATTTACAGCTGTGGCCTGGATTAAAGATGGCACCATACAAAGCTATGCCATTGTTAGCTATGACTTGTCCCACAATAAATATTCAGTTCGGACAATGCTTAAGCTGCTTTTTCAGGACCTAAAGAGAGAATTTCCTTATCTTCAAAGAGTCAAGGTTTTCTCCGATGGTTGCACAGCAAAATTCAAGAATTACTTCATTTTAATAAATGTTACATATTTACAAGCTAATTTTGGCATTACTGGTGACTGGAATTTTTTTGCCCGTTCTCATGGTAAAGGTGCAGTTGATGGCATTGGTGGCACCGTGAAAAGAACAGTGTGGAGAACTGTAAAATCGCAGAGGGTTACTATTAACACTCCTTATGACTTTTAAAGTGCTTCAAGGAGAAACTGAAAGGGATTACAACCCTCTACTTATCATCTGAAGAAATTAATTCAGCAATGGCTATGTTGGATAATCGTTGGAAAGGCTTACAGCCTATTCCAGGATTTCACAAACTCCATTGCATTATAGCAGTTAAAGAGGGAGTTTTAAGGATTTCTGCTACATCTGCCCAAGAGATTACAACAGTGACATCACTTCATAACCATGAAAATTCACACAATTCGATGTGTAGTGCAGATAGTGAAGAATCTTTGAAACTTACTATAGGAGACTTTGTACTGTCAGAGTTGACTGTCACTGGAAAGTCCTGTTTGAAGAAGAAATACTTTGCACAAGTTCTTCAAGTTGATGAACAAGCTGAGCAGATCTTGCTGAAGTATATGCAGCCCAGTGGGAAGTGCTGGATTTGGCCTACAGAAGAAGACATATCTTGGGAAAATATTTCAGTAATCTCCCAGAAAGTAAATCCACCCAAGCTGTTGATAACAGGGGACAGTTTGTTTTTCAGTAGTATTGAAATAGGCCTAGTTCTCTCTTGTTTAAGTTTTTATCATTTTAACATAATAATTAAAATATTTTCTTGCTGTTTTGTTTTAAATTTAACTCAATAATATTGATGTATCTATATGTCACACCCGCAACATGAAGGAAAAAAATATGTTGTCTTTTGGAAGTGTCTGGGAATAAGTTATCATATCTTGCATTTTATTACTCCTTTCTTCATTGTGTAAAAAATTATCAACCATTCTGATTCGGAAGTAGAAGTTGAAATAACTAAAGAACACGGCTATATTCAAATGAAGGATAAAGTTTTGTCACACCCGCAACACTTCTTCACAATTTTTTTTAGCAGGTTGAGTGTAAAATTAAGAGCTAAAATTTTTACAGGAACTTAATAACATGCTATTCTATTCACTAAATTAACGTTAGCCTTACTCTGACACCTGAAGTACAAATAAATATAACTTTAGGCTTGAAAAATGTGACAAAATGTCAGATCCGCAACAGTGGAATGACCCTGTAGTATTTTACAACTTCTTAGAAAATTATCCAAACCAGTTGAAACCAAGCAAACACATCTTGTCTCTAAGATAATTGTTTTTGTCATATTTTTGGCATTGGATGTTCATTAGTATTATGCATATGTACATTTAACACTAAATTGTTTTGCTTTACATGATTAATACACTGTATTCCAGTAATTGCTATTTTGTTCATGTGTACATAGCTTATTTTCACATTTTGGCATCTCTGGGTCAAATATCCTTTACCATGGGTCAAACCTCCCATAATCCAGGAGCTTTGACCCATATGTCAGCCACTAGACTAAACTGATCTAAAGTTATTTCTGTACAATGGAGAACATTTTTATAAATCAGATAGGTACTGGGCATATTCAGGAATTTGAATTCAGTATTAGACAGAAATCAACTTAAAACAAATAGACTTACAAAATGAATTTTAGAAAGTTTGTTGAACTTCCCTTAAGTCCCACATTGTTTTTATTATACACTGATGATGTGAATGCAGAATTAACTTCCAAGCATACTACACTATTTACTGATGACGTAATATAATGTTGTCACTAATGATCACACTGTTGTGTACTAGACCTAAATAAAATGAACTATAACATAAAAATAAGAGCACCTATGCCTCCAGTAAGTGAACTGTTCAATAAGAACAATATTGTCATATATGCATCAAACCAGTCTCAGGACTGAAGACCACAACAACAACATGTATAAAGAAATTGTGTCAATTTCTGCCTCTCATCACAAAAGTTATTTTAAACAAGCAAGAGCTATCAAATGCAAGCACTATAAAAAGTTAAGTATATACCATAGCTAAGAGAAAATTTTGAGTAGAATACACATGTAAACTACGTCTCTTGTAAGCTGTCAGCTGCAAGTTCTATTCTAAGGGTCCTCATCAAATCAGCCAGTAACTTTGCTTCACTTTTACCATGAAATTCTTACTTTCACTCAATACTAGAATATGAAATTATATATGGACAAATGCATCCTATAGCACAAGCATTTAAGAATTAAAAAAAAAAAAGAAGGAACTTCATTGTAGCATGTAATTTGAGATAAGATGATAGCTGTTAAGGAAATTTCATATTATTACTCTACAGATTGTTTTTTTTTTTTTTTTTTTTTTTTTTTTTTAAATTGTGATTTATTCATTTCACAATGTATATTTACTATCCATATGATTAGGGTACAGAAAACACATTAAATCTAAAACATAGCTTCACTGTTATGGAACCACACCTAACGAGAGGCAACAACATCTCAATAATAATGTAAAATACTTATTTTCACCCAATGAAGACTAATGAAAAACTTAATTTTGTCCAGTTTATCATTTATCAGTTCCTTCTCTCACCTGCATGCAAAAGATCTGGCTTCATGTTTCGAATGTTTTGTTCTTGCTATTTGATGTGGATTTTCATCCCCATACATTGAATGGTTTGCACATTTAATTTTAAAGAATGAGTAGAGAGCATAAAATTTTCTCCATTTATTTGTTATGCGAACAGTTCAAACAGTTCTTAAATAATTCAGATTTTCTGTATACAACCATGACTATTTCATGATGCATAAAGTTGCTGGTTCAAAACAGAAATTGATAGCAGTGAGATTTCTGGGGAAATTTTAGGTGTATATTGAAAGGTGATGTTATTTATCACAGCAGGCAAGAAACTCCAGTCCACTGAGACAGAAATTGCAGCTGCATGTCAGACTGTTTGGACAAGACTCAGAAGTCAGGAGTGGGGATAAAATGATAATTGGATCCTTCTACACACGTCAGACTCAATTTCTGATGTAACTGAAAACATTAGAGAAAACCTCAGTTCACTTATATGTAAGTTCCCCAGTCATATTGTAATCACTGGTGGAGACTAACTATCTAACAATTAGTTGGAAAAATTACAGTTTTGTTAGTGCATAATAAGACATCCTATGAAACTTTGCTAAATGCCTTCTTTGAAAACTACCTAGAACATATAGTTAGAAACCCCACTCATGATGAAAATATGTTGGATCTAATGCCAACATATAGACCTGATCTCTTTGACGATGTTCACATCAAAACTGGTATCAGTGGCCAAGATGCAGTTGTGGTAACAATGATTACCAAAGTACAAAGGACAATTAAAACAAGCAGAAAGATACATATGTTCAGTAAACTGGATAAAAAATCACTAGTATCACATCTCAATGAGGAACTTGAAACATTCAGCACAGAGCAGGTAGTATGCAGAGGAACTATAGCTCAAGTTTAAAAGAAGAGTCGACCAAGCACTGGATAGATATGTACCAAGTAGAACAGTTTATAATGGGAAGGAACCTCCATGCTACACAGTCACTGTAAAGAAACTTCTAAAGGAACAGAGATTACTGTATAATAGGTACAAATGAAAGTGTAGGACTATAGATAGAGAGATGATGAATGAAATGAGTTTGGCTGTCAAGAGAGTAATGCATGATGCCTTCAATGCCTACCATAGCAGAATTTGGACAAATGTTCTTTCACAGAACCCAAAGAAATCATGGTTGTATGTAAAGACTGTTGGTGGTACCAAACTTAGTGTCCTGTCCCTAGTGAATGAGGGAAACTGAGATGGAGGGTAGCAAGGCAAAATCCGAAATCCTTAACTCCATTTTCAAATGTTCATTTACAAAGGAAAAGCCACGAGAACTGCCCCAATTTAATCCTCGTACCACTGAAAAGATGAGTGAAATAAAAATTAGTGTCAGCGGTGTTGAGAAACAGCTGAAATCATTACAATTTAACAATGCTCATGGACATGATGGAGCACTGTTAGATTCTACACTCAATTTGTGGCTGAAAGCCCCTCTTCTAACTAACACAGATCCCTCAAACAAAAAATTGTGCCCAGTTCTTGGAAAAAAGCACAGGTCACACACCTCTACAAGAAGGGTAGTAGAAGCAATCCACAAAACTAACATCCAATATTGTTGACACTGATTTGTTGCAGAATCTTAGTACATATTCAGAGCTCAAACATATTGACCTCTTCAATGCCAACCAGCATGGATTCCAAAAACATCAATCATATGAAACCCACCTTGCAAGCTTTTATGCTTACAGTCAAAGGTATAATCTTTTGAGGTATCAAGTGAAATTTGTGACTGGATTGAGGATTTTTTGTTAATGAGGACACAGCATGTTATCTTGGACGGAGAGTCATCAGAAGCTGAAGTAATTTCAGATGTGCCCCAGCAATGTGTGTTGGGACCCTTTGTATTCAAATGTACACTCCTGGAAATGGAAAAAAGAACACATTGACACCGGTGTGTCAGACCCAGCATACTTGCTCCGGACACTGCGAGAGGGCTGTACAAGCAATGATCACACGCACGGCACAGTGGACACACCAGGAACCGCGGTGTTGGCCGTCGAATGGCGCTAGCCGCGCAGCATTTGTGCACCGCCGCTGTCAGTGTCAGCCAGTTTGTCGTGGCATACGGAGCTCCATCGCAGTCTTTAACACTGATAGCATGCCGCGACAGCGTGGACGTGAACCGTATGTGCAGTTGACGGACTTTGAGCGAGCGCGTATAGTGGGCATGCGGGAGGCCGGGTGGACGTACCGCCGAATTGCTCAACACGTGGGGCGTGAGGTCTCCACAGTACATCGATGTTGTCGCCAGTGGTCGGCGGAAGGTGCACGTGCCCGTCGACCTGGAACCGGACCGCAGCGACGCACGGATGCACGCCAAGACCGTAGGATCCTACGCAGTGCCGTAGGGGACCGCACCGCCACTTCCCAGCAAATTAGGGACACTGTTGCTCCTGGGGTATCGGCGAGGACCATTCGCAACCGTCTCCATGAAGCTGGGCTACGGTCCCGCACACCGTTAGGCCGTCTTCCGCTCACGCCCCAACATCATGCAGCCCGCCTCCAGTGGTGTCGCGACAGGCGTGAATGGAGGGACGAATGGAGACGTGTCGTCTTCAGCGATGAGAGTCGCTTCTGCCTTGGTGCCAATGATGGTCGTATGCGTGTTTGGCGCCGTGCAGGTGAGCGCCACAATCAGGACTGCATACGACCGAGGCACACAGGGCCAACACCCGGCATCATGGTGTGGGGAGCGATCTCCTACACTGGCCGTACACCACTGGTGATCATCGAGGGGACACTGAATAGTGCACAGTACATCCAAACCGTCATCGAACCCATCGTTCTACCATTCCTAGACCGGCAAGGGAACTTGCTGTTCCAACAGGACAGTGCACGTCCGCATGTATCCCGTGCCACCCAACGTGCTCTAGAAGGTGTAAGTCAACTACCCTGGCCAGCAAGATCTCCGGATCTGTCCCCCATTGAGCATGTTTGGGACTGGATGAAGCGTCGTCTCACGCGGTCTGCACATCCAGCACGAACGCTGGTTCAACTGAGGCGCCAGGTGGAAATGGCATGGCAAGCCGTTCCACAGGACTACATCCAGCATCTCTACGATCGTCTCCATGGGAGAATAGCAGCCTGCATTGCTGCGAAAGGTGGATATACACTGTACTAGTGCCAACATTGTGCATGCTCTGTTGCCTGTGTCTATGTGCCTGTGGTTCTGTCAGTGTGATCATGTGATGTATCTGACCCCAGGAATGTGTCAATAAAGTTTCCCCTTCCTGGGACAATGAATTCACGGTGTTCTTATTTCAATTTCCAGGAGTGTATATTAATGACCGTGCAGAAATATTAATAGTAAAATCAGGCTTTTCGAAGACAATGTAATTGTCTATAATGAAGTACTGTCTGAAAGACGCTGCATAAATATTCAGTCAGATTTCAGAGCTTGGCAGATTGCTTTAAATGTTAAGAAATGTAAAACTACACACTTCACAAAATGAAAAAATTTAGTATTCTATGACTACAATATCAATGAGTCACTGTTGATATTGGCCAACTCATACCAGTACCTGGGTGCAATATTTTGCAGAGATATCAAATGGCATTATCACATAGGATCAGTCATGGGTAAAGCAGTTGGTAGACTTTGGTTTATTAGGAGAATATTGGGTAAGTGCAAGCAGTCTATAAAGGAGATAACTTGCAAATCACTTGTGCGACCAAATTAACAATATTGTTCAAGTGTGTGGGACCCTTACCCCATGGAACTAACAGGCGATATTGAACATATACGTAGAAGGACAGCATGCATGATCACAGGTTTGTTTAATCCATGGGAGAGTGTCACAGAGATAAAGAAGATACCAAACTCTTGAAGATATACGTAAATTACCCAAGAAAGTCTGTTAACAAAGTTTCAAGAACCAGCTTTTAATGATTGCTTTAGGAATATACTAAAACACCCTATGTGCCACTCACATGGGGATCATGTGGATAAGATTAGAATAATTACTGCACACACAGAGGCATTCAAACAATCATTCTTATCTCACTCTATACATGAATTGAACAAGAAAAAACCCTAGTAACCGGTAGAATGGGATGTACCATTTGTTAGGCACCTCACAGTGGCTTGCTGAGTATAGATGTAGGTATAGATATAGATGCTAGTGGTAAGAATTTTTAATTAGTAGGTGATATAGTTTCCTTCAATGTGCAGCACATATGTGCCTAAGGATTTTTTTCTGGCAGTTTCAATATATGAAAGATGTTTGTTCTGGCATAACCACAAGGGCCAGAATGAAGAAGATGCAGAATGCAAGTGCAGAGAGGGCGGTGAGGAAACAATGGCCAATGGTGTGCAGAATTGGACCGTGCCGCACCAAGAGTGACACTTGGAAGAAGGGAATATAAATGCCACTCCTGTTAGCCTCGGCCACTCAGATCAGCATTGACTTGCAGGTCTTAGTTATCTGTGACATGTGTCAACTTGCCTGAACATTTCACATATCAAGGACTCTAAATTATATTGCCAGTCGCACCTCATTTGCGACTACTACTTGTAAATCTCCAAAGTTAAGTATTGTCAATTGCTTTATAGAAATAAAACGACTAATGTTATTTGTTTGAATTGTTGTACAGCATTCTGAGAATGCTGCAGCCCATGGGCACACTACTAGCAATGAGTGGGCAAGACCCCACAATGTTGGTTTTCACCAAAAACCAATACTGTCCTTTCTCATATATACATGGCATAGCCTTGTCATACAAAATGTGTAAGTTCACTATGTTTGCTGACAGTACTAATATTGTGGTAAACAACAAACATTCCACCAATCTAGAGGCTCATGCTAACAAATTACTCCTTGAATTCCTAACCTGGTTCAAAGTAAACTCACTTTCTATTAAGTCTGAGCAAAACTAATAATATCCAGTTCGGCTCCAATTACAAAATCACTCAAGATATACTTACTGTACATGACAGTCAGTAAATACAAAGTGTACAGTGCACCAAATTCTGAGGCCTTCACGCACACAGCAAGGCCATTTGGAAACATCATGCCCTTTGGACCTTAAAAAGGTTGACCTCAGCTATCTTTGCCATTAGGACAGTCTCTCATATTGGAGACATTAGTGTCACGAAGTCCACTTACTTTGGATACTTCCAGTCAGTTATGTGCTATGAACCTATCTTCTGGAGCAATTCACACATATCAAAGAACATTTTCATTCTACAGGAAAAGATCATCTGAATTACATACAGAGTCTCCCTGAGAACATCCTGCCATAAACCTTTTATGAGACTATGGATACTTACCATTACTTCCCTTCCCAATACATTTATTCCATAATGAGCTTCGTGGTCAACAATCCTGTGCACCATGAAATCAATTAAATTTGCCACAATCACAATACAAGAAGATAGGCTGACTTCCTTTGTGATTTCAAAAATCTAACTCAGTTACAGAAAGTTATACAGTATTCCAGTATTAAAATTATTAATTGCCAAATAACATAAAAGATATGTGAATTAACAGTGCATTATTTAAAAATAAAATAACACTGTACCTACTTGATACAGCTTTTTATTCATTGCATGAATTTTTAACATAGACATAATAGACTCCTTACATTTGGATTTTTATAGTTTGTGATGTACTGTTACAGATACAGTAACTTCTGTTTTTTTCTAGTTTTATGTTTTTATTTTTCCCACAACTATTTCTGTGAATTAACTGTACTCATTTGAAACCCTAGCTTCTCACACATATTAACAGATCTACAAAATATGCACAAAAAATAAATAACAGAAGATATAATATATTCGTGCATCCTTGTCAGTAGCAGTGGCTGCTTCACAACTTATTAGCCATATACTCACCAAGTTTATTCTAGCCTACATTCTTATCTAGATTTAATCCCAGCAAGGAATATCAGTGATTCAGGAAAAAACAGATTGCTAAGACACGTCAAGTTGCCGACAGGTACAATTAAAAGACACTCACATATAGCTTTCGGTCATAGCTTTCTTCAGTAAAAGAGGCGCACACACGCTCCCACATGCACACACGCTCCCACAGCAAGTACACCTCATGCACACGTGACCACCAACTCCAGTATCTCAGGCCGGAACGTAACATCATGTGGGATACAAGCAAGGGAAAGGGAAGGGATAGTAGTGTATGGGTGAGGTGAGAGATGAACACTGTCTGGTGGAGTGTGTAAGGGCAAGACTGCCAACAGGCATAGTTTCAGGAGGTTGTGGGGCACAGAGATGGGGAAAGAAGGACCAAAAAAGGAGAGTAATGGGGAAAGATGGGCAGATGCATTGGCAGAGGGCTACAAATAAACAGAGCGGTAGATGAGAATGGGAAGGCGGTGACAGGACAGAGGGGGTGGAAACTGTCGGGTGGAGGGTGTGGGGACAGTATGTTACAGTAGGTTGAGGCCGGGATTATTATGGAAGCGGAGAATGTATTGTATTGTAAGGATAACTCACATCTGCACAGTCCAGAAAAGCTGGTGGCGGAGGGAAGGATCCAGACGGTTTGGGTAGTGAAGCAGCCATTGAAATCAGGTGTGTTATGTTCAGCTGTATGCTGTCCCACGTGGTGGTCTAGTTTCCTCTTCACCACAGATTGGCAGTGGACAACTGGTTGGTGGTCATACCAATATAAAAAGCTATGCAATGAGTGTGCAAAATGGTTAAGCAGGTATGGCTAGAGGACAAATGTAAGGATGTAGAGGCTTATCTCACGAGGGATAAGATAGATACTGCTTACAGGAAAATTAAAGAGACCTTTGGAGAAAAGAGAATCACTTGCATGAATATCAAGAGCTCAGATGGAAACCCAGTTCTAAGCAAAGAAGGGAAAGCAGAAAGGTGGAAGGAGTATATAGAGGATCTATACAGGGGCAATGATCTTGAGGACAAGATCTTGTGTGAAAGGGGTGACAACTGTCATAATGCAGGTGTACCATTGGTGGTTGGTGAGTTTAATGTGGACAGAGGTGCAGATGGAGCTATCAGAGAGGAGGAGGTCAACATTTGGGAAGGTGGCATGCTGGGATGAAGAGGACCACATGAAGTGGGTGGGAGAGAGGGTCTTCGGGTTGTGAAAGAATGAAGATAGGATGTGTATGCGCTGACTCCAGATGATGAAGATATCATCAATGAACCTGAACTAGAGTATGGGTTTGGTGTTTTGGGAGACTAGGAAGGTTTCCTCTAGCTAGCCCATAGGAAGGTTGGAGTAGAAGGGTGCCACATGGCTGCCCACAGCTGTGCTGTGGTATTGTTTATATACCTTCCCTTCAAATGAGAATCAGGTGTAGATTAGTATAAAATTAATTAGGTGTATGAGGAATGATGTAGTGGGTTTAGAGTCTGAAGGACATTGAGAAAGGTAGTGTTCAACAGTGGTAAGATGATGGGCATGAGTGATGTCGGTGTAAAGGGAGGTGGCATCAACAGTGAGAAGTAGGGACCCAGGAGGCAAAGGGGTAGCGATGGTGGAGAGTTGGTGAAGGAAGTGGTTGGTGTCTTTGGTGTGGAAGGCTAGATTACAGGCAATTGTTTGGAGGTGTTGGTCATTGAGGATCGAAATTCTTTCAGTGAGGACACAATAACCAAACACAATGGGGTGTCCAGGACTGTTGGGTTTGTGGATTTTGGGTAGCGGTGGGTGTGCGAGGTGTCGTAGGGGTGAGGAGGGAAATGGATTCAGGGAAGATTATTCTGGGAAGGGCCTAAGACTTTAAGCAGGGATTGGAGTTTGGCAGAGTTTATAGGTGGAGGAGTCAGATAACTGGAGGAGGCCATCTGCCAGTTAGTCACTGCAATTCATAACAGCAGTGGTGGAATCTTTGTGTGCAGGTAGGATGATTAGGTCAGGATTTGTTCTGAATCTGTGTATAGTTGTTATTTCTTCTACTGAAAGGTTAGTGTTCAGAGGAAGGGACCTGGGGAAGGATGGTGAGGCTGAGTTGGAAGTAAGGAAGTCCTGAAAGGTGACCAGCAGGTGGTTAGGTGGGAGGGGGAGGATCACGGTTGGATGATGGTATGAACTAGAAGAGGCAGGGTTCAATGTTTAATTAGTGTGGTTGGAGGAATTGATAGCAAAGAAGTTCTTCCATTGCAAGGATCGGGAGGAGAGTAGGTCTTTGACAATACCAGAAATATGTTTATGTTGCTATATCTTTTGCTGAAAGCTAAATATTAAGCAATGTCAGTGCATTAACATAAAGTGATCCGCCAGGATAGCCGAGAGCGCTAACGCGCTGCTTCCCGGACTTGGCTGCTTCCGGCCCCGGATCAAATCCACCCAGAGGATTAACGACGATGACCGGTGTGCCGGCCAGCCTGGATGTGGTTTTTAGGTGGTTTTCCACATCCTCCTAGGTGAATACTGGGCTGGTCCCCACATCCCACCTCAGTTACACAACTCGCAGACATTTACAACATGTCCACACTATTTCATGATTTACACTAGACGCAGACAGCTGGGGTACACTAATTCCGTCCCGGGGGGATATGGGATGGCAGCAGGAAGGGCATCCAGCCACCTCTTAAAATTAACCATGCCACATCTGTACCTAACCCTGCTGACCATGAGCACAATGCGGGTTAAAGGCAGTAGCAAAAGAAAGTGCGTTAACATAAAGTGCACATTTTCCTCATTAAGAAACAAAGAACCATACTAATCTAATCTACACATAATAGAAGGCAGAGCAACATGCCACCAATAGTTCATTCTGAATTAATGTTGTTGTTTAGTGCATGACATGGAAGCTGAGTGCAACAGGGTATCCTAAAAATTCAAGGAGTCTGTTTGAGGTTCCTTCTAAAAGACTGCCAGACTACTGTATTCATGGACTTTAAGTACAGTTCTGTTTTAGAATTACCACATCCACAACCACACCAGATTTTCTAGAGAGGTTAAAATCCTCCTCTTCCATTTTCTTCCTCTATAACATATTTCAACATGTCACTTTTTCCATTGGTATGAACACTTCTTTCACATATGCCAGTAGGATAACACACATCTCTGTCATCCCTCATCTGAGCTACCAGCCAAATCTGAAATATAACTCACCAACAGTCACTATATTTATTCCTTTACATGTATTTTCCTCTCTGCTTCATATTCCAAAGACAGTATACAACAGTCAGATGGAATTATTAAAATTATTATAACTTTTGTCCTAATACCTTGAAAGTGACCAAGACCTCATCTACCAGAGACTTGCTAATCATACCTGTAATACCCACAACAAACCTGACACTGGTAACACTGGGAAGTAGCATCTCCTATAACTGCCTTCAGTTAATGAATGACCAATAAGACTTGTGTTGCTCCCAAGTTCTACTAAAATGTCTATCAATTCCTTGCATGTTCACCATTGTCACGAGCTTGTAACAAACAAACTTTCTTCCAGTAGCTCTTCCCTCACATAAGTGTTTCAGTCAAATGCCATTACTTCTGTTACTAATGACTAATTCTGTACACCTATGAGCATCACGTCCCCTCTCAGAAGCTAGTTGCTTCCCTTATGACTACCCTTTTATACAGTTATTTTTATCTCATATTCTACTTCTGGTTTTTATTTTCATCTTCCAGTTTGGATATTGAGTATTCATTTCTAGCACCACTGAAATCCCTTCAATGCAGTGAATTATTACCACCATTCTCTCCTTTACATCTGTTCCAACCTCCTACATTTTCAAATTTTTTTTCTTTTGTTTTCTTCCATTTTTTGTAACATGTCCAGTTGCAAAAGGAAATCTAACAGCTTATCAGCTTGAAAACATTGTCCCAATAATTGTTCTCCAATTTTTGGAATAATCATGAGATAACAACCCCATTTAAACATCCACACTTTAAAAGTTCATCAAATATTGAAATTTGTTAAGATCATACCATAAGAATCTCCTACAAACACCCCACTGAAGACCACATGGCACTAAAGTTAATAATTAAAGGCACAATTTCTTTTGCACTCCATATAACCAGTATATGACTTTAAATGACATTTCAAACTGATTATAAGTTTTGAACTCTTCAACTTTTATCAAATCCAACTGCTTCCCCTTACTGTGGGCTACTACGAATCTTCTACTCCTTTCTTTCTTCTCCTATTCTGCATTTCAAAATTTTGTCTAGGTTTCTTTAAAAGCTTGTAAAATTAATACTGGATGAGTTTCTCCTTCTGGCTTTAAAGTAGGAAGCATTAGGATGCTTATATGCTAGAATCTGTGTTGTGACAGTGCCACGACATTTAACAGTGCCGCCACGACAGTATGCGCAAACGGTGATAGAGGCGCTCCGCAACTCGGCTGAGCGCGGGAGCGCCACCTAGCTACAAATGGCGGCCGCCGCATGTCACGGCATGGCAGTCGAATAAGAGATACTGAGTTGTTATCATGTAACCAGCTATTGTTTCAAAGTGAGTGTGTTTGAATATCCACGCAATTATTGGTCATTAAAGGTTATAACACATTTTGGCGACGAGGATGGGATATTTTCACTGCGTTGTGGATTTGTGTGTTCGTGACGGGGCAGACATGGAACAGCTTATGCAAGCGCTCATTGAACAACAAACACAGCTGACGGCTGCTATTCAGGCGTTGTTGACGTCGCTTACTCATCGTCTGTCTTCCTCTTCTCCGCCTCCGTTACCTCCTTACGACGAAGCCGCTGAAGACTGGGAGGATTATGAGAAGCGTTTGCGGCAACACTTCTTGGCTTTCAGCGTTGTCGACGCTCCTATGTGTAAGTCGTTATTTCTATCTTGGATTTCCTCACGGATCTGTCAGCTTCTATCTCAGTTAGCCCCTCTGCGGGAACCTGCCTCCTTCCAACAAATGTGTGACTTATTGTCTAACTATTACTGAAAAAACACCCACGTCATTGCCGTCCGCATGGCGTTCTACCGGTGTCGTAAATAGCCCCATCAATTTTACCTGGCGTGGGCGCCGGAACTACACGGTCTGAATAAGAAATGTCAGTTTGTCACAGACACTCATCATGAGTCTTATGCTGATTCAATGGTTAGGGATGCTATTCTACGGCTTGCTCCTGATAAAGAAGTTCAGCAACACACCCTACAATTGCCAAACCCATCGATGGTGGAAGTTCTAAGCCTTGCTCAATCCTTTGAAGTGTCTCACGCTGCTGGCGCGCAAATAGACGCGTGGTGTGATGTAGGCGCTGTACGGTCTACTTTCGACACGAACAATTTGCCTGTTTCACAGGAGAACGAAGATGTGGCGGCGGTTCACTCGCATAAACAATGTCGCGTTGGGCCGCAACACTCGCAGCGAAAACAGCGACCATAGAAGCAGGTTCGTTCCGCACTTCCTTCTTGTCCACGTCGTTTCGTACAGCATGACAGGGCCGCGGTTCCAAAACGTTGGGCCACGTGTAATTCATGTAGGAAAAAAGGCCACATTGCTTCTGTGTGTCAGTCCCCTAAAGTGCCTGTCGATGAGGACGAGGCATCGGACATGGATGTTAACTGTGTGCTTTCTCAAACAAATAAGTTGTTTGTTACTGTTCGTGTTCTGGATAAAGACAATCGCATGCAAGTGGACACTGGCTCTGCAATAACTCTCATTAATTCTCGTACGTATTTGGAGTTGGGCTCCCCTCCCTTGTCTCCAGTTACGCGAAATCTGAGAACTTATAATAAACAGAAAATTCCTATCATTGGACAGTTTGATGCTTCCACTGCCTACAAGTCTGTTGTTAGGCCCCTCACGTTTTATGTGGTGGATCATGCTGGCACTGAAAACCTGTTCGGTTATGATGCTTTCCAGTTGTTCGGGTTCTCCATTGATGATGATGTGCACCTCATATCTGAGGATATTCCATATCAACAGCTGGATGGATTGTCTTCTGAATTTTTGTCCGTGTTCTCTGCTGGTCTGGGTCGTGCCAAGGATTTTGAAGCCCACATTACTCTTAAACCTACAGCTTGCCCTAAGTTTTTCCGGGCACGCCCTATTCCGGTGGCGTTGCATGCACCTGTCAAGGCTGAGATAGACAGGTTAACAGCTTCAGGGATTCTCCTTCCTGTTACCTCCTGCAAATGGGCATCGCCAATCGTGGTGGTTTCTAAACCAAACGGGAGTCTGCGATTGTGTGGTGATTTTAAAGCCACTGTCAACACTCAGAGCCTCATTGACACTTATCCTCTTCCCCGTCCTGAGGAGTTATTTACCAAGCTCGCTGGGGGCCAGTTCTTTTGCAAACTTGACTTATCGGAGGCGTACCATCAGTTGCCGTTGGATGCTTCTTCCAAGGAATTTCTCGTCATCAACACTCCTTGTGGGTTGTATCAGTACCAGTGGTTACCATTTGGCGTCGCTAGCGCGCCAGCCATTTTTCAGCGGTTTTTGGAACAGCTCACGGCTTCCGTTCCCAGCTGCATAAACTATCTGGATGACATTGTTGTCACGGGGGCCTCCACTAAGGAGCACCTTCGCAATTTGCATTCGCTGTTTCGGGTTTTGCATTCAGCTGGGTTGAGGTGCAATCAGGACAAGTCACAGTTCTTCCAACCCTCGATTGTGTATCTTAGTTTCCACTTGTCCCGTGAGGGTATATGTCCTCTACGTCAGCACGTTGCAGCCATTAACGCTCTACCCCGTCCGTCTACGGTCAAAGAACTTCAGGCGTTTCTAGGTAAGATTGCTTATTATCACAAATTCATTCCATCCGCGGCGGCAGTAGCTCATCCTCTGCATCAGCTGTTACGCAAAAACATCCCTTTCTGTTGGTCCGATGAGTGTGAGCAGGCTTTTGTCCGCCTGAAGGCTCATTTGCAGTCAACACCTTGTCTTGCCACATTCCGTCCGGGTCAGCACTTGGTTCTGGCGACTGACACGTCACGGTATGGCCTAGGGTACTCTGTTTCCACATTGATAAGGAAGAACATCATGCGGTCGAGGGTTTTCCACTTACAGGTTCGCAGGTCGCGTCGGCTACTGCGCAGGACCCGGTCCTGCGTCAGGTGATCGGTTTTGTTCAACGGGGTTGGCCAGACAGGACCAAGGGCCGGGTATCGGATCCCCTTCACAACTACCATGCCTTGCGCCTTCGTCTGTCTGTTCGTGATGGTGTTGTTCTTCTGGCCACGGATGGCGCATCTCCACGGGTCGTCGTGCCAGCCTCTCTCCGCAAAGATGTTCTCAAATTGTTGCATGAAGGCCATTGGGGTATTTCTCGGACTAAGTCCCTGGCCCGCAGGCATGTTTATTGGCCCGGTATTGATTTGGACATCGCCCACATGGTTGCTGCGTGTGGTCAGTGTGCTCAACAACTGGCTGCATCTCGTACAATGCCCTCTCTGTGGCCTGATCCGGCGCAGCCATGGGAACGGGTGCACGCTGACTTTGCCGGCCCCTTCCTCGGTACTTATTGGCTACTGTTGATTGACGCCTTCTCGAAGTTTCCATTTGTTGTTCGATGTCCGTTGCCCACCACTGCGGCGGCGACGCTGGCTTTGTCCAAAATCTTTGCGCTAGAAGGTCTTCCATCCATGATCGTCACGGACAATGGCCCTCAGTTCTCTTCGCAGGCCTTCCGTGATTTTTGTACTGGACAAGGGATTCATCATGTTACAGCACCACCCTTCCATCCGCAATCGAATGGGGAGGTCGAGCACCTTGTCTGCACTTTCAAAAGCCAGATGAAAAAATTCCTTAGTGATTTTTCCACAGATGACGGTCTGCTGCAATTTCTGAGTTCTTATCGCTTCACGCCTCTGGGTGATCGCAGCCCTGCTGGACTCTTGCATGGCTGCCAACCGCGCACTCTACTGCACCTGCTTCACCCTGTCAGGCCTTGTGCTGTGTCCCCTAGTGCGGGAAAATACTCGGTGGGTGCCGACGTGTGGGCACGAGGGTATGGATCTTGCCCTAAATGGATTCCAGGGGTGGTCAAGGCTCTTCGCGGCCGCCGGCTTTGTGAAATACGTATGGACAACGGCATGGTTGTTCGCCATTACGACCAGATGCGCCCACGAGTGGTGGTCACTCCAGTGCCACTGCCCCTTCCTTCGCCTCCACCAGCCCGAGAAGCCAGTCCTGTCGCTGCTGCTGATCTACCGTACGTGTTGATGCAGCCGACATCGCTACCGCTTCCGAATACACCGGAACCGGCCCCAGTTGCGACACCACCGACTCCAGGACCCATCTCGCTGGAGCACACCCCCAGGTCCATGACACCTATGGATGCTGCTCCGGAGTTTTCACCCATCATCTTGTCCAGGAGGCATGTTCCACACACGAGCTTCGGTCCTGGGCATTTTCGACCATACTCTCGTGTCTCACCGCGGGATCTTCTCGGGGCCTCACAAGAGGCCATGGATGTCTCCGCACTGTCCGTGTCTCCAAGGAAGTGAGTGTTTTTTTTTCAAGGGGGGAAAAGTGTTGTGACAGTGCCACGACATTTAACAGTGCCGCCATGACAGTACGCGCAAACGGCGATAGAGGCGCTCCTCAACTCGGCTGAGCGCGGGAGCGCCACCTAGCTACGAACGGCACCAGCCGCATGTCACGGCACGGCAATCGAATAAGAGATACTGAGTTGTTATCATGTAACCAGCTATTGTTTCTAAGTGAGTGTGTTTGAATATCCACACAATTATTGGTGATTAAAGGTTATAACAATCAGATTGTTTTAGAAAGTGATTGTCTCCCACTAGTTACTTTTAGGAGGGATGTCCAACACCATTTCTTCTACTTTTATGGTGATGATCTTAACTATATCATGATTTAATGTTCTCCTCTTCAGCCCATATGTAATTACACCCAATATGGTAATATACTGATTAACATGGGTTATTTGTCTACTTTCATCCATATCTAGTCTACCTTTAACTCATCATCTTATTCTCTTTTCAAACTTTCTGCATGATAATTTGCAGTCATGCTTCTCTTCCAGCTAACACTGCTGTGTTCTCATCTACTTATAATAATAATAATAATAATAATAATAATAATAATAATAATACTGTCTTATTCAACGTCAAATCATTCACTGCGTAAGTATAAAAACAGCAAAGATTACAATTCTTGATAGACAACACAATAATACATTCTTCTGAAAACATCATTGATAAAATACAATAAGATTACACATAAATGGTTTATTGTTATTTACATTTTTTAAACTCTTCTTACTCTGCATGTAACTATGATATTATTCTAATGTGCAGAAAGGGTTTTATAAAAGGAAAGTAGGGTGAAATTCTTCCTTGAGAATGGTTACTTTTGGCAACTATGTGTTCCATACTTCTAAATGGGCCTCCAAACTCACTCAGAAAAACTCATTCTGCTTTTTGTTTCTAATTTATCCATATATCCAGATAACTGAATTTGGCTATACAGGGTGATTTTTTCCACTGTGTACGAACTCTAGGGATTGATCGATGAGACAACACGGAACAAAAAATGTCTAATGAACTTCCGTCTGGAAATGCGTGGTTTCCATACTGGATATCATGTATTCAATCATACTTTGTTACAGAGACTGCAGTCTAATACACACAGCCCCATGTAGCCACTGTTACAGTATGCATGGTTTCCTCCTAGAGGGCGGTACTGTTCCTCATGCATCATGCACTAGTGCCCTCTCCTGCCATAGTAATTGGTAATGTTGTGTCTAATTAACTTCTCTTGTTGACTCATCTTGCAGTGGATGTGTACAGCGTTGTACAAAATGGTTCTCTATTCAAATCAAGAGCCTGCTGACATGGTGTTTACTTATGGAAAGGCTAATGGCAATGGGCAGTGGGCAGCAAGGTTGTATCAGGAGACCTATCCTCACTGACAACAACCACAGCATTCAATGTTGGCAACACTGTTTCACTGTCTGTCAGAGACACAGTCATTTCAGGAAGCAGAAAAATGTGAAGGACATATCCTAAATGTTCAGATATGAGACTTGGAGGAGATTGTGATTGACACTGTGGAAGGTGACCGCTGTGTCAGTACCAGGCAGTTGGCCTGCTAGTGCAGAGTAAGCCTGACGACTGTGTGGAACATTCTCCATGACAATTGTTAGTACCCTTAATGCTTATAGTGTGTGCAGGGCTTACTAGCGGCAGACTTTCCACATCGAGAGCAGTTTTGTCACTGGTTTCTTCGCCAGACAACCATGCTTTTGGGATTTGTGTCACCCATCCTGTTCCACCTGTAAGTGGAGTGGTATCTTCAACTTTCATAACAGTCATCCTTGGAATAGTATGTAGAACCATTATGGTACAGCAACAGCAAATCATCAGCATCAGTGTAGACAGAATGTGTGAGCCAGGATAATTGGTGACCATATTTTGGGTCAGTCTTCCTTCCATGTTACCTAACAGACTGGGACTAGCTGTGTTTCTTGTGGGTGACTTTGCCTTCACTGCTGGAAGAAGTGCCATTGATGATTCCAAGGGTTATGTGGCTGCTACATGATGGTGCTCCAGCCCACTTTGCTGTTAACATCTAGACGCATCTCGCTCTTGTTTTCCTTGGTCGATGGATTGGATGAGGGGCTCGAGTTGAATGGCCTGCCCATTCACTGGACCTCAACCTGTCCAATTTCTTGCTATTGGGCCATCTTAAAAGTATTGTGTATGCAAAGCCCATTCCAGATGTGGAGACGCTGGAGCAGCATATTCATATTGCCTTTGACACTGTTCAGATGCTGCCTGGCTAATGTGAATGAGTGGGACAGAACATGTTACGGTGCATATGCACCCTGCATTGAGGCACATTTTCAACATATACTATAACTGTGGCTGCATGGTACAGCACATATTAGACAGCAGTCTCTGTGACAATGTATGACTGAATAAATGGCCTCTATCATGTATTTCTGGACATAAGTTCATTAGGCCTTTTTGTTCCAGATCCCTAGAGTTTGTACATGGTATAAGAGTTAAATGGACTATTCAGTGTATTCATATTTCCATTTGATCGCTTTATTATTTTGAAGAACCTTACGTTGCATCTACTCCTGACTTGATTCTACAGGCTACATGATCACTGCTAAAGTATTGTTTTCTTTTGTCACTCCATTATTTTGCTACTACTATTAAATTATTCAACAAACACAATACAATTTAATTCATAAAAATACCAAGGATTCACTACTTGTTTGTGATACTGATTTCATTGTGACGTTAAAATAATTTAACTTCTTAACAATTACATCATTCCTTTCCTTCAATCCTTTTTATGTACCTAACTGTTGTCATTGATCAACTCCTTACATAGTTCAACAAACTGCTCTACAGTCAGAGCAACTTTACATTGTCCTCTCAAGTGATGCGATGAACCACATAAGGCAAGTTCAAATGAACACTGTTTTCCACTTTATTCAAATTAAACAGTACAGTCTTTGCCATTGGGGTGAAGCGTTGATGCTGAAGTGTAATAATTTGTTGATACTAGTGATATACCAATCGAGTGAAGTTGTACCTTCTCCTGCATATGATGATAATATAATAGTGAGACACTTCTCCCTCGGACACACTAAGCACTCTCAGACTACACTGCCTACACTTGGTTGCTTGCTCTTTAATCTGTGTAAAACTGAACAAAGATGCTACATGCCTCTGGATAGCGAACCAGTGTGCCATCAGCCCAGTTGTGTTAACACCCACTTGTTGCAAGATGTCGATGAACACTGGTGTTCACAGTCTGTCTTAGTCAAAGTGAGTAAAATACCATTCAACAGTGACCTCTTCTTTTGCAGATGCTTCCTATCACCAATACAGCCTCTCTCTCCAAAGTGTTTCCAATCTGCAAAAGCCACCAACAAAATCTTCATTTTTACATTGCCAAATTCCCAGAACATTATTTCTGGGTCTGAAAGTTAACTTTAGTTCCAATATACTGTTTATTTAACTTCTTCAAATGTCCACCTTTCTTCTGTGTTCAGTGGTCCTGATCTACATGGCAGTACATTTTAATGACTGTTATGCACTTTCTGATCTAGTTCAAAATTTCTATTCCTTTACATTGATACATGTCCTTTGATAACAATGCCCAACTTCCTTTAATAGAATTCCAAGTTCAGTAATATGTATATTTTTCTACTTCCCCCTTCTTCCTTAAAACTTTTTGCTGTCCTTGGATTCCAGAATAAAACATGTTATAGCTTACTTAATGAGCAAAAATTTTCAGGGAACTTTCCCACTTTGAACAATAGCTTCCTACTGTTCCTTCATTTTCAAGTAATTTACTATTATTGTCAAGTTCTGTATCTTCTTGATTAACAATCACTTCTGTTGAGGATGTATTATGCAGTTATCCAGATGTCTACTGTTTTTATTTCCATATTTTCTGATACACACTTCCTCCATTTTTCACTGTATCTTTCCTATTACTCTCCTTTCTCAGTAGGAGTTACAAATTTGGTGACCACATATGTAGGTTGATCTTAGATTTTCAGTAGCATGTGAATCTTCTTTTTCTTCTTCTTCTTTTGCTTGTGCCTTACTCCCATGTTTCACAGGGTTGGCATGGTTAGGTTCAGACTTGGTAAGGTCTGAAGGCCAGATACCCTTCCTGCTGCCACCCCATACCCCCTGGGATAGAATTAGTGTACCCCATTGCTCTGCGTCTAGTGTAATACATGGAATAGTGCAAACGTGCAGATGTCTGCGAGTCATATAACGGAGGCGGGATGTGGGGATCAGCCCAGCATTCACCCAGTGGGAGGTGGAAAACTGCCTTAAAACCACATCCAGGCTGGCCGGCACACCAGCCTTCATTGGCCACCTGTTGGGTGGATTCTATCCATGGCCGGCGCACCTATCCAAGTCCAGGAAGCAGCTCATTAGCGCTCTTGGCTACCTTGGCGGGTTCAGTGGCATGTGAATCAATATTTAATATCGACCTTAAATGCCATGGTGTTCTATAACACTTATTTCTTCACCAAAAATTGTCCTTCTAGTTCATGACATGCTTTTATAAATCCTTCCACAGATATTATATGGTTTTGTGTACAGTAAAGTCCACATTATTCAGGAGATATTTTCTTTTAAATTGAACCAGTAGACAGCACTTTGTGTATCCAGACAATGTTTATTAATGCGGAAGGAATAACAATTCTCTTTATGTCCTTCAGACAGTCATTGATGTAATTCACATTTCAAGAAGTCTCCAGAAAAAGTGTCTCAGTAACATGCATCTAGAGTTCTTTCAAATACAGGAATTAATATAACATAGCATTAAGTTTTTCAACATTAAAATCAGTAACTCTTGTCTGATGCCAGGTTTACCTAATTACAGAGATGACTCAAAAGCACTTTCAGAATATGCAAACAAAATTTTCTAACCAAACTTTTGTACCATTTCTATGTACCATTATACAATAGTGGAAATAAGTTGTAAACAAATTTTCACTCCACTACAGATAGGAACAGAGAACAATAGATCATAGTGATTTTTATAACAAATGTCCATTCAACTATAGACAAGAACAAACAACATTAGATTAGAGGAAACTGCAGTACATAAAGCTACAGGCAGTAAAAAAATAAATCTCTCTCTCTCTCTCTCTCTCTCTCTCTCTCTCTGTCACACACACACACACACACACACACACACACACACACACCACTCTAAATTGCTGCTGCATATAAACACATTTAATTCACCACAGAAGAGTTATAATCACCTTTGGCAATGAGAGCTGCATTAGCATGGTCTTGTGTAAGTCTGTCAGAGGCAGTATCCAGTGCCACAAGCCCTGCTGCTGCTAGCACACCCACTTGCCGCATTCCCCCTCCAAGGGCTTTCCGTAGGTACCTTGCTCTGAAACACAAAATATGTTGCTCAGAATACAGTTTTTAATGACACACTAAAAAATTATTTTAAACAGTTCTCAGTATTGTATCCAGTTTGAGACTGAAAGGATTTTACCGATACTAATAATCACGTCAGAAAAAAGGTAAGCCAACATTTGAAAATAATTAACTATTTTTAGTTTTATTTGGTTGAGCTCAGGAACTATTGGAGGGTTTTTGATACAGCTTTTACTGATGGACTGATTCACGAGGTAACTTTGTGTATACCATTAGATATTACAAACAAGTCATGTGACCATGTTCATGTGAAGTTGAGACAGGTCACTAATGACAAATAACCTTTCCATTCCCCATAAGAGAAATTTGTCAAATTTCAGAGCAAATGCTTACAGAATTGCTAACTGTAAGTGGTTGGCACTGGAACTGCAACAGTGAATTTGATGAGAAAATATCACATTGAAAAAAGTGTGAATTTCATTATTACATTGCTGCAAATTTGTGACAAATGATAAGAAAATCACTCAATTGTCAATAAAAATATTTTGAACAGGTACTCTACTGCCAGGGTCACAAAACAAATTTTCTGTGTAACTGGGATTCAGTGTCACCAGATGAAGTCAAACACAACAGATGGATTATAAAGTTCAAAAGATATGAAGTATCTGAGAGGATTCAGTAACAACTGAGCTGTAAAAACATACTAGGTCACAAATTATGAATAAATTACAACAGTTGGCACAAGAACTCTGGAGCCCAGTAACAAGAAATACACATCAATATAGTCACTAATTTAAAAGTGTAGTTAATACCTGTAGAGGCATCTCACTTCAGTCAGAGATGTACAATATATTCTCAATGATACATTTGTTGCAGTGAGAGGGGCAAATGTACTGTAGAACAAGTAAATATCAGGTTATTTTCCAAAGAGGATGATTCTGTATGGGACAAAACATATCTCCAACCATTAACAAAGGTCAGAGCTGTAAGAAACTAGAAATGTGTACTGCTACATCTGGACTCCAGAAAAGCTTGAGGCCTCTAGGGGGAACAGATCAAGATATTACTGAAAACATCAGTAAGCATAACATTAAAAGTTAAATTTAATTTTATCCATTTCTGACAGTGTTGCTTCTGTGGCTATATTATTTTGTAAAGTAAAAAAAGCAAATCACTTTCAGACACAAATAAGGATTTTTATTTCAATGGACATTTTGAGCCCTGGTGGCTCACCTTCAGGTGCTTGATCAGTCTACATTGTTTCTCAACTTTAGGTTAATACTGGTCCTGTTAAGATTTCATAGGTATATTACAAAGTTTCCCACTGGAACTACAACCACTACCTCACTTAAAAACCAGGTAACAACTACAGGAAACAGTACATAACTTTTTGGTGTTTTCTTAGTTTTGCAAAAAATGCAGTCACACAATGTGCTACCTTGCAATATATGTATGTTACCTTAACAGGACCAGTATTAACGTGAAGTCAAAAACTGATGTAGACTGATCAAGCACCTTGCGACAGTTCTTTATTTCTTCGTTTGTTGTCCTTGGTGTCAACGTACAGCATTGATACACTGGCTAAAAATGGGTTGTGGAAGTACAACACTGAGTACTTTAAATGATGTAGCCGAAAGGTGCACATTTGCGTTTCACAGTACTTTACTTTCACTGTTCACAACCCCCCAATAATACATAGTTATATGTGGCCTATGCACTATTGTTTTAACTTTCCATAAGCCTCATTAATAGTTTGCAGGCGAACCTCCACATACTGCTACAATAGCTTACTATTGATCATCTATAAGCAATAAAAACCTAACCACAAATTTCACAGTTCTTGAAGACTAGAAAGGTACATATGGAGCACAAACTGTCATTGTTTTAACACCTGGCCTGATTGTATTACACTTGTTTCACAGATGCACTGTTGTTGATCTAACCAGTAACAGTTTCCTTGTCTGAAACTCAGCCGTGGACTGATTGTCTCGGGACCAAAAATCAGGCATTCAAAGTCATCGCCATGCAATTCCTGGTGCATAGAAATATGATACGGGTGCAATCAATGTTGATGTAGCATTCTCAACAGCGACGTTTTTGAGATTCCCTGTTCTTGCATAGTTTGTCTGCTACTGATGTGAGGATTAGCCACGATAGCAGCTAAAACACATACTTGGGCATCATCATTTGTTACAGGTCGTAGTAGACGTTTCCACATGTGGCTGAACACTTCCTGTTTCCTTAAATAATGTAACTATCCGGCGAACGGTCTGGATACTTGGATGATGTCATCCAGGATACCGAGCAGCATACATAGCACACACCCATTGGGCATTTTGATCACAATAGCCACACATCAACACGGTATCGACCTTTTCTGCAATTGGTTAAAGGTCCATTTTTACACGGGTAATGTATCACGAAGCAAATACCATCCGCACTGGCGAAATGTTACGTGATAGCACGTACTTATACGTTTGTGACTATTACAGCGCCATCTATCACAAAGCGAAAAAAGTGGTCCAACTAAAACATTCATATTTCTTTACGTACTACACAAACATGTAGTAAAAAATCGGGGTTCCTATTTAAAAAAAAAATGCAGTTGAGATCCATTTGACCTATGGCAGCACCATCTAGCGAGCCAACCATAGTGCCATCTGGTTTCCCCCCTTCAAGCTAGACGAGTTTCGTTCTTTGTAGTTTTTTCGTTTGATGCTTATTTCGTGAGGTATTTAGCCTGGTCACTATAAACGTCCGCAGCTCATGGTCTTGCGGCAGCACTATTGCTACCCGCGCATGGGGTCCCGGGTTCAATTCCCGGCAGGGTCAGGGATTTTTCCTGTCTCGAAATGACTGGGTGTTGTTATGTCGTCCTCATCATCATCATCATCATTCATCCCCATTACGGCCGGAGGAAAGCAATGGCAAACCACCTCCGCTAGGACGTTGCCTAGTACAGTGGTGCGTGTCTCCCGCATCGTCCCCTACGCTCCTCGGAGTATGGGACCTCCTCATCATCATCACTATCAATGGACCACTCTGTATATCCTCACAATAATAAGTGCTGAAACTACACATTGTTCGAAGTTAAATTTATAGAAATTACAATTAAAATTTAAATCATTAATTTTACTGAATGCATCGAAAAATTCGTTCCTTTCTTCTACTACAAGGTTTAGCCCAAATTATTTGTTTAAATGATAAAATTAACATATATAGTTACACAAACAATACTTTTGACAAAACTGTTAATTACTTTGGAATTAATTAAGGGATGGCTTTGCTAACACGTTTTTGAATAGATCCAAATAGATCCTTTAAGAATACTATTAGTTGTTCCTCCTAATGTTTATATTTAGTACAGAATTTATATTTGTTTATACATCAACAATAGAATTTAAGTTAGGAAACAATTACTGATTTCACCATGTAGCAAAAGACACTAACTAGGCATAATTGAAATAAATTAGAAAACCAATTACACAAATAAAACTATGCACAAAATTAGATCTGCTGTTATATTTTTTAAGACTAAGGGCCAACATTTCTCTTTTATGAAAATGCAGATTATATTCAAGTATGTTAATGGTAATTAGTTAAACCTGAAAAAACAAATGTAAAGACACAAATGGCAAAACAAGAGGGGAAGTAAAAATATCCCAGCTAGATTCCTCCCAACCTGAAGGGCTCCCAGGGCTTGAAATGCATTGTGCATTGGAAGAAAAATCACGATTTTAGAGGGCTGTTTGTTTTTTATTCCGCAAAAGTTAAATTACTAGGTGAGATTCCAGAACCATTTGAATTGAAAATAGAGAAATAAGGGATATACTATGGCCAAGACACAAGTGGACCACCATGTTGCTGTACATGCTGCCAAACATGATATCCTTCATTTCAATGACTGCTTCACAATCTGTCATATGGATCCTTCGCACCAACACCAGCTTTTCTGAATTGCGCAGTCTCCCTGCAATACATCTTATGTTCCCATAACCCTCCTGGCCTCAACTTTTGTTAGTCACTGTCCTCACCCATCCAGCCCTTTCCCTGTCCCCATTCCAGCACTACGCAGCTGTCATTCCACCATCACACTCAGTCTTTTTACTTCTCTCCTTTTGTGTTATTTCTCCCCCCACCCCCCCACCCTCCCCCCTGCCAACCATCTAACCTGCAGAACTGCACTGTCCACCAATATGATTTGTGCTTTGTAAACAAATATTGTATACTAACTAAATTGTAGTTTACAGAGTTCTAAAACTGGTGACAAACCCTTATGAATTTTGTGTGTGCTGTATAGCACTAATCCTTAACTGTGCACAGAGGAATTGGAAAACAAGTAATCAAAGAAAAAGATACTAGAGAGAAAACAAATCAGCTACAAGGAAGAGACCATGGGTGTCAAATGATTAGTAGTCACTGATAATATATTCTGCTTCCTGAGGAAATGGAATTGGCCATCACACTAGTTAAAACTCTGAAGGAGATTGCATTAAAAAATTGTATACAAATATTGTTTGGCAAAAAAAAGTATGTCACCAGCATAAAGGAAACACTGTAATCCAACTTCTTGGAGATTGATAGAACAGATGAGGTTCAAGCATCTTAGTGAGATCATACAACTGAATGGACAAGACAAAAGAGAAAGTTTTGAGAGGGCCTTTACAGTGGACTTGTCACTCTCTGAAAACGGAAGCTGGATCTTTTTACTTCTCCTCTTGTTTTGCCATCTGCCTCCTTAAAATTCATTTTCTCATGTCTGACTAATTACCATTGACATAAGTGAATATAATCCGCATTTTCAGAAAAGAGAAAGGTTGGCCCCACTTTTAAAGAATATAACATCAGATCTAATTTTGTGCTTAGTTTCATGCATGTAATTGATATTCTAATTTATTTTGACTATTTCTAGTTAATACTTTTGTTATGGGGTGAAATCAGTAATAGCTTTGTAACTTAAATTCTATTGTTGCTTTATAAACAAATATAAATTCTGTACTAATTATAAACATTTGGAGGAACAACTAATACTATTCTTAAAGGATCTATCTGGTTCTATTCGAAAACATACTAGCAAAGCCAGCCCTTAATTTGTTCCGAAGTATTTACCAGTTTTGTCAAAAGTATTGTTTGCATAACTACATCCATTAATTTCATGATTTAAATAAATAATTCAGCCTAACTCCTGTAGTAGAAGAAACTGTTAAAAAGATGGAATTTTTCACTGTATTCAGTTAATTTAATGAGTTAAGTTTGAATTGCAGCTCAGTCGGCATCCATCTGTGGCAGCGCGAACGTCTCTGCACATCTGGTTTTTTTCGATATTCGAATTTGAAATGTGCGCTGCAATCAAAAATGCCACCAGTTGTGAGGTGCAGTCGGTGATACAGTTTTGTTGGCAGAAAACTTAAAACCTATATAAATTAATCATGACCTGTGCAAAGAGTACAAAACAACATAATGAGCGAATGTTCCATCCGGAAATTTTGCATTCAGTTTAAAAATGGCCGAACCAACATTCATAGTGAAGAGAAGAATGGATGGGTGAGCATTGTTACTGATGATCTTGTCGCTGAAGTTGGTGAAACGATTTGTGAAAACCGTTGCTTCACAATAAAGGAGCTTTCGCTTTCTTTTCCACAAGTTTCATGGACTTTGTTGTTTGAAATTGTCACTCAAAAGCTAGGCTATCACAAATTTTGTGCACAATGGGTGTGTGGCTCACTGGCTGAAGTCTTAGGCAGCAAAATTTTATGACAAAGGTATTTCAAATCCCATCCACTGCTATGATAAGTGCCTCAATGTGTTTGGTGACAATGTGGAAAAGTAGTATGTCAGTCACTCTTTCAGATGTATATAATAAAATGTATTTCTTGTACTTAGTTTTTTTTATGCCAAAACATTTCCTACTTTCCAAATAGCCTTCATAACAGCAAGTGTATGAGGTAAATATGTTAAGTGTTTACTGGACGTTGGTAGTGATTTGAATGGCATTTCACAGGCATTTTTTTGAGTATATTAAGAACACAGAGGATATAGTGATGATGCTTGTGTCTGGAATAAAAATTATTGGTGCTACTGTTAAGCTATCAAAGAGTGTGAAACAAGAGGTACTATTAACTGTGGAATTTGTAGGGCAGCTGCTGGAGTGCAATTTTGTTGTGATTCAAAATCTCAGCATTGAGGCAATATTTGGGACTAATTTCTTGTGAAAATAGCAAGTAGGGGGTTCAACATTCTGTGTTGGATTCATTATGTGGAGATAATGCTTAGCCCAGCTGTTTGTCTCATTTTTCATGTTTCCTGAGACAGTCAAACTCTTCTCCTATCCTATCTGTAGTTTTTAGGTGAATCAGAAACATCCTATCTTTGACTTTCATATGATTTTGTACAGCAGGATGATTTAGTAGAGGAATATTTTAGGCAAGATTTCTCAAGTATTATTTATATACATTATGTTGTGTTAATTATAAGTAAGGGAGTAAAAGGATGGAAGAAAGTAAAGTGGTACCATGGTTAAAGAATTACTGTCAAACAAAGAGGTAAGGTAAACAGAAAATGAAAGGTGTCAGCATGTGTGGGGGAGAAGGTGCAGATTATCTGAAAACTATAACTAACATCTGAAGTAATCAGCTCATTGGTGCAGCAGCAGAGGCAATATATAGTAAGAACCATCTTGAATATTAGGCCTTAATATTAATTCTGGTATAATAGAAGTGTTTGTGTTCAGTGCAATGGAGATAACTATCTACCTGTGTCATGGCACAGCCTTTTCTAACATTAAGTAATTCCAACTATAAACTTAGTTGCCTGGAGTAATGTGTGTGGAAAGAATAAGCAAGGTTTGAATGTATATTGCCCTTCAGACTGCAATCATAAGCAATTTGATGGAATAAAGTGAAATAATAGTTTTTCTAAGTGATAATTTTGTCTGATCGGTAATGAGAGTTAAGTTTGCTTTAGCATAAGGACCTGTTACTGTGGAGTGTTTTTCAGTAGAATCAGTTTTGCATTAGATAAGCAGGGCAGGTGTTTATGCATTAGTTAATGAGGTAATAATGAAATAATAATATAATGAATAATCTTAGGGTCTTAATGGTTAGGGAGCCTGTCTCTGCTGTAGCAATATTGTTTAAGAATGCCCTCCACTATCTAACAAGGGAAGAAAGGTAAGTAAAATAATGGAGCTGACAGATATGATTCATGAAAAAGATAAATGTATACAAACAAATGTGGTGTAACTATATTGGTGATCTAATTTTGAACTAGACAACATTGGGTACTGTGTAAATTATGCTATTCGCGACACTGCAGCTGGGAATGAGAGCATAACAGAAAGAGCAATATTTTAGTGAGGGAGAAGTCATATAATGCTGCATCATTGGATCTATAGGTTATCTGAAAACTTCTGTTTGTGTCCTGGGGAATTATGAGCTTGGAATGGTAATATTGGAATGAAGAAAAGTAATTTTGTTGATTAACTGATAACTGAAGTGCTAGAATGATGTGAATATTCTGACAGGTCAACTATTTGGTAGCATTTTGTGATGATTTAATTTTCTGGTTGAATGAGAGTAGTGCTCAGAGCTGAGTAGAGGAGTGGGGCAATGATTTGGTACAACTTCCATCCCCTTAATTCTGACTTGAGTAGTAATTAAGTTATGTGGTGGTGATTCTATTCTTTTTTATAACATAATGATTAGTAAATCTATGTTACAGCACATCTTGAGTTTTTGCTATTTTGAAAATGGGAAAGAAACAAAAGTCTTCCAAGTTTGACCAGTTTCAGACACAGTTACGACTTAGAATAACGTTTTGTATTGTAATGTGCACTTGATTTTAAATTTTTACTAGTCACCACCTTCTGTACTACAGTCAATTTTAGTGCTAATTATTGTGATGTTATGAGGACTGTGCAACGTACCTATTTATGAAGTAATGGCTATCATTTTTAGTGTGAAACATTTTTTCTTAGACTAAGTTAGAAGTAAAAGTAAGTGTACTAAAATAAGATATTTTGTCTAATTTTTTCATGTACTGTGGCAGAGGAGAAACACCTCCAAGGTAATGGACAACTTGGTGAGAAAACATGTAGATGCTCAAAAATCTGAAAGTACTTGTGAAAAATACTAAACATTTAGCAAGTGAAATTTTCTGCCTACAAGTAAACTGCAATGCGCAGTAATTTAACTTTTTGCCACCCGTGAGGATTTATTCTTTTAAGCAAGACAGGAATTGTACAAAGTGTTACGTATCTTAGAATGTAATCTTTGTTTACGCAAAAAGGACATCACTTATGATGAAGATGCCTACTTTAATTAAAAGTATATCTTGTGGATATTTTGTGCCAGTGTACAATACAATATATGTAAATATTTTGTATGGGGATTTTCATATGGCCAGTTCATATAAGTATAAATTTGAAATACCATATGTACTGCACTTTTGATAAGATTTTGTAGATAATATTTTTTTTTGTGTAGATTGTTAAACCCAATGTCTGGGGTCACTTGTGGTCATTGAACTGCCCAGTTAGCTATTTCTAATATCTATCTGGTCAGTCCAATGAGGGGGTGATGTGATGAAGCAAGCTGGGATTTTTTACTTTCCCTCTTGATTTGCCATCTGCCTCCTTAAAATTCATTTGTTCATGTCTGACTAATTACCCCTCACATAGGTGAGCGTAATCTGCATTTTCATAAAAGAGAAAGTTTGGCCCTCAGTTTTAAAGAATATAACACCAAATCTAATTTTGTGCTTAGTTTTATGTATGTAATTGATTTTCTAATTTATTTTGACTATTCCTCGTAAATACTTCTGTTATAGGGTGAAATCAGTAATTGTTTTGTAACTTAACTTCTGTTGTTGACTTATTACCAAATATGAATTCTGTACTGTTTGCATAACTCTCTTTCAAATTCTGAAGGTGGCATGGGTAAAATACAGGGAGCGAAAGGCTATTTACAATTTGTACAGAAAGCAGATGGCAGTTATAAGAGTTGAGGGACATGAAAGGGAAGCAGTGGTTGGGAAGGGAGTGAGGCAGGGTTGTAGCCTCTCCCCACATTTATTCAATCTGTATATTGAGCAAGCAGTAAAGGAAACAAAAGAAAAGTTCGGAGTAGGTATTAAAATCCATGGAGAAGAAATAAAAACTTTGAGGTTCGACGATGACATTGTAATTCTGTCAGAGACAGCAAAGGACTTGGAAGAGCAGTTGAACGGAATGGACAGTGTCTTGAAAGGAGGGTATAAGATGAACATCAACAAAAGCAAAACGAGGATAATGGAATGTAGTCGAATTAAGTCGGGTGATGCTGAGGGAATTAGATTAGGAAATGAGACACTTAAAGTAGTAAAGGAGTTTTGCTATTTGGGGAGCAAAATAACTGATGATGGTCAAAGTAGAGAGGATATAAAATGTAGACTGGCAAAGGCAAGGAAAGTGTTTCTGAAGAAGAGAAATTTGTTAACATCGAGTATTGATTTAAGTGTCAGGATGTCGTTCCCGAAAGTATTTTTATGGAGTGTAGCCATGTATGGAAGTGAAACATGGATGATAAATAGTTTAGACAAGAAGAGAATAGAAGCTTTTGAAATGTGGTGCTACAGAAGAATGCTGAAGATTAGATGGGTAGATCACATAACTAATGAGGAGGTATTGAATAGAATTGGGGAGAAGAGGAGTTTGTGGCACAACTTGACAAGAAGAAGGGATCGGTTGGTAGAACATGTTCTGAGGCATCAAGGGATCACCAATTTAGTACTGGAGGGCAGCATGGAGGGTAAAAATCATAGAGGGAGACCAAGAGATGAATACACTAAGCAGATTCATGAGGATGTAGGCTACAGTAGGTACTGGGAAATGAAGAAACTTGCACAGGATAGAGTAGCATGGAGAGTTGCATCAAACCAGTCTCTGGACTGAAGACCACAACAACAACATTGCATAACTATATCTGTTAATTTCATGATTTAAGCAAATAGTTCAGTAGTAGAAGAAACTGTTGAAAGACAGAATTTTTTGATGTATTCAGTTAATTTAATGAGTTAAGTTTTAATTGTAATTTCTCTAACTACCATATTATGTGGCAATAACTGTGTGGTTAGGTTTTTAGTGCTCGTAAATGTTCAACAGTAAACTATTGCAGCATGTTGTTGTTTGCCTGCGTACTATTAATGACACTTACCAAAAGTTAAACAATAGTGCACTGGCCATATAACTATATTGTTGGGGGGTTGTGAACAGTGAAAGTAAAGAATTGTCAAACACAAATGTGCACCTGTCGACTACATCATTTAATGTAGGCGGTGTTGAACTTCCAACCCTCCCACCCCCTCCCCTCCCCCATTTTTCAGCGAGTATAGCAAGACAGTACATTGACACTGAGGACCATCAGTGAAGAAATAAAGAAGGCGAACGTCAGAACTCCATCTAATAAAGAGGGTGTTACATCTCTGGAAGGCAGTGGACAACATAGACAAAGTACCAATGCAAATTGCTGGCTAAGAAGGGTAAGAAGGGGTACTGTCACATAATTAAGATCACTGCATGTCACATGATGTGGATCATGCTCCTCTTGGCATAGTTTAGGGATGCAGTACAGATTGGCTTCCTCACTTTGTGGTATTCGTTTATGCTGCAAACACTATTTAGGCTGCTGGGCTTCTTTACAATGTGCTGTGCACTACCAGGATTTATTTGCTAACAGTTTACAGCGTATTTAAAATTATACTTTTAGCAATTATTAGTGATCCCACCAAACTGTATACCAGAATAGTTACTTTCAGTCCCATACATCCTCCCACCACCACCTGTTCCAGTCTGGTCACAAACATCACTTATCCCATCAAAGGCAGGGCTACCTGTGAAACCAGTCATGCGATTTACAAGCTAAGCTGCAACCACTATGCTGCATTCTATGTGGGCGTGATGACCAACAAGCTGTCTATCCACATGAATGGCCACCAACAAACTGTGGCCAAGAAACAAGTTGACCACCCTGTTGCTGAACACGCTGCCAAACATGATATCCTTCATTTCAATGACTGCTTCACAGCCTGTGTCATATGGATCCTTCCCACCAATACCAGCTTTGCTGAATTGTGCAGGTGGGAACTCTCCCTGCAATACATCCTATGTTCCTGTAAGCCTCCTGGTCTCTACCTTCGTTAATCACTGTCCTCACCCATCCAGCCCCTTCCTGTTCCCATTCCAGCACTACACAGCTGTCATTCCACCATCACACTCAGTCTTTTTACTTCTCTCTTTTTCCGCTTTTTACTTCTCTCTTTTTCCGCTTTTTCTCCCCCTCCCCACCTCTCCCCCGTCCACCATCTAACCTGCAGTACTTCACTGTCCACAAGCCCCACAAAAGTATTCCTCCCCCCCTCCCTGCCCCAGCCTCCTCCTTACACCCACCCAGTCACCACTCCCATCATGCACTGTTGCTGCTGCTCGCAGTGCGGTTTCAGTTGTCTGAGACTGCAGTCATGTGTGTCTGTGTGTGTGTACAGCTATTGTTGACAAAGGCCTTAATGGCCAAAAGCTTTATTTCTGACAGTTTTTTTGTTGTGACTATCTGTAACTCAGCATCTCTGCTATATTGTGAATGGTAACTTTCCTTTTCATAATATTGTTACATTCTATCAGTACTAATATGATTTGTGCTTTGTATAGCAAATATTATATTCTAACTAAATTGCAGTTTAAAGAGCTCTAAAACTGGTGACAAATCTTTATGAATTTTGTGTGTGCAGCATAGCCACGGATCTGGCATTCTTGAAATTCGTATAGCTACAAGAAAAATGTAATGAGTAACAGCTAAAGCAACCAGCACAACAAGAAAAATGTTGGAACCAACAAAGAAAGTGCCATCAGCAGCTGCCGGAACAGCTTTTGAAGCAAAAACAGTGACAGGCTGCATTGATTCCACTGGCTGCACATCCCTGTCTATTGTCCTATGCCAATATACATTTTTTGAATACATCAAGAAGGGATGGGATACATATGGCCATTGTCCTTAACAGCATCCTGAGTCATTCAGCCATGCATAATTTCTTTAGAAACTGCAGAGGCATTTGATCAGTCTGAGTGCTTTACAATAACTGAAATTTCAAATTCAGTCAGTTATTCTTGAAAATAATTTTGCTAGTAGTCCTATGAGTTTAGATACTGGGCACCTACATATTCTTTTTCACATCTGTACACTTACTCTGCAAGCTAACATATGATGCATGATGGAGGGTACCTTGTATCACAACTAGTCACTCCCTTTCCTCTTCTGGTTGTAAAAAGAGCATGGGGAAAATGACTTCTATGAGCTGTGTGAGAAAAGTAATGAGATTGACAACTCTTCAAGCAATCTGATAATGATGTGTTGTTCTATTTGTGTAGCCCAGTGCGTTCATCCCTTCCAGATACTTAGTCCAAGTTTCAGATTCATACAGCCATCATGTGATTTTTGAGAGTGCCATAAGTGAAGTTGCATTTTCATTGTGTGTTATGACAATGGAACAGCTGAGTTAGGAGCAACATTATGCTATCAAGTTTTGTTTTAAACACAGGGAATTTGTGAGTGTGACCTTTCAACAGTTAAAAGTTGCCTAAGGGCATATTCCTTATTAAGAACACAAGTTTTGCTCTGGCACAAATCATTTTTGGAAGGTTGAGAATACGAAGATGAACTTCAATTCAATTCAATTCAATTTATTAGCGTCCTTGTAGTACATCATCGAAATGATATAGGACTTGTCAATAAACATTACAATTTAAAATACATATACATGAAAATTTGTAATTGAATTTACATGTCACTTAGGCATTACAATTTTAATAGAACTTTTAGAACATTAACATAAAAATACACAAGTAGGATAACAACGTACAAAAAAAAAAAAAAAAAAAAAAGTTAGTGATTTTCACATCAAAGATTATTTACATTCTTACATTAACAGTTTCACACTTTCATAGAAACAGCAAGTATTTAAATGTGAGCAATTACACATATTTAGTATGTCAGGGAAATATTAACTGCGCTTTTATTGTCAACGATTCACAAACTCTTCAATACTGTAAAAACTATTGTTCAATAACATGTTTTTTAATTCTCTTTTAAATATGTACAGTTTTGGTATTATTTTTAGTTCTTTGGGGAGAGCACTGTAGAGGATTTTGGGTTGGTATAGTACACTTTTGTGATACATAGCTGTTTTATGAATTTCTCTGTGGAAATCATTCCTATTCCTTGTTTTGTAGTTGTGAAATTCTCTGTTTAATGTAGACAATTCCTCGTGTTCTTTTAAGAAACATATGCCTTCATATATGTATAAAGATGGTAGTGTCATGATTTTTAATTCTTTGAAAGCTTGCCTACAAGAGTCTCTATATCCTATACCTTTTATTATTCTGACTGCCTTCTTTTGTAGTCTAAATGAGTGTTTTGTTAGACTGATGTTCCCCCAAAATTGTACGCCGTATCTTAATAAACTGTCCATGAATGAGAAATAAACACATAACACTGTTTTAATATTACATGAGCTTTTAAGCATTCTAAGTATATACATGTTTGACTTAATTTTTTGTTCAATGATATTACATGCTTTTCCCATCTTAAGTGTTCATCAAACCATACTCCCAAGAATTTAGTGTATGATGCTTGTTCAATCTTACACTTACCCAGTTCTACTGTAAGGTAGACCTACAATTTCAAAGACTGACAAAAATGTCAAACATACCTGTGCTCTTGTGAGATTATACTGATATTTAAGAACAAAGATGATGAGTGACCTGTTAAAACTTGAAAAACTTTTGCTATACATCAAATTTTGAATGAAGTTTTACGCATGTGAAAGGTTTGTGCCAAAGTGATGCCGAAAAACTTCATAACAAAGCAGATCGATAATCGAAGAAACATGAGCATTGATCTTCTTGAGAGGATTGCAAGTGACCAGAGATGGTTCATTTGCATGGTCATAGGTACTAAATTCTAGATTTTGAGTATGATCCTGAGACAGAGAGACAAAGTGAGGAGTGGTACACTGAGATGCCTCCTCGACCAAAAAAAGTTCAAATGAGTAAATCAAAGATCAAAACAATGCTGATTTCCTGTTTTGACAGTATGGGTCTCCTGCATAAAGAATATGTTCCTCCAGGACAAACTGTCAACCAAGTGTTTTACAAAGATGTCCTTGAAACGCTCAGGAACATGGTGATCAAGTGAGACCAGACACTGCAGAGAATTGATGCTACACCATGACAATGCCCCATGTCACATGGCCACTTTTATCACGGAATTTTTGACCTCAAAAGGCATTCCTGTTGTTCAACTGCCCCCCTGCTCGCCTAATTTGAGTCCACGTAACTTTTTTCTTTTCCTAAAATGGAAAAAGTCTTAAAAGGACATCATTTTAGGACTCTTGAGGACATTTAGAAGAATGTGACTGAGATGTTAAAGGCGCTACCAGCTGAAGCCTTTCAGGGCTGCTACCAAGATGGGTGACAATGACTCTGCTGGTGTGCAGCTGCCAAAGGAAACTACTTTGAAGAGGACAATATTGTTGTTTGAAAAAAATAAAAACTCTGGTAGATAAAAAAATTCAGTCTCATTATTTTTCTCACACATTTCGTATAACCTCCATTCAAGCCTTAATTTCTCTTCTCTTGTCTTCATGATCCTTACATGAAATGTATAGTGGCAGTGGTAGAATTGTTCCACACTCACCATCAAATGACAGTTCTCTAGATTTTGTCAATAGTTTTTCTTGAAAAGAATGTTGTATTCCACCCAGGGATTCCCATTTGGGTTCACAAAGCACCTACATAATACTCGTATGTTGATCAAATGTACTTGTAACAAATCTATTGGCGCACCTCTGAATTGATTCAATGTCTTCCTTTAAACAAAGCTAGTGAGGACCCCCAACACTCAACCAGTACTCAAGAATGGATCAAACCAGTGCTCTATGCATGGTCTCTTTTATAGATGAAATCCATTTTCCTATAATTCTCCCAATAACACAAAGTTGCAAATGAAATATACAAGACTTTCCCAGCCTTGGTAAAAATTTTCACTCAGCACAGCAGTCTCTACACATAAAATCATATCTGCATGAGATCAGTAAAGAGTCTGAAATTGTGTCATTTCATTTGAATAAGTGCCTGCACCTGGGTTTCAGGCTGGATCCTCCATTTATGTTTGATGCTGAAGTGCTATTCCAGAACATGGAGAGCCTTGGCAATTCTGTTTGTATGTAAGTGGGAACCTGCAGTAGACTGGGGTGGAAGTGAGAATTTGGATCGAGGAGGGAGGTGTGTCCGGGTAATCCATGCAGTTGTGTGAACTGCTGTGCCAAGGTGACCTAGGAGCATACCTGTCCAGTAAGCAGGAGACCCTGTTCAGTTCCTGGCCTTGGTACGAATTTTCACTCGCTGCTTTAGTCTACATACATGAAACCAAAGTTGACCATTCATCTTCCTCACTACCAGCTTTATACATTCGCTCCATTTTTTATCGTTCTGCAGTGTTATGTGTGGATATTTAATCAATTTTACTGCATCAAGTGGCACACTATTAATATCATATCTGAACATTACTTGATTATTTTTCCTATTCATCTGCAATAACTTAGATTTTTCTATCTTTAGAGCAAACTTCCATCATTACACTGAATTAACCACCGTTTTTCTACATTTAGAACAAACTGCCATCCATCAGATAAAATTGATATTCTGTCAGTCATCCTGTATTCTGCTATAGCCACTCTATGACAAAACTTTCCCCTAAGCTACAGTATTATCAGCAAACAGTTGCAAACTTCTTCTCTCCCTATCTGACATATAACTTTTTTCCTGGGGTACTCCTGATGATACCATCCAGGACAATACAGGGTGAATATTAATAAAACTGGCAAACTGCAGGGACAGATTCCTGACTGGAAATGGAGGAAAAAGGGTCCTATGAACACATATCTGGAAATGGACAGTGTGCCTGCAATGACAACAAATTGTCCTGGAAAACAGTACAGAGAGTCATCAAATCCACATCACAACAGATGTTCAAAGCAACCTTCATGGGATTGCAGGTGAAGGGGGCGCAGGATACACATAATTGTACACCATGTTCACGGGTCACTTGCCTGGAACTTGTGCTAGAGTTCGTCTCAGTATCCTGTAGAACACTGTCCCACAAAATCTAGTGTACACACAGTCCACCACCTCCCTCCACATTTGTCTGTCTGAAAGGACCCATAATCACACAAATGCCCAAAAGGGGCTTGAAATGTTGTGTGATATGGTTAGTATCTGTAGGGTTACTTGTTTTGGTATAGCCCTACTGCCTCTCAACCATTTCCATCTGCTTGGCTGTACACAAACACCACACCAGGTTTGCCCCCATATGAATTCCGGCCATTCGGCTGCTTACAGTACACTGCATCAATCACACAGCCTGCAACACACAAGGAACATGTGGAGCATGGTTGCAGGCACTGTCATTCATCAGCACCACCTACCGTGGCAATGATGCATTTCCAGACATACGTTCATAGGATCTTTTTTCATCCATTTTCAGTGAGGAATCCGTCCTTGTGTTTTGTCAGTATTATTAATGTTCACCCCGTATATTGGGTTCTATTACTTAATAAGTCATTGTGCCACTTATATATCTGTTCCATATGCTTGGAGCTTCATTAACAGTTTTCCATGGATTATGTAATATAATGTGGCAAAAATGATTTTGTGTGGTGAAGTTTGGGATGTTGTTGCTTAACATGAGAAAACAGAATACCACACCATATTACAGAAATCCTCCACCAAATGAATAATACATATCTTGTGTAAACCGGGGTGCTGATTATTAATGCTGCCATAGGTTCATCTTGATGTTACTGCATCGCCACTCAGAAATCATCCCACTGATCTCAATAAAAAACAACTTAGGAGTACCCCTCTTGTCACTCACTACTATTGTGGTCTCGAATGTATTAATCACTACTTTGACGAGGCTATGACTACCGAAAATTGTGCTCTGGAATGAGATGCATACTGTCTGACAATTTGCCGACTACATGTTGAATAGCTTTTTGTCGCCCTCCCAGTCAGTCTCTGCAATATCTTGTCAGAACCTTTGCTCCTTTTGCACCCTTTTCCCTACCTGATGGCTCCTGCCCCTGTGACCATCCCTGCTGTAAGACTTGGCATATGCACACTCGTACTACTACCTATATCAGCCCTGTATCTGGCAAAATGTATACTGTCAAAGGAATGGCCACCTATGAAATGACACATGCCATCCACCAGCTGTTATGTAAACAGTGTTCAGCCTTCTACATTGGTATGAATGGGCATGGGCAGATGGTGTATACTCGCAACATACAGTGCTCTACAATGTGACAGTCATGACCTCAGTGTCTGTTTTAGCACACATGCCATCTGGATTCTTCCCCCATACACCAGTCTGTCAAAACTTCACAGGCAGGAACTAGTGTCACGACATGTCCTTCATTCTTGCCCTCTACTGTGCCTAATTTACGTTAATTTCTTCAGTCTGAGCATTTATTCAGAGTAACTATTCCATTCTCCACTGCCTTTTATTTTTCTACACGTTTAATTTTCTGACCTGCCTATTCCCCCCTCCCACCTCTATATCCTACAATGCACTTAGCTTTGCACTCTACCCCTGTGACCATCCCTGCTGCAAGACTTGCCCTACGCACCCTCGTACCGCCACCTACACCAGCCCTGTAACAAAACATATACTATGAAAGGGAGAGACACCTGTGAAATGATACATTTCATATACCAGCTGCTTTGTAAACACTGTTCAGCCTTTTACATCAGTATGACTACCACCTAGTAGTCAGTTAGGGTGAACATACATAAACAGAGGCTATATACTGGCAACACACAATATCCTGTTGCAGAGCATGCTCTGCAACATGTCAGTCATGAGCTTGGTTTCTGTTTCATCACAAGGACATCTACGTTCTTTCCCTGACACCAGTTTCTCAGCACTCCACAGGTGGGAAATGCAACATGTCCTTGGTTCTTGTCACCCATCTGCCTTAATTTATGTTAATTTCTTCCATCTCAGCATTTCTTCACAGTAACTACTCCTTTCTTCACTTTGTTTCAGTTTTCTACATCTTTCATTTTCTGACATGTATATTTTTCGCCATCCCTCTCCCACCTTTGTTACATACAATGCACTTGGCTTTTCACTCTCATTAACCCATGCATGATGTTTTAGCAGTAATCTCTGTTTTGCATATTACCCTGTCTTCCAACTTAAAGCTCTTGGATTTTTGAAATCTCTTCTGGTGCAGTCTCTGACTATCAGTTTTTCTTTCTCATACTGTCTGGTAAGTCTCCCATGATATGGGGCTCTGGGTGACTTTTCTGAACTCTCCCCATTTCCTAAATCTCATCAGTCCTGTTCCTTCACTTCTCGTTCTTCCTCTTCAGCCCTTCTGCTAGAAGAAGCCACTGGTTCCGAAAGCTTGCAAATTTAAACACCTTTATATGTGTGTTCCCCTGCTGCCACTTGGGAGTTTAGTTTTATCCATCCAGTTACAATATAATTATAAATTTATACATTAGACATTTTTCTTTGTGTGTCTGTTTCATAATTTCAAAGGTGTAATTGGCAAAATGAATACCCAGGCAATGTCAGGTTTTACAACTAGTTATTTATATATGTAACAAAGTCTGGTGTCAATGTAAATTATTATCACAATCAGTTTTATGCATTTGGCATTCATTAAAATTCTGAACATATTAGAAAACTTTCAAAAGTTTCCATGAAAGATTTAGTGTGGAAGAAGCAGGTTCAGATAAAACATTCACTGAAGTTTTTAATGTGGTACATCCACTATCTCAAGTAATTAATGTATGTTGTGAAGAAGGCTGGTCCCCAGAGGTATTGAAACATGCTGAAGTTAAATCACTTTTCTAAAAGGGATATAGAGAGGTCCTGTGAAATTATTGTCCTGCCAGTATCTCAGTTCTCCCAGTCATATCTAAAATATTTGTAACACTTGGCACTATCCAAATCCAAAACTTAGTGCAAAATATTCTATTGCCCTAAACAATCAGTTTGGTTTTCAAGGGAAAAATACAATAGATGCAATGAACCGTATTTTTGAGCAAATAAACATGTCATTAGACTAGAGGAATAAGGTGGAAGGAATATGCCGCAACTTCACAAACGTTTTTGATTCTATAAAGCATACCTTGCTTATTTAGAAACTTTACAAGTATGGCAGTGCTCTACTTTGGATTACATCTTACTTATGGAATGGAAAGCAAAGTTTTAGCTTTATTTTCAATGGTGCAAATTATTATTGTGACTGGAAAATATTAACTCAACATATCCCACAAGGTTCCATACCGGGCCCAATCCTATTTCTATTCTGTGTGAGTGATTTACCATTAAATATCAGTTCCCCTGCAGTTCTGTTTGCAGATGGTTTTTCTGTTAGTTGAAAATCAGCATGCAGAAAAAATTCCAAAATAATTTTTCAGTATTTTCAGTGCTTTAGAAACTTGGTTTCTGCTAAATGTGTTGAGTCTAAACATATGTCAGACTCACATGGCACAATATAAAAGACATACAGTCAAAATGTGAGCAAATTAAGATTATTCACAACAACCAAGACATAGAAGAAATCGACTCAGTCAAATTCTTAGGATTAAATTTGGGTACAAATTTGAGCTGGCTGTCATGCATTGGATACCTAGCTAGCAAATTGAGTGGCTTTGCACTTACAGTGCAAATATTAGCAGCTGCAGTCAACATGGACACATGAAAAGTTTTGGCGAGCCTTGGCTATCAAATGGTTCAAATGGCTCTGAGCACTATGCGAGTTAACTTCTGAGGTCATCAGTTGCCTAGAACCTAACTACCCTAAGGACATCACACACATCCATGCCCGAGGCAGGATTCGAACCTGCAACCGGAGCGGTCGCTCGGCTCCAGACTGTAGCACCTAGAACCGCACGGCCACTCTGGCCGGCCTTGGCTATCATAGTGCAGATACTAAAGATAAAGAAGAAAATCACAATACATGCACTGGGCATCATAAAGAGTAATTTCACCCATTATTTAGAAAATTTCAAATAATAACGCTCCCATCCCTATATAATTATGAATTTCCCCAAACAGGAATTATTTGAGGGAAACAAATCAGTTCACACATATGACAGAAAAAAAAAAAAAACAAAGAAAACTTCCTGCTTCACACTCACCATCTAAAACTGTATGCCCAGGCACCTCAATACATGGGAATGAGAATATACAATAAATTAAAAGGCAACAAGTTAATACAGATGTATTTAGGTCCACTGAAAAGAAAGATGTATGAGGAAATAATGCAGAGTTGCTATTATATTATTTTAAGAAATACAATCCATAGCCATGTCTATGAATGCAGCAACCAGTAAAATGGATAAAGAAATGGTATTACTCACTTGATGAATTCATGCAAGATGAGCTGGTAATTTGAGCAGGATACAAATTGTTACATACACAACTAAGTATATACAGGTGTTTATAAAAATATCATTTTTGTGTTATACTATTATTTAACAGTTTAATGAGGTGACTCAATACAGCCATCAGGAATCTGAAGAACTGTGTGTCTGTCATCAGATATACGAATTTGTTTTTTATTTTCTACCAGTGTTAGTCATAGCAGATCTTCACAGGAAGAAGAAAATCCATACATCAGATGGATGTGTAACAGAAAGTTGAACTGCAGGTCCATCTAATGTACAAATTTTCTTCTTCCTGAGAAGATGGTCCCTATGACCAAAACTGGTAGAAAATAAATACAGTAGAGTTCCATTATTCCCACCATTCAGAAAATCTGCTGGTCCTGTTACCTGTACTGTAGCTGAGAAACTCTATGAGAACCTTTTGCACACCAACGTCATTCCAACCCTTCAACAGCATGAATTTGTGGGAAGGATCATTATTATCCAACATGGTACTCCTCCATGTATCGCACAGCCAGTGAAGCAGCTGCTGCAGAGACAGTTCGGAAATGCTAGAACTATCACGCATCATTTGCCTACAGCCTGGCCATCCAGCTCACCTGATCTTAATCCATGTGTCTTCTGCCTGTGTGGTTATCTGAAAGATACTGCGTTCAGTGCTCCAATGACAAATATAGCTGAAATGAAGGCACTCATTGTCTAATGCATTCTGAACGTGATCCCATGAGACACTCTGATCTGTTGCAGAACATGCTGTTTCTCTACTTCAACTTGTGGCAGTAAATGGTGGACAGCATATTGAACATGTCTTGCACCAGTCTCAACAAATTAGAAACTGATGTCATTTTGCTTTTTGTGTTATTTCTGGCTCCATCCAATGGGGTATGACCTTGCCTTGGTGGATGAGCTTACCTAACTAATAATGGCACAACTGTTGATGGCTGAACTTGTGCAGTCATGCACACTAAACAGTACATAAGCTGTAATGTGGAACTCAAGCCATAATCATTGTATTTGTAGCTGAACCCATTTATGTTATGATGCTTACAGCACGATCTATTCATAAAATTTGTTCAGTTATTTAGGAGTGTCACAGTTTTCCATAGATGAAAATAACATGTTGGTATACAGAGTGTCCCATTTATCTTGACCAACCTGAATAACTGTTTGTCCAGATGCAAATTACAAAATGTTTCATGCAAATGTTCTTTAGCCGTCATGGAGACATCAATCAGCATGATTGCCTTTGTTGTAACTCTGTTTTTTACAAAGATATGAACAACGGTATGACTTTCTTAAATGGCACCCTGTATTTTTTATTCGGTAATTCATTTCCTCTCCTAAGGACCTATTCCAAAATGTATTACAGTGTACCATTCACTGAAACACAAAATTATTAATTACATAACACAACATTGACGTTGACACTCCCTGTGCTTCGTGCAGACACTTGGGGTAATGAAACACAACCACATGCTGATTTTGACAGAGGACAAATGTAAACATAAGTAGAATGCACACCCGTCATTCCGTCAACTATCATCAGTTGAAGAGTTGTACGAGTAGAATGTACACAAAGAGAAGGTAGAAATGATACTCATCTATGGGGAATGTATGTTAGCAGAACAGTAATTGCGATACTGTTTCCTTATGTATGGGTACATTTAGTATCGTAGTTTAGTCCTTTTAAATACTGTCACGTAGAGTAGGCATACAGTAAAGGCTGTCCTTCCGACAAATTGCATCGACATTAACATTTCTTTTATTGTTGTTGAAGGTAGGCAAAATACTATGCAGGCAGTGGAACGGTACAAAGAGTGATATCCTGACAAGAACCCACCTCCCCGATGGATGTTTTCTCATCTTGTTGCTACGCTTTAGGAAACAGGAGATTTCATCCCACGACAATGCAATTGTTGTAGCACTCATACAGACAAAGCTGCCAAAGTTACTGTTCTCACTTCCATTGCTATGAATCCACATGTGAGCACATGATAGCTTGAACACAAGATTAGCATTCCTAAAACCAGTGTGCATTGTATTCTTACACATCACTGATTCCATACTTACCATGTACACCTACATCAAGAATTGCAAGCGAGTGATTTCCAGAATTGTGTACAGTTCTGTCAGTGGGCACAACAGCAAATACTCGCCAACCAGAACTTCTTCTCCAATGTTCTATTTACCGGTAAATGTTCCTTCTCAAACAAATGACAGGACCAATTTGTATTTACAAGGAACATGCGTTATTGGTCGAGCAACAACCCATGATGCCTTAGACAGGTGGAACATCAGCGTCAATGGGGAGTTAACGTCTGGTGTGAGATGTTTGGTACTACAATTATTGGCCCTTATTTCATCAATGGTAGTCCAAAAGGCAACTTCCTCAGTCGAACTTTTCCTCCTCTTCCTGATGAAGTGCCGTTAAGAACCAGAATGCTTATGTGGTACCAACACGATGGATGTCCAGCACATAATGCCTCGCATGCACGTTGTATTCTGAATCGAAGATATGTTGCCAGATGGATTGGTCAAGGAGGAACAGTTACTTGGCCTGCTGGGCCTCTTGATTTAAATCCTCCGGACTTTTTTCTTTGGGGATGTATTAAAGACATTGTCTCTCACAATATTCCAACAACTGCAGAGGACATGCAAGAATGTATCATGCTTGCTTGTAATTCTCTTCAGCAGGCAGCACTGGAAGCAGTAAATAATTTTTTCATTCAATGAGTGCACCATTCTATCAGTGCCAGGGTCACCACTTTGAGCACCTTTGAATGTTCTATTCATGGGCAATGGTACAAGAGAGTCAAAATCAATTTTGTGTTATGTTCTTAATTGGTTTTCATTTGTTTTCTGACAACTCCAGCAAGTCGATGAGTTTGTGATCCTGGGCTCAAAGTCAATGTTGTGTTATGTAATTAATAATGTTGTGTTTCAGTGAATGATACACTGTGATACATTTTTGAATAGGTCTTTAGGAGAGGAAATGAATTACCTAATAAAAAATACAGGGTGCCATTTAAAAAAGTCATACCGCTGTTCATATCTTTGTAAAAAACAAAGCTACAACTCAGGCAATGATGCTGATTGATGTCCCCCTGATGGATAGAGAACATTTGCTTGAAACATTTTGTAATTTGCATCTGGACAAAGAGTTATTTAGGGTGGTCAGGATAAATAGGTCACCCTGTGTAGAAGTCTGCAGAATTATGCTTAACAACTGTAATAAATTTTCATCATGGCAAAGAATGCAAAGCAATCCATGTCTGGTAAGACAGATATATTTAAATGCCAGTGAATTCATTAAATAAAACTGTTCACAATGCAAAACTTTAACAGTCTCCCTTATTTAATATCTTACACACTCTCATATTTTTGCACAACTGTCTTAGTTGAGCAGCAAATAATGGTTTTGTTAATAAACCCATAAGCTGATTTTCTGTATCTACTCTTGTTATGGTAATTTCGACAGATGTAACCAATTTTGAAACAAATAAGTGTCTGAGTCAAATGTGGGTTGTCCACTGGTGTAGTTAATGATTCTGTATGAATCAAACAGCAGCTTCATTGTGCACTCATAGGCAAGGTTTGAAGTCTTTAGCTGGCTAAGTTCTGTTAAAAGTCTCCTCATCCAGATCATTTCTCATGCTGTTTAACTAGCCACTACAACTTCAGTTTCTGTAGTAGAGATCACAACTGAAGTTGTCACTGACTCATCCAACCCACAGATGCACTGAAGAACAGGCAGAGAACACCTGAGGTAAATTGTCCAACCCCTAAATCACCCCCATGATCGGCATCATTATAACATTTAAGAATGCCTTTGTCTTCACCACTTTTGTAAATAAGTCCATAGTCATACGTGCCTCGAAAATAGTGAAAAATTCTTTCTATCCTTATTAGATTTGTTAGATTTTCAAGACATCTAGACACTACTCCAACAGCATATGCTATGTCGGCTCTTGTCCCACATATCAGGTACATCAAGGATCCAACTGCTTGTCTATAAGGGTATTCAGTGTTGATAGGGTTCTCTTCCATACCGTAATCCTTGATAATTGGAGTTGTTACAGCTCTACAATCATTCATGACAAAGTGCTCAATCTTCTTGGTATAGTAGTCTGACTGATTTGAATTGACTCCATCTTATTTTCTATCAGTTTCCAAGACTAAGAAATACGATGCTGGCTTTAATTTTATTTTGAATTCTCTTTCAACGTCTTCAATAAATTCTCTAAGTTCACTATCACTGTTTTTTCAATCAATCCATCATCAACATAGAGTATGAATAAAATCTTGTAAGAACTTTCCTGTCACATAAAGAGGCAAGGATCAGCTTCAGTTCTCTTAAACCTTAATTCCATTATGTAATTAGTGATTCTCACGATCCAGCAGCAGGGTGCATGTTTCAGGCCATATAAGCTTTCCATTAATTGACATACTTTTCTAGAACCATTGTTATGACCTTCAGGTTGTGTCATAAATATAGTTTCTTTCTGGTCACCATAAAGGCAGTAGTCACATCAATTTGTGCAAAGTATATCTTCTCCTTGGCTTTAACACTGAGTAATGTTCAGGTAGTCAACAACCTTGTCACAGGGCTGAAAGTTTGTTCATAAGCAAACCCTTTCTTTTGAGAAAATTCTTTGGTAACCATTCTTGTTTGGAATCTGTCATCCGATCCATCAGCATTTGTCTTCAGTTTATAGATCCTCTTACATGGAATTGCCCTCTTTCCAGGAGGTAAATCTTCCAAAGTCCAAGTTCTGCTCTCTTGATGTGCCATAATTTCTTGATCCACTGCTGCTCTCCAGTCACCTTGTCAAAATCATGGTGTCACAATAAGATTCTGGTTCCTCAAAGTTCATTAACTGTGTTATGTAGCCTTGAAATCTTTTTGGATGTTTTAGCATTAAAAGTTCATGCAGTTGTGGGCTAATTCTTCCATCATCAGATTATTCTAATCTCACTTCAGTTTCATCCTGTGAATCATCATAATTATTGAACTCAACCTCTCTTGGAAAACTAAATTTCAATTTGCTTTTAATTTTGTCTGATGACTCTTGAGACTTCTGATAAAAGAAGACAAGAGCCACAGCAACTACTGGACTTTCCTTTTTCATAATTTTTTCTTCAAACATAACATCCCATGATTTCATTAACTGATGATTTTCTTCACACCAGATCAGATAACCATCATCATGGTCATAGGCAATCAGAATCCCTTTTACAGATTTTTGATACATTTTTCACCCTTAATTGTTTTGGAACATGAACATGTCATTTAGACCCTGTTATACATACGTGCTTCATGCCAGGCTTCTCCCGACATCATATTTCATATGGAGATGTCTCTAAAATACTGGATGATTCCATCTGATTCAGGATGTATTCTGCAGGATTTATCATTCCAGCCCAAAATGACAGAGGAATGTTTCCACTAGCACGCATCATAGCCCTGGCTGTTTCAACAAGAGTACAATTTTCTCTTTCACTGCATCCATTTTGCAGTGGAGTGTATGGCATAATGAAACATTAGATTATACCCTCCTTCTGTAAACACTCCCTTGTCTGTTTACTGTTGAACTCTACTGTATTATCACTTAAGATGTTCTTAGTTGTATGCCCAGCAGTCATTCTTTCAGTTATACACTGTCTTAGTTTATTAGGAATTTCTGACTTTTTTCCTTGATGAAGTAAACAGCTTGATAACACAAAGTAGTGATACCCAAAACTGGACTTTTAGACATCTGTGTGAATCAGCTCTCCCAGTTCAGAAACTCTCTTACGGGTGCCAAATGGAAGTCAATGTGCTCTGCCGTAAACACAGCCTTCAGAGAGTTGAGAGTACAATCCCACATTTATGCCTAAGATATTGGAGATTAACATCTTGACATGTTGCTTGTTTTGATGTCAAATCTTTCATGGCAAAACTGTAATAAATTTTCTGAACTGATTTCATTTACTTCAAGAGGAATGCTTCTCATCGTTAATTGAAACAGTCCTCCATAACAATCTCGATAGCCCAATATTTTTGTGACTTCACCAATTTTAAAATAACACCTTTCTGTTGTGGACAAAAATGTACCTCTCGGATTTTTGTCTTGTGCTGCTAAGACTGAAAGACTGAGTCTTTTTAATTTTTGGTACAGAGGGTATCACTCGAAGTGATTTTGTGCCACTTCCCACTCGCTGCTGCTTCCATTTCTATCGTGCCCTTGCTAATAGACTCAACAGTATCACCATCTGCTGATGTAACTATGTGTCATAGAAAATGCTTCAAATGCCTAGAAAAATTGTCAGTATTGATGATATGACTTGTTTCACCATTATCTACAAACAAGCTACCAGTAGCACACTTGAATGACACAACAAGAGACGTTTCAACAAAGAGTACAATATTTATATTGGAAGTTTCAGCTGCTTCTGAAACATCACTTTTCTGAGGCTTTCATGGTCAACTGTCTGTGATCCACTTTTGACATTTCTTGATTGCATGATCTGGCTTATTGCAGTAATGACAGACAACTTTTCTCTTCCACTGTGGTTGTTTAGAAGACTGTTTCAATTAGTTACTTATAAGAGCCTCTTGAGACGTAGAATCTCCTCCTTTACTTGACAAAGCTTTGTCATATGCACAAAGTTGAGTTATCAAGTTGTCATCAGTCCTAACACTTTTTAACATAAGCATTCAACTTCGTTTAAATGAAAAATACTTATCTGGTAGTGTGCCTAAAATTTCACACAAGAAATAAATCAGGTAAATCTGAATTATTTTAAACATCTTTGGCCATTTCTTGCTTCAAATCATTCCACATATTTTTCAGCTTTGTTATATGAGTTGCTGCATCAACACTAGAATGCTTCACATATTCAAAAAAATCATAAACAAAGGTCATAAACTTTATCTTCAGAAACACCTTCAAATTATTTATGCAATTCTGCCCACACTTCTCAAGATGTATTAAGCCACATTATTTTCTGTAATGTTTCCTCTGTCATATTCATAGCACTGCTGTCATCATTAAGATAATTATGTACTGAATTCTTATATGTCTCTTTTACTTGAGCAGTAGCATTTTCCACAGGTTCTACAGGTTTAAGTAACCTGCCTTCAATAACGTCAAGCGCTTCAGGAATACCACACAAAAAGAGCTTTACTTTGTATTTCCATGTATTCCAATTTGATTGCCCTTCTACTAGACCAGTGCTTATTACTGTTGTTCTATCCAGAGTCAAACCAACGTGCAAAAGTCACAATATACAAATTTCAAAATTTACACTTCATTTGCATATGAAACTTACAACTTGTGTTTCTTCAGTTCCTTTAAATAATTACTTAGTAGCACACCTAGCCCCATAACCTGTTTGGTTATTTAAGAATGACACAAGTTTTCTGTAGATAAAAAAAGACAACAATGAATTTACATTGCAGCAAAGAACACAAAACAATATATGTCTGGTAATACTGAGATATTTAAGTGTCAGTGAAGCTATGAAATGAAACTGTTCACTGTGCAAAACTTTAACAAAATTTTCATTAATTACTATTATTGTTATTCAGTTATGTTTTCTCCTGTGTCAATAACATGCTGTTTAAATTTGACATCGTTCTGAGTGATGATTCTCTTTGTACAGCATTTTGAAACTGGAACTTTAATTATGGACACCCTGTATATGGATGTCCTATGTCATACTCTTTATTCATGTGACACAGAGTCACAACAATCTGTGCATTTGATATGTCATCTACCAATGGTTTTTGGTTTTGTTCTTCAGTTGCTCTTTAACAATGCTGCCTGTTACTGGTCTCCCCAAATATTTTCTTAATTTCCAGCTGTAATTTTCCTAGCTCTTGAAGTTTCCTCATCATTTTCAAACCACTACTGGGCCATACCATCCAAGTAAAAGTACGTGAGCAAAATACATCATGTCATCCCACCTGTTGTACTCAGTGGCATAGTCACTTCCCTTAGCCATTTCCTCACATCGTGGCCAGATTTTTCAAAAACCCTACTGCATGCTTGCTGTGCTTATTACACACTGAAATTTCTGTATCTATTGGCAGTCTGACAGAATGGACCATAGGAAGAAGAATGTACCGTTTGTATTCAGGTTTCTGCTTATGAAGGCAAAAGTTTTTTCTTAGCCGTGCAGGAGGCATGGCAGTGTCTATGCCAGAGATACCCAGAGTCTCCACCGAACTATGTTAACCTGGATCTTTTGATTACAACGATATTTTTCAGTGAAAGTATTTACCTAAATCTGCAAATATTGAGTCCTACATTATCACTTGACTTGTAGCTTAACAACTAACACTGTAACTTGCTGTATATAATAACTAAATGAGCTAGAAGAAAAATTATCCCTTAGGAAGATGGACCACTTTCTACACTGAATATCCAGAAATAAGGTAAAATCCCCCCCCCCCCCACACACACACACACACACAAAAATCATGGACCTTGCCGCTGATGGGGAGGCTTGCGTGCCTCAGCGATACAGATAGCCGTACCGTAGGTGCAACCACAACGGAGGGGTATCTGTTGAGAGGCCAGACAAACGTGTGGTTCCTGAAGAGGGGCAGCAGCCCTTTCAGTAGTTGCAGGGGCAACAGTCTGGATGATTGACTAATCTGGCCTTGTAACACTAACCAAAACGGCCTTGCTGTGCTGGTACTGCGAACGGCTGAAAGCAAGGGGAAACTACAGCTGTAATTTTTCCCGAGGGCATGCAGCTTTACTGTATGGTTAAATGACGCTGGCGTCCTCTTGGGTAAAATATTCCAGAGGTAAAATAGTCCCCCATTCGGATCTCCAGGCAGGGACTACTCAAGAGGACGTCATTATCAGGAGAAAGAAAACTGGTGTTCTGTAGATCGGAGCGTGGAATGTCAGATCCCTTAATCGAGCAGGTAGGTTAGAAATTTAAAAAGGGAAATGGATAGGTTAAAGTTAGATATAGTAGGGATTAGTGAAGTCCACTGGCAGGAGGAACAAGACTTTTGGTCAGGTGAATACAGGGTTATAAATACAAAATCAAATAGGGGTAATGCAGGAGTTGGTTTAATAATGAATAAAAAATAGGAGTGCGGAAAGCTACTACAAACAGCATAGTGCACGCATTATTGTGGCCAAGATAGATACGAAGCCCACGCCTACTACAGTAGTACAAGTTTATATGCCAACTAGCTCTGCAGATGATGAAGAACCTGAAGAAATGTATGATGAGATAAAAGAAATTATTCAGGTAGTAAAGGGAGACGAAAATTTAATAGTCATGGGTGACTGGAATTCAACAATAGGAAAAGGAAGAGAAGGAAACGTAGTAGGTGAATATGGATTGGGGCTACGAAATGAAAGGGGAAGCCGCCTGGTAGAATTTTGCACAGAGCACAACTTAATCATAGCTAACACTTGGTTCAAGAATCATAAAAGAAGGCTGTATAAGTGGAAGAACCCTGGAGGTACTAAGAGGTATTATATAATGGTAATACAGAGATTTAGGAACCAGGTTTTAAATTGTAAGACATTTCCAGTTGCAGATGTAGACTCTGACCACAATCTATTGGTAATGAACTGTAGATTAAAACTGAAGAAACTGCAAAAAGGTGGGAATTTAAGGAGATGGGACCTGGATAAACTGACTAAACCAGAGGTTGTACAGAGTTTCAGGGAGAGCATAAGGGAACAATTGACAGGAATGGGGGAAAGAAATACAGTAGAAGAAGAACGGGTAGCTTTGAGAGATGAAGTAGTGAAGGCAGCAGAGGATCAAATAGGTAAAAAGATGAAGGCTAGTAGAAATCCTTGGGTAACAGAAGAAATATTGAATTTAATTGATGAAAGAAGAAAATATAAAAATGCAGTAAATGAAGCAGGCAAAAAGGAATAGAAACGTCTCAGAAATGAGATCGACAGGAAATGCAAAATGGCTAAGCAGGGATGGATGGAGGACAAATGTAAGGATGTAGAGGCTTATCTCACTAGGGGTAAGATAGATACTGCCCACAGGAAAATTAAAGAGACCTTTGGAGAAAAGAGAACCACTTGTTTGAATATCAAGAGCTCAGATGGAAACCCAGTTCTAAGCAAAGAAGGGAAAGCAGAAAGGTGGAAGGAGTATATAGAGAGTCTGTACAAGGACGACGTACTTGAGGACAATATTATGGAAATGGAAGAGGATGTAGATGAAGATGAAATGGGAGATATGATACTGCATGAAGAGTTTGACAGAGCACTGAAATACCTGAGTCGAAACAAGGCCCCGGGAGTAGACAACATTCCATTAGAACTACTGACGGCCTTGGGAGACCCAGTCCTGACAAAACTCAACCATCTGGTGAGCAAGATGTATGAGACAGGCGAAATACCCTCAGACTTCAAGAAGAATATAATAATTCTAATCCCAAAGATAGCAGGTGTTGACAGATGTGAAAATTACCGAACTATCAGTTTAATAAGTCAGTGCTGCAAAATACTAACACAAATTCTTTACAGACGAATGGAAAAACTGGTAGAAGCCGACCTCGGGGAAGATCAGTTTGGATTCTGTAGAAATATTGGAACATGTGAGGCAATACTGACCCTACGACTTATCTTAGAAGCTAGATTAAGGAAAGGCAAACCTACGTTTCTAGTATTTGTAGACTTAGAGAAAACTTTTGACAATGTTCACTGGAATACTCTCTTTCAAATTCTGAAGGTGGCACAGGTAAAATACAGGGAGGAAAAGGCTATTTACAATATGTACAGAAACTAGACGGCAGTTATAAGAGTCGAGGGACATGAAAGGGAAGCAGTGGTTGGAAAGGGAGTGAGACAGGGTTGTAGCCTATCCCCGATGTTATTCAATCTGTATATTGAGCAAGCAGTGAAGGAAACAAAAGAAAAATTTGTAGTAGGTATTAAAATCCATGGAGAAGAAATAAAAACTTTGAGGTTCGACGATGACACTGTAATTCAGTCAGAGACAGCGAAGGACTTAGAAGAGCAGTTGAATGGAATGGATGGTGTCTTGAAAGGAGGATATAAGGTGAACATCAACAAAAGCAAAACAAGGATAATGGAAGGTAGTCGAATTAAGTCGGGTGATGCTGAGGGAATTACATTAGGAAATGAGACACTTAAAGTAGTAAACGAGTTTTTCTATTTGGGGAACAAAATAACTCATGATGGTCGAAGTAGAGAGGATATAAAATGTAGACTGGCAATGACAAGGAAAGCATTTCTGAAGAAAAGAAGTTTGTTAACATCAATTATAGATGTAAGTGTCGGGAAGTCGTATCTGAAAGTATTTGTATGGAGCGTAGCCATGTATGGAAGTGAAACATGGACGATAACTAGTTTGGACAAGAAGAGAATAGAATCTTTTGAAATGTGGTGCTACAGAAGAATGCTGAAGATTAGATGGGTAGGTCACATAACTAATGAGGAGGTATTGAATAGGATTGGGGAGAAGAGAAGTTTTTGGCACAACTTGACTAGAAGAAGGGATCGGTTGGTAGGACATGTTCTGAGGCATCAAGGGATCACCAATTTAGTATTGGAGGGAAGCGTAGAGGGTAAAAATCGTAGAGGGAGACCAAGAGATGAATACACTAAACAGATTCAGAAGGATGTAGGTTGCAGTAGGTACTGGGAGATGAAGAAGCTTGCACAGGATAGAGTAGCATGGAGAGCTGCATCAAACCAGTCTCAGGACTGAAGACCACAACAACAACAAGGTAAAATTATATTGATTGTTTTCAAAATATGCAACTGTTCTTCTATACAAAGTGATTCAACAGTAATAACAAAAAAATTTAAAATAATACATGTGCCTACAGTATTATGAAGTACTGTTTAACATAAAATTATGACTGGAACTTACAGCATTCCTGAGCAATTTGCCAGGATGAGCCACTGAAAATTTCTTCAAACTTGGTAGGCTATGCTAATTTTTGCCTGTAAACACCACTGCTGTTTTAAGTGACTGAGTAACTGGGTGGAGCAGTGCATCCTATCACAGCCATCAATTACATTTAACATAATTTTGTAAACATAACTGTGAATAGCAACCCTCTATCTATATGTGTGAGTCACTGGAGTGAATGGTAACCTACTAATATCAGTCTGCATTTACAATGGTTACTGCAGTGCTATGTTGTTACTTTGTGTATTGTTTCTAAGCTGAATTTGGCAATAATCAGAAACAGTTCAATACTGGCTCAAAGTCATCTGACTTCCACCAGTTTCTCTGCTCTCAACACCATGCGAAGAGAAGCTCTAGGTTACAGTGCACATATGATTAAGACTTCTAACCTGCTCACAAAAGTAGCATCACCAAGCAGTAGAGAACCAACTGGAGCACCGAGACCTTTGCTGAGACAGAGTGACACAGAGCGGCAGCCGCTGGTCAGCACAGCAGGGTGCACACGCATCTTTGTTGCTGCATTTAGCAAACGAGCACCATCCACATGCACAGGTATGTCACGCTGGGCTGCCTGCTTCCACAACTGCATGTACACACAATGGTAGGAATTACTATCAGAAACACAATAACTTTTTGTGTTAAGTGACAAGTTACGATACTCTATTGGAAAATGAAAAAATAACACCTCTAAATGCATAACACAGACAAACTATAACTGCATAGACACTGATAACAGGAAGTAAATGTGGTGATTTAAAATGCAGTGCTGTGAATGTAACACATAATGATTATGAGAATACTGAGCTCTGTCTGGTTGTATCTGACTTCATGGCCACGTTTATTTGTTTATTCAACCTGATCACATTATGATCTTCAGGTCCTCTCTCAATTCAAACCAGGTTTTACAGTTACAAAATGTTTCTTATTACAATATAATTAAAAATAATAATAATATAATAGGAGTGAAAGGATAATTTGAACCAGATTTCTAAGTACCTAATATAGAAAAAATTTCTAACATTAGTCAACATGAATGATTAATCTTGTTAATGCTGTTCCATTTTCAGTGCTATGAAAATAAGTATTTCCGTCTTTCTTGTGGTGAATTGTGTAAATTATGTTGCATTTTATTCATCTCATGACCTTCATTTGCAATCCATTTGGTTTACATACTGGAGACATGTCAAAAATGTATAATACAGTTACAATTGTTTTACACTAATATATAATAGCACTACAACAAATAATAACACTATAAGGATATTTCCTGGAATATGTGACATGTTGTATCCAGCTCAAATTTCCAGTTTGTCCTGCATGAATTCATCCACTGAGTAATAACATTTCAGTGGCAGTACCTCATATAGCTTTCTTTTAAGTGGACCTAAATTCACCTGCATCAATTTATTCCCTTTTAATTTATTACAAATTTTCATTCCAGTGTATTGAGATCCCTGTGCATACAGTGTGAGGCAGTGAGTGGGCAGCATAAAATTTTCTTTGCTTCTAGTATCATATGATAGAAAAAATGGTTTCCCTCAAATAATTCATTTCTGGTGTAAAAAAATATAATAATCTCATACATGTATGGGGATGGCAGGGCTGATATTTTAAGTTTTCTAAATAATGGATGACATGGTTCTTTATGATTTGCAGTGCACATATTTCGAATGATTTTTCTCTCTCTATTTTTTCGTATCTGCACTATTCTTGTCGAGTTACCCGAAAAAACAATACCATACCTAATAATAGATTCAAAACAGTGTACATGATACTTTTCATGTGTCCATTGCAAATGCAAAGCTGCTCAGTTTGTTTGCTAGATATTCAATGTGTGCCTGCCAGCTCAAATTTTTATCTACATTTAAATGTAAGAATTTGGCTAAGTTAACTTCTTCTATATCATGGTTGCTGTGAACAATCTTAATCTGCTCACATTTTGACTGTCTGGTTTTGAATTTCAACATGTGAGTCTTAGATGTGTTTAGATTCAACCCATTTAGCTGAAACCAAGTCTCTGAGGTACTGAGGGTACTGATCACAGATTTCGAAATTTTTTCTGAATCCTGATCTTCAACTAAGACAGAAGTCTCGTCTCTGAATGGAACTGATGGGGAGCTGATATTTAATGGTAAGTCATTAAAATAGAAGATAAATAGGAGTGGGCCTAATATGGAGCCTTTGGAACAGCCTGAGATATTTTTTCCCAGTCAGAAAAATAATATGCACCATTTAAAGAGATGCCAACTCTTTGCTTTCTATTTCGTAAGTAGGATTTAAGCCATTGTAGGGCACTGCCGCTAATGCCATACTTCTCAAATTTGTAAATAAGCAATGCATGCTTTACAGAATCATACGCCTTTGAGAGATTGCAGAAAAATCCTTCCACCTTATTTCTCTTGTCTAATAATGTACTTATTTCCTCAATGAAACTGTTCACTGTATCTATGGTGTTTTTCCTCTGCTGAAAACAAAATTGATTGTTTAGAATAAGAGAATATTTTGCAGAGAAGTTTTTGATTTGAGCAACAGCATGTTTTTCAAATATTGTAGATATTGCTGGGAGAACTGAGATAGGATGATAATTTCCGATAATCTCTCGTAATCCCTTCTTGAAGAGTGGTTTGACTTCAGAATATTTCAGTACCTCTGGGAAACAGCCCTCTTCAAAACATTAATTTATTATTTGAGCTGTATTATTGGGCTATATTATTTGAGCTACTATGGTTTCCTGTGCAGTTGTAACTGCACATTATTTTTGAATATCTATTATAGGCCATTCTTTCAACATGATTTATTGGTATCCATTCATTTTTCAATTTCTTGGTATCCATTCATTTTTCAATTTCTTCCAGTATACCCTTTAGACCTAATCTAGCCCCATACCTTTATTTTTAACGCAGTCAGCTCATGTGTATCTTACAGCTAACGATAGATAATTCATTTTTGGTGCCTGGATTCTTTGTTTTTGTTTTCCTGTCAAGACCCAACACTCTGTTCCACAAACAATTGTAGAGATTGCTGTGGTTCTATAAAATTTTGTAACAGACTCAACTCTGGCTTTGCTCTCTAAAGTTCTTTAAACTGTACTGCATAAATTAAAAAAATGATTTAATTTTGCAGTCAGTGTCATTGCAATTGTCCATGTCAAACTATAACCATGGAACAGATTTATTCTAGAAATATGTCTGCTACTAACAAGGGAATGGTCCAATGGGATATGTCAAAACCTAACCTGAAATGTTTTACACAAGAAGAAGACAATGAAAGAAATGTACTGCAAACATTTTAGCTGCTAAGAGGCACTGTAAGTATTTTGTAAAAAATGTTGAAGTTACACATTTTTTCCATGCAAAGAACATCTTATAACAGCGGTCTGTACAGCCCTGCCCACCTGGTGCATCACTCAGCGAATCACTCACACAGTGCCATGTAGCAGAATTATCCAGAGTTCACAGACACCAATTTTAAGCACTTAAAGCTTGGTTTACAAGGGAGCAAATGGAAACAAACATGTGCAAATGAGCAGTTGCAGAAAATTCACTACTATTTGCTTGTATATGGGTAGAATTGTTAATTCTAGAGGGAACGGAAAAGAACACAACGTAGCAAACATTGCCTGTGAATGCTTTGTTACCAGTTTTTAGTTTTTGCAGCTAATATTTGGCATACAGGATGCAACTCTATCGTGTTAGAGCCACAATGTGAAACTTTGCTATTCAGTGAGGATTGTTTTGCATGGCAAGTGCACTGTTCTAGATGGAGTATGCAAAATGGGGCAGGGAAGGAAGAATTTAAGTGTCTCAATTTTTATGGAAGCATAACATACGTGGAGATCACGCACTTTACACGTAATTGCATCTCCATCTCTTCTTAGCACTGGTCCAAACTTTTCCTTGTATGTCAGCTGCCAGTTTTCCCTGGTTTCTCATTACCATTAGGGGAAATTTATAAACCGAACACTAATTACCAACATTGAGCATCATCTCAAGAGGGGACACAGCTAGCATTTCCACTACGTGTGTATGGTCTAATGGTCGTTTCCTTTTTCCGCCTAAAACAAAAATATTCTAGTGGCAAAGCATGCACTTTATGATCCAGAGAGCACGGGATCAAATGTCATTCAGACCACAACTTTTTCACTATGATTTTTAAATGAACATTCACTTCTTACAGATGCTGGAGTGGCCATGAAAGACAAATGGTTTGAATTCCACATTAAACTGCAGTTCTCCATTTTCCAAATAGGTAACTGGGGAAGGTAAGGGACATGTAAGCAGCTGCAGTGGAGTCCAGTTGAAAGAGCTGCAAGAGACCTCCCAGGTACACCAGACAAAATTCACATTTGCTCACACTTGTTAGCTTGTTTGCTCTGGTGAAAACCTGGCTTAAACTTTACAAAAAAAATTTTTGAATAATTTCACATCGAAAGTTCAATTCTTGCACATGTAATTCTGAAAAAAGTGGCTAGCAGAGAAAATAAAATCATGGCAGTGTTTGATGTCACAGATGACTTCCATCAATGAGGACCTGTAATTTGTTGAAATGAAATGTATCTTGCAGTACTACATGTTATAACAATTCCTGTAGGTCCTTTCCTTATAATAAAGTTCGAATGTTGTACATTCGAGTGTAAGTGAAACAGTTCTTTGTTTAATCTCTGTAGTCATCACAAAAATGCAAATTGTCTATTCAGTGACCAAAACAAACATTTTTCTTGCACCAGGCACGTTGGACAAAAGAGAAACTGATGCAGTCAGGTGCTTCACAGTAACCACTAGTTTTATTTAGATAGAACTGGGATGGAGTCAGAAATGGTCCCAGCTGTTATTCTGCATACTGCGCTGCATACCAGGCATACTTGATCAAATTCATAAAGCATGGCAAAGAAAACTGGTAATACACAAATGAATGGAGCTTATGAATACTTTTCTGCTGATAAACCTGAAATGAGAGAGAGAGGTATCAGAAGTTATGTTGTCTGATAATTTCCTGAAAAATGCTTTCCACTGTCCAAAAAGCTCATTATCGAGAGGTTGAATCGTGCTAGGAGTTCCAGGTGGATTCCACATTACATCTACAAATTTTCTGTCATCCTCCACAAAAACAGAGGTGGTGTTATGTTTGGACCATGAATCCAACAAAAGCAATGAATTAGTTTCTGCAGCTAGTAGGAATACATTTCGAATTAAATGTTGAAAATTATTCTTTGCCATTTTTCCAGCTTTTTGCAACCAAACAGTACATTTTTTTTATTTTTGGTCCTAATTTACTTTCCATTTGGCACATATTTCTTACTTCATCTAATTCATTCTTCCATTTGTACAGTTCACACTCTAATTTTATGAAACAAAAATGCCTTTGCACACTGCATAACTTCAAGCATTTTTTTCCCCTTCTTCATTTAACTAATATTTTGCTGCCTTTTCTTTGTTACTGAAAGCTGCTGCAGCATGTGATTCTTTGAGGCTTGGAAGGTATTCTTCTTCAGAACTGATACTGGCACAACTGACATCATCTGAACCACAATTCATGGAATTGTCACCATTATTTCCTATTTCTTCCAGCATATCCACAATTTCAAATGAAATGTCAATATAATTCAAATGTATGTCACAGAAATCAACTAACAAATGACACATATGTACTTCCTCAAGAGAAGTAGGGGATTTCGGCTGGAAACCACATTCTTCACATTTCATCATTGCTAAATTGAGAATTTTAATTGGATTCGACATTACTGTGAAACTGGAAGCAAAAAAAGGTACTATTAGCAGGCATGCCTTATGAAATCACAATAAATATTAATTCAGCTTTATCTGTATTGTCAATACTTACCAATACTGCAAAAAGCAACTGATAATTTGTAATAGATGTTAATTGAGTGGCTAATTTGAGAGAATAATAACTGTGTACTGTAGTGACAGAGAAACTATCAACGAACAGTAACCTGAAACATCCTTTACAAATTACAATTGGATTGTGACAGTTTCCTGTTTACAAATGTACTGCCGACCTCAGCAGTGTGCGTATGTAGTTGTGCATGTGTAGTTCCTACAGCATCAGAGTTAGTAGTAGCTTTATTCATCTGTAGACCTCTTTTTACAAGGATATAGGACATGTCAAAGTATTTACAAGTTTAGACCAATTTAAAATAAGCTAATTCACATACACATACATTTACATACTTCAAGTTAGAGACAATCATTAGATTTACTCCTGGTATACAATACCTTTTTTACAAATAACTTATTAAATAATGTAATGCCACACTGTTCACTCTCTCTCTCTCTCTCTCTCTCTCTCTCTCTCTCTCTCTCTCTCTCACACACACACTCACACACACACACACACACACACACACACACACACACTGGTGATCTCTGGGCCATTTTCTGTACCACAACTTCCCATTTGCTATCCTGAAAAACTGAGTCAGCATCCCTCTATAATGAGTGAGATGTTGAGCTCAGAAAGAGGAAGAGGCGTTAGTATTGTGCTATGCATAGCTTGGGGGTAAGTATTTCCAGAAAGGAAAAAAGAAGGAAAAAACATATTGTGAAGGTGTTATGTGGCATGTTGGATGTTTTACAATCATTATTATTATTATTTATTTGTATAACATTTTATTATGAAACACCTACTCCGTTTTATCTAAGCAATCCCTCAAAGTATAAGATGTATGCATAACAGGTACTTTTTAGCTGCCTTTTTAAATAAGTGTATTTTTGCAGCTTCTTTAATCTCTTTTGTTAATTTATTGTATAGTTTTATTCCTTGGTAGAAAATGCTGTTTTGAGTTTTATGTTTATTTTTTCTTGGTAAATGTAAATTGAGTCTAGCTCTTGTTGCATGCTCATGGACAGAGCTGTTTGTGTAGTAATTACCAATGTTATTTTTGATGTGTACAACTGACTGGTAAATGATGAGATTCCAGATTGTATTATAAACCAAACAAGATATCATATTGTAGAACCTCTGAAGCATATTGTTAATCACTCCTTTTCCACAGGTACCTTTCCAGATCTAAAGATTGCAAAAGTAACCCCTTTGCACAAAAAGGGAGCCACAGACAATGTTAACAATTAAAGACCTGTAGCACAGCTTAGTGGCTTCTCAAAGATCTTTGAGAAGCTCTTTTATAATAGGTTGCTACAATTTGTTAACAAAAACTCATTGCTGTCAAATCATCAGCATGGCTTCAGGCAATCTACATCCACAACCACAGTAGTCTATTAATATTTGCACTCCATTCTAAAATCTGTAGATGAAAAGGAAATGGCTACTGGAATATTCTTGGACCTATCCAAAGCATTTGACATTTTAGATCATGGTATCCTACTACGTAAGTTGGAAAGAAAGGGAATTAGAGGTATCCCAAATGAATGGATTAGATCGTATCTTACTAGCTGGCAACAAAAATTGTTCTCAAACAAGACACAATAACTGAAAACATTTCAAGAAGAACAACATACACATCAGAAAAAACTACCATCAAATATGGTGTGGCACAAGGATCAACATTAGGTGCTATCCTCTTTCTTTTGTTTATTGATGACTTGAATGACACTGTCCACGCCAAACAGAAAACTTTATTTGCAGATGATACCAGTATTTTGATTACAGGGTCAGACCAAAAAGAGCTTCAATTAACTACAGATACATCATTGCTGGAGCTAACACAGTGGTTTGAAAAAAATAGACTTATAATTAACACTGGGAAAACAGTGGCCATGAACTTTCCTACATCCCACTATAAACAACAAAATGAACATGCATTGAAAATAAACAACAAAATTGTAAAATTGGTTGATGATGTTAAGTTCCTAGGAATATATCTGCAGAGTGATCTCAACTGGAATACACACATGAAAGCTCTTACAACCAAGCTATCATCAATCTGTTACATGCTATGGATACTAAGCACAAGCTGTGATAGTATAGAAATAGTAATACGGGCATGTCACACACATTTCCAGTCAGCGATGTGATGTGGAATATTTTGGGGTCAATATGTTCTCAAAACCCTACTCTAAAGATACTGAACCTTCCATGCCTATATACACTCCTGGAAATGGAAAAAAGAACACATTCACACCGGTGTGTCAGACCCACCATACTTGCTCCGGATACTGCGAGAGGGCTGTACAAGCAATGATCACACGCACGGCACAGCGGACACACCAGGAACCGCGGTGTTGGCCGTCAAATGGCGCTAGCTGCACCGCCGTCAGTGTCAGCCAGTTTGCCGTGGCATACGGAGCTCCATCGCAGTCTTCAACACTGGTAGCATGCCGCGACAGCGTGGACGTGAACCGTATGTGCAGTTGACGGACTTTGAGCGAGGGCGTATAGTGGGCATGCGGGAGGCAGGGTGGACGTACCGCCGAATTGCTCAACACGTGGGGCGTGAGGTCTCCACAGTACATCGATGTTGTCGCCAGTGGTCGGCGGAAGGTGCACGTGCCCGTCGACCTGGGACCGGACCGCAGCGACGCACGGATGCACGCCAAGACCGTAGGATCCTACGCAGTGCCGTAGGGGACCGCACCGCCACTTCCCAGCAAATTAGGGACACTGTTGCTCCTGGGGTATCGGCGAGGACCATTCGCAACCGTCTCCATGAAGCTGGGCTACGGTCCCGCACACCGTTAGGCCGTCTTCCGCTCACGCCCCAACATCGTGCAGCCCGCCTCCAGTGGTGTCGCGACAGGAGTGAATGGAGGGACGAATGGAGACGTGTCGTCTTCAGCTATGAGAGTCGCTTCTGCCTTGGTGCCAATGATGGTCGTATGCGTGTTTGGCGCCGTGCAGGTGAGCGCCACAATCAGGACTGCATACGACCGAGGCACACAGGGCCAACACCCGGCATCATGGTGTGGGGAGCGATCTCCTACACTGGCCGTACACCACTGGTGATCGTCGAGGGGACACTGAATAGTGCACGGTACATCCAAACCGTCATCGAACCCATCCAAACGATGTCATTACTTAAAACTATAAAAATACGAAACTTTCGCGCGGGTCCCATGGTTTGTAATAATCCTACTTTTGGTAGCGATAATGTACTTGTGGTTGTCAGAAATACAGTAGATGACGTCAGAAACTGTAGCTGATGTACAGCTGCTGTAACATCCGCGCAGCTGTTGTTAATCGTTATGGTGCAAAACCCTGTAATTAAAGTCAGTTGCAACAAGGCTTTGATTTATCTGTGTAAGAAGCAGGTGATTACAAATCAAAATGAAAAATACGAGCACAAGTTATGGAAATAGAACAGACCAGCACACCTATAGGCCCTATAACAGTGCCGGCAAGGGAACTTGCTGTTCCAACAGGACAGTGCACGTCCGCATGTATCCCGTGCCACCCAACGTGCTCTAGAAGGTGTAAGTCAACTACCCTGGCCAGCAAGATCTCCGGATCTGTCCCCCATTGAGCATGTTTGGGACTGGATGAAGCGTCGTCTCACGCGGTCTGCACGTCCAGCACGAACGCTGGTCCAACTGAGGCGCCAGGTGGAAATGGCATGGCAAGCCGTTCCACAGGACTACATCCAGCATCTCTACGATCGTCTCCATGGGAGAATAGCAGCCTGCATTGCTGCGAAAGGTGGATATACACTGTACTAGTGCCGACATTGTGCATGCTCTGTTGCCTGTGTCTATGTGCCTGTGGTTCTGTCAGTGTGATCATGTGATGTATCTGACCCCAGGAATGTGTCAATAAAGTTTCCCCTTCCTGGGACAATGAATTCACGGTGTTCTTATTTCAATTTCCAGGAGTGTATATTTGAAACAATAGTCTTTGTAAGAGAATATTTAAGAACCTCCAATGCCTATTAGCTGAACAGCTCTGTGCACAATTACACAACAAGAAATGGCAATAACATTCATGTCTCATATGCCAGAACATCAGCCTACCAGGCGAGTGTCCTTCATAGAGGCACATAATTGTATAAGCACCTTCCTAACAACATCAAGTTGGTAAAGCAAGACAGCTTGCTCAAAAAAAAACTGAAGTCATTTCTGATAGACCACAGTTTCTACTCTGTAAATGAATACCTCTCAGAATGAAACAGAATTTTATAATGTTAAATTAATAAACAATTTATGGCAATTATTTGTTTATTAAAGTGTACTAGTTGTATTAATGTAGATTTTTGTAGTCCACAGCATTGTACTGATTATATATCTGTGTGTGTGTGTGGGGCGGGGGGTGTAATTTTTAACTTAGAGTATCATTTATTGACCTGTCCTATATCTGTACAAGATGTCACAGGACCAAAACTAAATAAATAGATAAACAGATCTTTACAATGAGCTGGACTAGTATTTTTGGTTATTATTCTTATGGCTCTTTTCTGGAGTTTGAAAATTGTGTCCATATTTTGTGCGTTTGTTCCCCAAAAAAGAACGCCATATCTAAGAATTGAGTGTTCATATGAATAATATGTAACTAAAGAGCGTTGCATGTTACACACTGATGATGGTATTCTAAGGGTATAACAAGCTGATGACACTCTGTTTGCAAGTACCTTTGTATGTTCACACCACTTCAACTGAGAATCAATATTCATTCCTAGAATTTTTGCATTTGTTACACAGTCTATACAGGTGCCATCTACATTTAATTTAACATCATAATTTCTCCTCCTGAAACTGAAATTCATGGCATTAGTTTTCTTTATGTTCAGTGTCACTTTATTGCTTATTGACCAATCAAACTTCCTTGAGAGTATCATTTGCTTTCTCTGAAAGGAGTTCTCTTGTTTTCTCAGTGACTATAATGTTGTTGTCATCAGCAAAGATAATTTTTTTCACCATGAGTAACACTACTGGGAAAGCATATCAGGAATAGTATTGGTCCTAATATGCTACCTCGCAGAACACCTATATTAAAGTATTTTGGTTCTGATAAGTGTTTTACTAAATGTTTAGATCTATTTGAAGTATGTGTTATCTCTACTCTTTGTACCCTATCTGCTAGGTATGATCGAAACCAGTCATTAGCTACCCCTCTTATTCCTAATGCTTGTAATTTATTTAATAGAATCTTGTGGTTGACTGTATCAAACACCTTAGAAAGATCCAAAAATATGCCTGTGACACACTCATCTTTATCAAGAGCATCAAGTACAACTTTTGTGAATTCTACTATGGCTGACTCCGTATTTTTGCCACTTCAGAAACCAATCTGTGATTCGCTTAGAAGATTGTATTTATTCAAGTAATTCATTAATATGTTTTTCATAATTGCTTCTATTATTTTTGATAATGGTGATAGTAGGGAAATGGGCCAGTAATTTTCTATGTCTTCTGCATTACGTTTCTTAAGCAAAGGTACAACTCTTGCCTGTTTTAACTGCTCTGGAAATGTCCCTGATGTGAAGGATTCATTTATTACATTTGTTAAAGGGCCTTGTATAATCCCTATTCTTTGTTTCAGTACACACATTGGTACCTCATCTAAGCCTACTGACTTTTTATTTTTTAGTTTTTGAACAGTTCTATTCACTTCATTCTCTGTGGTTGGAAGTAACATCATTGTATTTAGTGCATCATCATTTACAGGTGTTATATTTGTTTTGGGGAATTTTTGCTGTAACTTCTCTGCAGTACTTGAAAAATGCTCGTTTACACAGTTTGCTAAGTGTTGTAGATATTTATTACCTTATCCCCCTCCCTTAGCAGTATGTTATTCTGCATTTGTTTGCCTCTTGCTATTTCCTTTTTTATAGTATCCCAGACTGCTTTGCTTTTATTCTCTGCATTATATATTATTTTGACATTGAATGACTTTTTTGCAGTGATCACCACCTTCCTATAGATCTTTTTGTATTTATGATAGAAATTTCAGAATTTTGGATCATTGTGAATCTTTTTCATGGAACTGAGGTGTTTAAGTGTTTGGGAGAACTTCTTAATACCCACTGTTATCCATCTGTTTTTGTGAGATGTTGATACAGACATGCATACTTTTGGAAATTCCTTTTCAAAGTTCAATTTAAACAATGTGGAGAATTTAGAGAATTTCATATTCACATTGGTTTCCTTATACACATCATCCCAGCTTTGTTTTTCTAGTTTTTTTGAAAAATCTTTTATTTTGATTTCTAATAGATGTTGTTTGTAGGTTTGTAGTTTATGGAATAATTCGATGCCTGATTTTAGTGTTGTTATTTGACAGAGATGGTCTGATAGTCCGAGATCTTTTACAGCTACATCACATTTTTCCCTGTCCATATTTGTGGCCACATGGTCAATTACTGATGCAGTCATTGTAGTAACCCTTGTTGCACTATTGACCAATAGGGACATGCACAAATTCGAAGGATATTTATACAGAATTACGTTGACCTTTGTACTTGAGACTTTATCTAGAACTTCTGTTAATTTATTGAAAAAAGTGTCCACACTATCACTGAGAGATCTAAACACACACAAAATGATTAATTTATTGCTGATATCAAGCCCTGTTAATTCAATAGCTGATATTTCAAAGTGTTTGTCTTCAATTACTGTACTGAGGTCATGTCTTGATTTGAACTATGTTCCTTTTCTGATATAAATGCATGATCCTCCACCTCTTGAAGCAGTTCTGCAGTAAGAGTTTGCCCTTTCATACAATGATAATACTATATGTTGGATTTCTGTGTCTCTACACCAGTGCTCAGTAACACAAACTACTGTGCAGTTCAAAGATTGGATCTTAGCTTCTAATAGTTGTATTTTGAAAACAGATATTTGACCATGTGTGGCCCGAGATCCACCCCCTATACTTTCATGAATCAGCTGTACCAATCTCCCGTTCCCAGTCCTGTTTAAGTGTAGGCCATGCCTAGTGAAACCCCATCTGTTGATAGTCCCGACAAGCACCAGAGAAACATGAACAAAGTTGGCTGTCCTGAGAGCCATCCTTAAACCAACATTGATTCACCTCACAGCTCCATTTAGGTGTGGTTGATCATGATGCTGGAACAGCTCAACAAAGTGTACGTTGTTGCCATGAGTCACAGAAGCTATCATGTCCAGGTCACCACCTAAGTCATATGCCCCTTCCCTGTCCAAACTGTTTCCCAGTCCACACACTATCACTACATGGTCCTCCCTTTGTAATGTCCTTACATAAAAGCTCTACGTCCTCAGTCACATGACTTAGCCCTGCATTTGGCTTCAAGATACTGGTGGCCTGGTACGCAGCCCCTAAACTTTCCAGTAGGGGTGTACATTTCTACTGTCACCTGGCAAGCTACAAATTTGGCAATTTTCAGCTATTTTTTAAATATTTGCAGTGCCTCTTAGCAGCTAAAATTTTCACAGTGCATTTCTTTCATTGTCTTCTTCCTTTGTAAAAAGTTTCAAGGTAAGCTTCAACATGTCTTATTGGGCCATTCCCTTGTAAGAGCAAGGCTCTTGTCAACTGTTCCCTGGTAAAAACTTATGTCTTAGTTTTATGTACAGATATTTCAGAATTATATGTTCCTGTTATTCTGTTCAATTCATGTGCTGAATTTTGTAAATCATCTTCTAATTCTGTTATAATTACTGGTCACCTGCAAACAGCAAGTTCATCACAGGCAATGAATTCTTTCCATCTGTGTAAAAGTTAAATAATGTATGTCAAAAAGTGAAAAGTGCAACCTTGTCTTTCACCTTGCTTTACAGGTGTTTGCTCCCCCCCTCCCCCCCCCCCCCCCCCCCACCACTACCACCACCACCACCTGCCCTCCACCCCACCCCTCTCCCTCTCCCCACTACACCCCTTCCCCCTGCCGATTTACCTCTGCTTTATTATTTGTTTTGTGATAAAAGCCTTTAACAGTATTTAGCAAATGACATGCAACTCATTTCTCTTCCACGATTTCTCATAGATCATATCTAACCACTCTGTCAAAAAGTTTAACATAATCTATGAAGACTGTTAATGAAGGTCTGTGGAATTATTTGTGTATTTGAAAATTTTTCAATGAATTTTTGCCCAATTTTCATAGCCAAATGAAGAGTGGGAGATCAACAAATGTGGTATCAAACTGAACTCTATGGGGTCTAGTTTTGCAGAAAAAATTTAATGGCTGGAAAATAAACAGGGTAGTTAAGAAAACTGAATTAGTGATTTGAAGGAAATTTTGTCTGTATTTTCATAATCAAATGGAAAGTGGGAGATGGACAAACGTGATGTCAAATTTGAACAGAATGAGATCTAGTTTTGCAAAGAAAGGTTTGATTGCTTGAAAATAATCAGAGTAATTAAGAAAAACTGAAATAGTGATCTGAGAGAAAATCTTTGTCTAATTTGTCGCTCAGTAGCATCTTATTGGATATTTCATTTAGTATTTTGGCATAGATTTTTTATTCCTAGGTAAGTAAGTTTGCATCACAGTAATTTTCAGAATTACTTTGGTGTTCCTTTCTTAAATACTGGTATATCAAGGGCTCGCTGTAATTACTTGGATCCTTAACTCTGTCCAGTAAGTATCATCAAAGTCTAACAGACGTTCAATGAAGAAAATTCTTTCAAAGTCTGTAAGACTTTGTCCAAAGTTATCATATCTACACCTGGGTAATGTACCTTGGCTGAAATGTCTATAGTCTCTTCCAAAATGTCTTTATTATGCTTTTTCCTGTTCCACTATTGATATGATATTAAAAGCTACCTTGTTGTTTTTGTTTCTATTGATGAACCTTATGATTTTAAAAGTCTTATTTTGGTGTACATGTAGTTCAACCTCAATTTCTGTGATAGGTTTTTCCCAGCTCTCTCTTTTTTATTTTCTCCCTGCACTATTGCAGATTTTTTAAATACTCTGTTTGTTCCTGAGCCTTACTGCTATTAAATACTTCAGATGAGCTGTTTTATTATCTCCGATATATTTGGCAACATCATCAATATTCCATATTCACAGCCAATTCTTTTTATACACAGTTTCCTAACGCTCCATATACTGCAGTGGACAATATTCTTCCATTTTGTATTGCTGTTGCTGTTGTTTTGATCTATTTTGTGGATATACTGATCCAACTGTCCGTTGTATTAAGATCTTCTAATGCTTTCCTTTCCTTCTTTGATAGGTTTACTTTAAAGGCTTCTTCTGCAACATTCAGTTTTGATTTAAAGAGGCTTCTAACTTTTGTTAGTATATTAACTTTGTTTAGCAAAAGAATGATCCGAGCTTATAGCTGCAGTTTAATATAGACCTACTCTTCCTTCTTTGGTTAATGGAGCAGTTTCCTTATCTAATAAAACATAATCTATTAGGACTAAAGGAGAACATACCCCCCACCCCCTTCCATGCCTACACACACACACACACAAACACACACACACACACACACACACACACACACACACACACACAAAACTGTGCCCCTACATTGTACCCGTTGGACAACAATGCCAGGATTGCATTAGTTTGTGATACACGCAAAACACCCACAACCGGCACTACATAGTGTCACAAAAGCTGCTCATGACTATGCTGATTTGGATTTGCAAAGCATCTGAGTAACAAAGGCAAGAGGGGAAATGTAGCAAAAGATGCGGATGGCCAATAAAGGAGAGACAAAGTAGGTGTAAATTGTGAGATAGTAACAAAGGACAGACAATGGAAGGCAGCCACTAAATGGTACAAATATGTAGGAGGGTTCTGGCAGAATGTAAATAATTTAGAAATAAAGGAGAACATTCACCGAATAGCAGGAGCATTGAGTCATTAGTCAAAAGAAAAAATAAAACTTTCTAGCTTCCAAAATACACCAACGGTCTTGTCGCGGTGGATACACTCGTTCCCGTCAGATCCCAAAAGTTAAGCCCTGTCAGTTGTGGCTAGCACTTGGATGGGTGACTGTCAGGGATGCTACACCCTATAGGTAAGCAAGGTGTGGTTAGTCCTTGTGAGGCCAATTTAGAAGCTACTTGATTGAGAAGTAGTGACTCCAGGTCACGAAAACTAGCTACAGCTAGGAGACTGGTGTGCTGACCCCATGCTCATCATTATGTGGATCTGATAGCCTGAGGATGACATGGCATTCAGTCAACACCACTGGACCATCTGAGGTCTGTTCAGACACACTTTTTCGGAATACATGTGTGACTTTTGTGACACGTTGTAGTACTGCTCGAAGCTGCTTAGACTGTGTCCCATGCTAATGCAATCCTGGAATTTTTGTCACACTGGCACATTGTAGGGCCACAGGTGTGTGTGTGTGTGTGTGTGTGTGTGTGTGTGTGTGTGTGTGTGTGTGTGAATAGCTCAATGAAGTACATATTCTGAAAACCAGCAAGTTTTCTTTCTCTTTTGTGTGTGCCTATTGGCGACTCTATGCTTCTGCTATTCCTCTTTTATGCCTAAATTATTTATATTTCACCAGAACTTCCCTACAAAATGTAATCTATTATAGACCTATCCATTTTTCTGTCCCTTAGTGTTAATGTATTTTTTTTATATTTATAGAAGCTACTAGTAGCTCTAAAAGAGTTGTTTGCCATGCAGTCTACATAAATTTGTCCACTACTGTTGTGTCTTACTTCGTAGTTCTTCCCTAAAAAATTTTAGCTGTTGTTTTTCCAGTTCTTACACTGAAGTCTCCCAAAACAATAAAACGATTTTTTATGAGTTTCATTTATTGTTACCTAAAGTTTTTTGTAAGCTTCTGTTGTTCCTTCATTTCTTTCGTTTTCAGGTGCATATATGCCAGCTAAAATCATCCCTACTGTTAATTAACTGTAATTAAATGTTGTTATTCTTCCACTTTAGATGTGTAGCGTATTTTTCATTCCTCCTTTATTACAACTGTAACACCTGTTGATGCTCACTTCATACTGAATTGAAGTTTCTTTAATTCTTATTCTAATTCCCTCTCTTTGTTGGCAAGTCCTCCTAGCTTTTGTTTTTTTATCAATTTGAAAATTGTTTAGGCTTTCTTGTTACTTTAGCAGAATTCCCAAAATCAGGCTGCCTATTTTTTTATTCCTTGAAGTTTACAAGTTGACTAAACGTTCCTCAGTCGCATTATCAGTGCTACACAAGGTAAGAAAAATGGTGTGATCTTTGGTTGTTTCTACAAGATCTTTTTGTATATTACCCCCACAAAGCAGGACTTTCTCTTCCACCACTTCATTTATTCAACAATGTCTGCCACTGAGGTCTTCACTGTCACTCTGGCAAGAGGCCCTTACAAGGTACTACTAGTGAGGCCAGACGGACCATGATTTTTTAAAGAGATCACTATCACTATCCACTTTGTCTTGGCTTGTGACAGACTAAGCCCAGTTCTTGTGATGGGCCCAGGTTGCAGGTTGTTAGTGTTAGTGACACTAATACTAATACTACTACTACTAATAATAATAATAACAATAATAATACTTTGGTGAAGCCATACAAGAGAACGGACTGAAGAAAGTTGCTGTGGGGGACCAGATCTCAAAAATGGAGAGAGCTTATGGATTAACTAAACACATTTACAACAAAAAGTCCATCTCTTGGAATGACAAAATTAAGAACTACAATGCTGTGGTAAAAACAGAGTGCCTGTATGGTAGTGAATACCTCTCAATGAATTACAAGTTAGAAAAGCTGGAGAAACTAGAAAGAAGAATGTTACAGAACATCATGGGTCCAACGAAGGTTGAAAGTGGCTGGAAACTTCGGAGCAACAATGAAATCTACAAAAAGGTGGGGAAAATCTCAGAGACCATGGAAAAGAGGAGGTTATCATTTCTAGGACACCTGTACAGAATGGACAAAACCAGACTAACAAAAAGGATACTCGACTACCTGTGGAAAAAGAAGACAACAATGATATGGATTAAGGAAGCTTGTAAAGATCTGGAAAACTTCAACATTTTTGGAAGTCCAAATGTTCAACAGGGATACATTTTGGACCATGATTCAAAATTTGGAAGGATTTCAAGCCAAAAGGACTAAGAAGACTGGAAGAGCCTGGATGCATGAACAGAAGAAACAGCACAGTGTCCATATGAAGGAGTACTGAAGAAAGAGGAAACTTCAGACAAAGAAGAAATGAAATTGTAGCGTGATCCTAAGTGGTCAATTCACAAATAAAAAATTTAAAAAAAAACCAAAGAAAACTGTGAATTATTAGCTAAATATTTCGAGAAACTATTAAACTGCAACAAACCAAAGGAGAGGCTTCACACCTCAACTGCTGAAATGAAGTCTCCTGAATCAAAGCCATCAGATAAGGAAGGATTTTTCAACATATGACGAACAGAAGAAATTCCAGAGGATTTTAAGCTTGAATTAATTTATTCTTTACATTAGAAAGGAGATAAAACTGATGTCGACAACAACAGAGGAGTATTACTGCCACCAGTTACATACAAGATTCTTTCTAAAGTGTTACATAATAGTCTAGAGAACCTGGTAGGTGACATGATTGGTGAACATCAAGGAGTAATTCAGAATGGAAAGTCATGTGTGAAGCAGATCTCGAGTCTTAAGCTCATAATCTGAGACAGAATATTAAGATGCATATCCCATGTCACTAAGTTTGTGGACTGCAAACAGGAGTATGACTCTGATGACAGAGCACCTCTGTTTTAAATATTAAAGAGTTTGATGTGGATGATAAAATAAAAAACATAATTTGCCAAATATTAATCAACATAAAATTTAAAGTTAAATTTTTAGGTGAAATATCTGAAGGTTTTGAAGTACAAACAGGCATTAGAGAAGAAGATGCTGTATCCCTTATTTTGTCCAACAGTATTCTTGAAAACTTTATCTGAGAATAGCAAGAAGAACTCAGAAAGAATAGAGTAAATGACCACATGCAATTGGGCTATAAAAAGAAGAAACTTAGAAATTACTGATTAGCTTTTGTTGATGACCTTGCAATATTGTCTGGAGTCGTAGCAATTACAACAAGAAAAATCAACATTTTGAAAAGAAATGCAGATAAAAACAAGCCTTCAAACATCTTAAGCAAACCAGAATATATGACAAACATGAAAATGCTCTAAATTTCATGAACACAGGTTATGGAAAAATACAAATAGTCAATAACTTAAAATATCGCAGTCAGATAATACAGATGAATGGCCATGATGATGAGAGACTAATAAACTCTGAGCAGGGGAGATGGAAATGGCCTTTCAGTTAACTAAAGATCTGTACAATAAGAACTCTATCTCCTCTCAAACAGTTACAGCACTATTCTCTATTAACAATATCAGAATATTTGTAAGCAGCTGAATGCCTGGATTTGACTAAGGCAAGAAAATAGAAAAAGTGGAATGAAAGAGTAAAATCCCAAGAAAACTTCGCAGCCAATAAAACATGAAGTGAAGACAAGAACTGGCACAATGAAGATCTGCACATGAAAATGGAAGAACTAAGTGTAATGGTGAGAAAATGTAGAATGATGCTTTATGGCCATCTGCTCTGAATAAAAACACGATATGCAAGAAAATTTCCAGACATGTCAACCACAAAAAACCTCCTAGTTTCAAGTGGCTCAAAGAAATCAGAAGTGATCTGAAAGAGATGAAGATTGAAAAACATGAAATTGCGAAAAGAATTATGTGTCAAAAGAAAGTTTTAGATTCCCATCTCCAGAGAAAACTGAAAAAGAAAAGTGGAGCAAAGAGCTCAAAAGTTTATAAACAACAGCACTTTGATTGAATGAAAAAGTATTGGAAAAGATGGACGTTGGTTGGTTCTTTACATGATCCACAGGGGGGTCAAAATCGAGAAGAAAAAGAGCAGTGCCTGCAGAATGTGCTAATGTAAACACAAGAAAGGGTACAAAAGTATAGTGAGTTAAAGGAAACAGAAGTTCAGGTTGACTTATCCAGATAGGGGCTTTGGAATATGGGAAAGAGCTGGTGGGAAAGGAAGGCAGTCAGTTGCACGAGGAGCATTCAAGTTCTAAGGCCTCCGATTTTTTTCTCCGGACTGGAAAGAGATAGAAACATGCGCATTGTTTTAAAATGAGGCCGCGTTCATTGTCAATATGTCCCAGAGATGGCAGGACCGTACGGCAGATGGAATTTTACCGCCAGCGGCGAGAATGAGAACTGTTTTAAATACTTAAAATGGTGACGTTTTCCTTACTTGAACAGTGTGCAATCATTCGTTTTCTGAATTTGCGTGGTGTGAAACCAATTGAAATTTATCGACGGTTGAAGGAGACATGTGGTGATGGAGTTATGGATGTGTCGAAAGTGCGTTCGTGGATGCAACAGTTTAATGAAAGCAGAACATCGTGTGACAACAAACCGAAACAACCTCGGGCTCGCACAAGCCGGTCTGACGACATGATCGAGAAAGTGGAGAGAATTGTTTTGGGGGATAGCCGAATGACTGTTGAACAGAGTTGGCATTTCTGTGGGTTCTGTGCACACAATCCTGCATGACGACCTGAAAATGCGAAAAGTGTCATTCAGGTGGGTGCCACGAATGCTGACGGATGACCACATGGCTGCCCGTGTGGCATGTTGCCAAGCAATGTTGACGCGCAACGACAGCATGAATGGGACTTTCTTTTCATCGGTTGTGACAATGGATGAGACGTGGATGCCATTTTTCAATCCAGAAACAAAGCGCCAGTCAGCTCAATGGAAGCACACAGATTCACCGACACCAAAAAAATTTCGGGTAACCACCAGTGCTGAAAAAATGATGGTGTCCATGTTCTGGGACAGCGAGGGTGTAATCCTTACCCATTGCGTTCCAAAGGGCACTACGGTAACAGGTGCATCCTACGAAAATGTTTTGAAGAACAAATTCCTTCCTGCACTGCAACAAAAACGTCTGGGAAGGGCTGCGCGTGTGCTGTTTCACCAAGACAACGCACCCGCACATCGAGCTAACGTAACGCAACAGTTTCTTCGTGATAACAACTTTGAAGTGATTCCTCATGCTCCCTACTCACCTGACCTGGCTCCTAGTGACTTTTGGCTTTTTCCAACAATGAAAGACACTCTCCATGGCCACACATTCACCAGCCGTGCTGCTATTGCCTCAGCGATTTTCCAGTGGTCAAAACAGACTCCTAAAGAAGCCTTCGCCGCTGCCATGGAATCATGGCGTCAGCATTGTGAAAAATGTGTACATCTGCAGGGCGATTACGTCGAGAAGTAACGCGTTTCATCGATTTCGGGTGAATAGTTAATTAGAAAAAAAATCGGAGGCCTTAGAACTTGAATGCACCTCGTAATTGGGTAAAAGATGCATTCAAAATCAAAGGCAGACACTACTGTTGTTTTAGGAGAGAGATCATTAGCTGTGATTTTAAGCCAGCGCTGTGATTCAGTTTTCGTATACATTGAGGGAGATAATTCCAAAATCAGGTTCGTGCTACAGAAATAGATTGACAGATGTGTTGGTTGGTTAGTTTGGAAATAAAAGGGACTAAACTCACAGATGTGTAATAGTGTGACCATCTATAACGACCTCGTTGTGGATGTGATGTTAAATACTAATCCTCTTCTCATCTGTGTGATAGTATGAAATGAAAGTATTTTGCTCTGTCTGGAACATGTGTATCTGCAATGGTGTACACACAGGAAAGTTAAGGTTGAAGAGAAGTAGGAGGGACTGTATATTTTTTATGGTGGTAGAGCAGACAGAGTATGCACTGATACTTGATCATCTCTGTGCTCATCTGCAGGTAAATGGAAAATCTGTGCATAAGATGGTGAGATATTATCAAAATTATGAATGTTACAGACATAAGCACACCAGATAAAAAAATTAGTTGCTTCAAAAAATATCAAGCTGATACCATGTGACACTACTGGTAGCCTTAATTTTATGAGGAAGAGAGTCCCCTACAGGGCTGTTTATAGGTGTTTTGCCACCCTAGATGAGAACTGAAAAATTATGTCCCCTCTTTTTTACTCCCCGATATCATCTCCCTCTCTACGACCACCAACATCCAACAGCACAACAATGCAGATCTGCGAGTCTCAGACACCCAGAGACAGACTTACAGACAGATATCAACTCATTTTTGTATATGGGTATGACAAACTGCACTTTTACTCCCTTTAGATATACTGAAAAAGGAGTACAAAACCTAGCTTGTGAATAAGTGGTAGGCTATCCACAGCAAATAATAAAAGAACTAAAAATGTTGACAGAACCACTCAGTACAACTGCTGCTTGACAAATGATCTGCAGAGAGAGAAAAGGGGGGAGTTGGGACTGAGGGAGGTACAGTATCAAGTCACAACATGATTGTAAGCCAGTGTATGTACTCTGCTCCAGTGCTTGGTGGTGATAAATCAAGGTTGTGTTTGTTTTCATTTCATACTCAGTAGCAACTGTTTCAGTTTTGAAGTAGGCAGAGACAATGTGTTTGCATACATCAGAGTAAGTAAAAACTTATTAAGTAACTGTTCCATCTGCTTTTGAAAACAATTCAGTGTTTTAATTTTTCTTCTTTTTCAGTTTTTCCTCCTCATTCGCTTAATTTTTGCGCTGTTTGGTTTGAAACTAATTTTTTCTGCTCTTTGCTGCCCCTAAAATTTTGCTGCTCTAGGCAGCTGCCCAATCTTGCCTATTGGTAAAAAAGTCCTTGTCTCTTATTTTCCCTAGATATGCTGTATGAGCTGAAACTGCTCATTGATGAGTAGATCTTGTAGAGCTACCAAATTATGAAGATGTAAAGTGCTATGTTTCACCCACTGTTCCAAATAGTCCCAGATGTTTTCTATCAGATTAAGATCAGGTAGCTTAGTGAGACAGTTAAGGTTCAATAGGGTATCCAAGAGTTTGTCAGACTAGGAAGATATGAATGGAACACTGGATGTTGTTATCTTGGAAGTTAGGAGTGTTCACAGCTTACTCATCATGAAGACGCAGAAAAACCAACCTGAACTACACGTCCAGCCTGAACTACACGTCCAGCCTGAACTACACGTGCAGCCTGAACTACACCATCCACACACACTGAGTTCTTCATCTTCATCTACAGACAAACTCTGCAAACCAGTGTTAAGTGCATGGAGACACTTCTCACCATACCACTTATTAGGGATTCATTCCATTCCATTCATGTAGAACATGAACATGTGTATGGGAAGAACAACTGCACCCTAGGCTGTTGATGTACTTGACACCTTGCTTTGTTTGAACAGAAGCAAGGAAAAATTGTAACTAGTCAAACTAACTACACACCTCTAGTCAGCTACTGTTCAGTTCATGTGTTTTGTGAAGACATGTAGTTTTGTGTGCCCGTCTCACCTGACTCTCAAGAGTCCATTGCATGCAGTTCCATGAGCAATGTTTGCTTGGAAACTAATTGAGATGAACCTATATTCACTGACAGCAACAGTTCATGTCAGATTTGAAACTGATTGTCACTGACAAAGTGTAACACTTGTTTTCGGTCCTTGTCAGATAAGATCTTTTTACAATCATTGTTCTTACATCATGTTATGTGCCTGCAAGTGGCTCACTATTCCTTGTAGACACTTTCAACAGTCCTTATTGACAAACCAACAAATCTGGCAACTGGTCATGGACCATGCTGAGTAAGGCCACAGAGAGAATGAGAAGAATAAAATGGGGCAGTAGTCAGCAGGTAACAACAGAATGTCCTCCTTATGCAGCTGCCCTATTTCCAAGCTGCTGGCTAAACACTTGTGGTCAATGGATGGTGAAAGATACCTGTCAGTGCAGGCTGTAATAAATCAATAATAAGCTTGACCAAAAAGCCACATTTTTTTATGTGGTACAATAATGTTATTGGTGAAGTGCAACACTGAGTCAGTTAGTGACAGGAACAATACGTTCATCTGCTGCATTTACTTTACATACCCCTAGACCAGGGCTTAACAACCCACTGACTTCGTGTGTGAATACTTATGCCTGCTCAAGGTCCTACCTGTGAGTAGGTAGTGGGGAGTGAGGGAAATGCATGTGCACATTGTGCTTGCAACAAACACAGGAGAAGAGGAATGTGGGAGGGTCAGTTTTAACAGTGGCACTGCCTAACAACAGTAACAGCAGCAATGAGCATTGTGTAACACTGACAATGTCTTCACACCTCAGTGTGCAGTAGGAGAAATATTATCTTATGAAATACAGTTCATTTTTCAAAATTGTCTTCACTGAAGGGCTTCTGTATTAACTTACACTTCAAATGCTATCAACATATTCCACATAAGCAAGAATTTCAGATTTGATTTAACAATGTAACAGCACTAGAGGACAATTTTCATCTGTTTTTCTCTCCATATTGAGTGAATATTGATGATATTCACACTGATCTGCATCCTGAAGTAAATGATCTGTGATGTGACAGGGTACAGGGAGACAACAACAAGAGAAAATTCTACATTTCTACAAGAATTTCCCTCAGGATCACTTTCATCATTTACAGAAGAAGGCTGCTGTTGTAATATCAATATTTGGCTCCACATACACCTGTGAACAACTGTTTTCAGTAAAGAAGAACAATAAAATGCTTGTGAGAATTCATTATCCCACTGTAACCTGAACTGCACACTTCTGTACAATGCACACAAACAATTACACAGAGTATAGATGTTCTTGTAAAATGGAAAATGACCAATAAGATTTAATGTGCAAAAGTTGATTAAAATTATCTCTAGACCAGGGCTCAACAACCCATTGATTTTGAGTGTGAGTACTTACACCTGTTCAGACTCATATCTGTGAGAAGAAGAGCAGCGGCCTGGTGGGGATTGAGGGAAATGCGTGTGCACACTGTTCTTGCAACTAACACACATGTAATGGCTGATTAATTAATATAAGAAATGTGCAACTATTTAATAATAAAATTACGTGGCAGCATTATGCTTTTAGTTAATTTATTTAACTTATGACACTGATATGCCTCTTACTGTGACTTAAATGTTTCTGATTGCAAAATTAACTAGCCTCTCACAAGAATCCACATAGCTCCTCACTATCTACCCTATGCAGTAACGATGGAGGCGTGAGGGGCTAAGGTATTTGAAGCCCTAGACTATGCAAATAGGACAGCTAGTCTGTGTTAATCTGTTGATGTATGACCATGTCTAAGTTTAGAATTCCTCACAGTTTTACTGTCTGTGTTTTTCACCCACTTTTAAGTAATATGATTTTCCAGGTTGGGAATAAACTGTGTGTTGTGTGTGCTGTGTCCATGAGATACATATACCATTTTTAGCTCATCTGTTGGCCAAGGAGAATATTTTCTTCTAATTTTTCTGGTGTTTTGGGGTTTTGGGAGGATATTTGTCACACAGTCGAGCAAGTGTATCAGTAAGTCCAGTTTGTTTGTTGTTTGTGTTCAGAGAAGGCACAAAAGTTGTCTTCCAAGCTATTTCTTGTGCTTCAAACATAAGTTCAGACACACTGATGCTCCTATCTACATGATAAACATAACCTTCTGATGTGTCTCTGTAAGTAGTTGAAAGTGTTTTATTTCTTAGGCACACAAATGTGTACATCATGAAAATTATGTAATTCTGTGATAAACTACACAGTTGAAGCAAAATGCCTAAGCTATGATGAAGATGACAGAAAAACAAATTTAATTTTGGCATTGCAAGCCACATACTTATCTTTTGCGGAAAAGGGAAGAGAGTTATGAGAAATCAAATGGAAAGTGTAGCACAAATTCTACAAGGACAGCAAACTAAAGACAGTAAGATAGATAAAAAACCTCACTCACCAAGGAGGAGGAGGAGATTAGTGTTTAACGTCCCGTTGACAACGAGGTCATTAGAGACGGAGCGCAAGCTCGGGTTAGGGAAGGACGGGGAAGGAAATCGGCCGTGCCCTTTCAAAGGAACCATCCCGGCATTTGCCTGAAAGGATTTAGGGAAATCAGGGAAAACCTAAATCAGGATGGCCGGAGACGGGATTGAACCGTCGTCCTCCCGAATGCAAGTCCAGTGTGCTAACCACTGCGCCACCTCGCTCAGTCACTCACCAAGAAATTGCAATAAGAAACACTTACAAAAGATATGGAAATGTGAGCTTTTGGAACCAGTAGTTCCTTTTTTCTGACAGAAGGGTTCAATGGGTAGGAAGAGGGAAAAGGACTAGTAAGGTTTAGGAAATGGGAAGAGTTGTAAAAAAAAAAGTCATCCCAGACCTTATGTTAGGGAAGACTTCTCATTCCATCCAGTATGCCACCTCTGAACCAAGGTTTTGGGAAAATTTTCCATAACTTTTCCTATTTCATAAAACTGGCCAGTCATTCATTTCCTTTATCCCTCTTTGTAACCCTTCAACTCCTCTTACAGAAGATGGAGCCACTGGCTCTGAAAGCACATGTCTTTCTGCATCATTTTTATATGTTTTTTCCTGCTGCCACTTGATGAATAGATTATTATCTTCCCTATTATAATATATTTTGAAACATTGATTATTTTCAGTGATATAAACTAAGAACTGTGTATCAAAAATTAATATTAGTGCATCAAGTAATTGCCCAAGTTAACATTTAGTTGACAGTTTTTGGGGAATATGTGTGGTTGTCACGATGCAGTATCCTGATGCAGAAGAGCAACACTCAAGTTCTCAGAATTATGAAAAAAGTTCCAAAATAATAGTATTTTTAGTTTTAATTATAATAATATAGGAAACATATCAGGTGTGGATATTTTGGTGAGCTCCTACCAGATGGCTGCACTATCCAGCAGTGAACACAATAGCACGCCAAGCATTTCTCATGCACGTTAGGTGCGACTATAAGCTGCTGTACATTATTTTTGAACAAAAGTATTTATTATTATTTAAAAATTCTCATTTCATTATTCATTAGTTTTATGTGAATGCTCTCTGAATTGAAAGAAATGCCTATTACTCACCAAACTTGTACTTACACGCACAGTATCTTTCTTACTCTAATCATTCTCCGTTATAATATACATCCCTTGATCTACCATTACAAAGATTATATATCCAGTAACACAACTGTCAATTTTAAACACTTTACCAATCAAAGATATTAAAACATTTGAATATTATTTCACCATTAGTAACAGTATTGTACTAGAGGCTCTTAGTGGTCATCAGCTCTTAAATTCTGAATGAAAGGGAAGGTACAAGTAGTAATCCTACTGTTTCTGTGATCATCACCTTTCAGGTGACATGGGAACCACTTGCTGCTTCTACCTTGTTATTCATGTGCTTTTCAATCATGTAAACATTATGTAACAGAAACAAAATAAAAATAAAACTATCAACTCAACTGAGTATTTAAACTGAGCAGAAAGCATTGTATTTCTACTACTGTGTCTAACTCATTTTAATATTTGCTTAAAAACAGTTCACACAAAGTCTATCTCCCTTTTATTCTCTGTGAGGTTCATCATTTGTAGAGGCTGAAACTGTATACTGCAGACATTGGCAAGGTACAAAAGAGGACAACCTCACAACAGAATCTTTGAACAAACTTCTCAGTGAAACATAAATTAATTGTTGTTGTTGCCTCAAATGACATTGAAAAAGCTCTGAAAGAATTACAGAGGAATATGATGGGTTCACTGGAAATACAAACTGAAACTAATACAAAATGAATGTAATAATTCATCCAATATCTCTTAGCATGATGCCCAAGGCCTGAATCGAAAAATGAAATCTGTCAATCACGTCATGTTAGATAAAATCAACACTGCCTACAAATGTGTGAAGGAAGAGAGTATCTGTGAATTTCGAAACTGCATGATTGGAAAGTAACAAATATGCATCTCATGGACTCCATCTACACAAATGTGGAACAATCGACATTTGAAACAGGCTTGCGTCTTTCAAACAAAAAGTGAAAGTATAAAAACCAAGTATAGAAATAAAACAGACACAAACAGACAAACAGGTAAAAAGCAACTGTCTTGAAGTGAAAGTGCCAAACAAAAAAAGACAGACATTAGGACCAGTACCAGTAAATAAATAGAAAAGGAAAGAATCAGCAACACACTTACTGAGCTAAATTTGAAACCAACCAAGACAGTCATTAATGAATATATGGATGAAAAATGACTGTAATAAAGTGAAAATTGGCATCATCTCAACAAAAGACAGGCAGATTCCAACATCCAGTGAACCAACAAGCCACAAGTGAATACCAAGAATACCATCCATGAAAAAAATGAGCTAAGTGGTCTAGCAAGAAATCATATAATCCCTGCTCCTAATTTCAAATTGCTCCATCCGAATGTTCAATCACTGTGCAATAATCTTAATGAAATATAAATAATGTTAAACGATGTGAATGATATTTCTGCCCTATGCCTTGCCAAAGACTGGCTTAAACAAGATGCATTAGAGACAAAATACCTCCCTCAGCTCAAACTTGCAGGCATGTTTTGTACAACAATATAACGTCATGGGGGTTCCTATAGGTATATTAAAAAATATTGAATTGAACAGTATTATCAAATAGTATAATTTTTCCAGTGAAAGTGATATAGAGCTCTATATAGTCGGATTACCAAGGCTATATACAATTACTATTTGCATTTACAGGTCACCAGAAAGAAATAAAAACTGTTTCTTAATCACATGGTGAAACTTTTGGAAGAAATTCGCTCTCCTAAGAAAAATATAACTCTATGTGGTGACTTCAATATCGATTTATCAGAAACCAATAAATTCAAAGATGGTATTATAAATTTACTACAGTCACTCAGTGTAAGTTCAACTGTAATTGAACCAACTCAAAAAACAACACCCTCTGCATCTACCACTGTCCACATTTTGACAAAAACATGCAAATCTGCTTTTAACATACAAGTAGCAAACACAGTATTATGAAAAGGATAGACTGCTGCTCACCATATAGCAAAGATGTTGAGTCACAGACAGGCACAACAGAAAGACTACTAAACACGTAAGCTTTTAGCCAGAAGGCCTTCTTCTGTAATAGACAAAAGCCCTTTGCACACATAGCCAATTTATCATTCAGTGAAGGAGCTTTTCCAGAAAGGCTGCAAATTTCAAAAGTGAAGCCATCATTTAAAAACAGCAACAAGTATAAGGTAAAAAACTATCACCCAATATCTCTCCTCCCAGCATTTTCAAAAATATTAGAAAAACTGAGGAAGCACCGAATCACCAAATATCTAAATGACCATAATTTACTAAACAGAAATCAGCATGGCTTCCAAGCACGTAAAAATACTGAAACAGCAGTAATGTGCTACACTGAACAAATAGTCAAAAATCTAGAAAAAGATTATAGTGTAGCAGGAGTAAATTTAGATCTCTCCAAAGCTTTTGTCACTGTGAACCAGGACATTCTTTTAGAAAAATTGGAAGCATTCGGCATACATGGGATAGGAAAAAAATGGTTTGAATCATACCTAAAAAACAGAACACAGGTTGTAGGACTGACATCAACTTACTCCAACCACAAAATAAATTCACTATCAGAGGCAAAAAATGTAGAAATAGGAGTACCACAAGGCAGCATCCTAGAGCCCATATTGTTTCTTGTCTATATAAATGATTTTCACACCTCAGATGATGCAGCCAAAGCAATAATATTTGCAGATGTTACTAGTGTGATAATAAGTGCACCAAAGCAATTGCTACCAACAACTGCTCATAAAGTACTAAATTACATCCACTCTTGGTTCAATGCAAACAGGTTGACATTTAATGTAAATAAAACAAATTATATGCAGTTTGGGAAAAGATGTCAAAATGTAAATCTCGATCTGGTGTGGGGTGACAAAGCCTTAGACAGAGTGACATCCACAAAATTGCTGGGGATTCATGTGGATGAAAACTTAAATTTTAATGACCACGTAATAAAACATGCACAGAAACTTAATTCAGCCTGTTTTGCCCTCAGAATTACTGCAAATGTTTGTACCTCAGAGGGTGCCAGAATGGCATATTTCGGCTATTTCCAATCTCTTGCCACATATGGAATAATATTTTGGGGTTCCACAACAGGGCGCCTAAAGCAAATTTTTTTGTTGCAGAAGAGGGCCATCCGAATAATAACTCACAGTCATCCACAGACACACTGCAAACCCATATTCAAAAAGCTTAGAATACTTACTATACCATCGTTATACATATAAAAATGTGTATTGTACGTCAGGACCCACATTGCAGATTTTCAGACAAATGCCAACTTTCATAACTACAATACCCATAATAGCGCAGCACTCCATACTCAGCAAACAAAAACAACGAATACACAAAGGTATCTGAGCCATATTGGTGCAAAACTGTACAACACACTGCCAGTCAACATCAGGCAATTAGAAGATGATAAATTTAAAACAGAATTTAAAAAATTTCTTGTAGAACAATGTTTTTATTCTGTAAATGCCTATGTAGGTCAATAAATTTTTTCTGATATTATTTATAAAGGCAAAATGGAAAATACCCTATCTGTACCTAATCATTCATTACATTTACATACTTAAAGGACAGCTGTTGTGTGATGTAAATATATACTTAAGCAGTGTTGTGTATATAAGGACTTGCCGTTTAGGGACGACAAAACTAAAGCCTTATGAAAAACAGACTATGCATTTAAAATAACAAGCAGGGATGTATATAGGCTATATTAATTTCATTGTGTTATTATTAACTTCATTGTATTATTTTGTTTTGTACTTTTTTACGTATATATTGTTTGTGTCCCATTTCTTTGAAATGGCTTACATGTATCTTTGACAACATCAATACAATATTTATTGTCACCGGATGAATAAATAAATAAATAAATAAATTGTTGTTGTTGTTGTGGTCTTCAGTCCTGAGACTGATTTGATGTAGCTCTCCATGCTACTCTATCCTGTGCAAGCCTCTTCATCTTCCAGTACCTACTGCAGCCTACATCCTTCTGAATCTGCTTAGTGTATTCATCTCTTGGTCTCCCTCTACGGTTTTTACCCTCCATGCTGCCCTCCAGTACTAAATTGGTGATCCCTTGATGCCTCAGAACATGTACTACCAACCGATCCCTTCTTCTAGTCAAGTTGTGCCAAAAACTTTTCTTCTCCCCAATCCTATTCAATACCTCCTCATTAGTTATGTGATCTACCCATCTAATCTTCAGCATTCTTCCGTAGCACCACATTTCAAAAGCCTCTATTCTCTTATTGTCTAAACTATTTATCGTCCATGTTTCACTTCCATACATGGCAACACTCCATACAAATACTTTCAGAAACGACTTCCTGACACTTAAATCAATACTCGATGCTAACAAATTTCTCTTCTTCAGAAATGCTTTCCTTGCCATTGCCAGTCTACATTTTATATACTCTCTACTTCGACCATCACCAGTTATTTTGCTCCCCAAACAGCAAAACTCCTTTACTACATTAAGTGTCTCATTTCCTAATCTAATTCCCTCAGCATCACCCGACTTAATTCGACTACATTCCATTATCCTCGTTTTGCTTTTGTTGATGTTCATCTTATACCCTCCTTTCAAGACACTGTCCATTCAATTCAACTGCTCTTCCAAGTCCCTTGCTGTCTCTGACAGAATTACAATGTCATTGGCGAACCTCAAAGTTTTTATTTCTTCTCCATGGATTTTAATACCTACTCCAAACTTCTCTTTCGTTTCCTTTACCGATTGCTCAATACAAAGATTGAATAGCATCAGGGAGAGGCTACAACCCTGCCTCACTCCCTTCCCAACCACTGCTTCCCTTTCATGTCCCTCGACTCTTATAACTGCCATCTGGTTTCTGTTCAAATTGTAAATAGCCTTTCGCTCCCTGTATTTTACCTCTGCCACCTTCAGAATTTGAAAGAGAGTATTCCAATCAACATTGTCAAAAGCTTTCTCTAAGTCTACAAATGCTAGAAATGTAGGTTTGCCATTCCTTAATCTTTCTTCTAAGATAAGTCGTAGGGTTAGTATTGCCTCACGTCTTCCAACATTTCTATGAAATCCAAACTGATCTTCCCCGAGGTCAGCTTCTACTAGTTTTTCCATTCGTTTGTGAAGAATTCGGGTTAGTATTTTGCAGCTGTGACTTATTAAAATGATAGTTCGGTAATTTTCACATCTGTCAACACCTGCTTTCTTTGGGATTGAAATTATTATATTCTTCTTGCAGTCTGAGGGAATTTCACCTGTCTCATACATCTTGCTCACCAGATGTTAGAGTTTTTTCAGGACTGGGTCTCCGAAGGCTGTCAGTAGTCCTAATGGAATGTTGTCTACTGCCATGGCCTTGTTTCGACTTAGGTCTTTCAGTTCTCTGTCAAACTCTTCACGCAGTATCATATCTCCCATTTCATCTTCATCTACCTCCTCTTCCATTTCCATAATATTGTCCTCAAGAACATCGCCCCTGTATAGACCCTCTATATACTCCTTCCACCTTTCTGCTTTCCCTTCTTTGCTTAGAACTGGGTTTCCATCTGAGCTCTTGATATTCATGCAAATGGTTCTCTTTTCTCCAAAGGTCTCTTTAACTCTCCTGTAGGCAGTATCTATCTTACCCCTCATGAGATAAGCCTCTACATCCTTACATTTGTCCTCTAGCCATCCCTGCTTAGCCATTTTGCACTTCCTGTCGATCTCATTTTTGAGATGTTTGTATTCCTTTTTGCCTGCTTCATTTACTGCATTTTTATATTTTCTCCTTTCATCAATTAAATTCAGTATCTCTTCTGTTACCCAATGATTTCTACTAGCCCTCGTCTTTTTACCTATTTGATCCTCTGCTGCCTTCACTATTTCATCCCTCAAAGCTACCCATTCTTCTTCAACTGTATTTCTTTCCCCCATTCCTGTCAAATGTTCCCTTATGCTCTCCCTGAAACTCTGTACAACCTCTGGTTCTTTCAGTTTATCTAGGTCCCATCTCCTTAAATTCCCACCTTTTTGCAGTTTCTTCGGTTTTAATCAACAGTTCATAGCCAATAGATTGTGGTCAGAGTCCACATCTGCCCCTGGAAATGTCTTACAATTTAAAACCTGGTTCCCAAATCTCTGTCTTACCATTATATAATCTATCTGAAACCTTTTAGTACCTCCAGGGTTCTTCCATGTATACAACCTTCTTTCATAATTCTTGAACCAAGTGTTAGCTATGATTAAGTTATGCTCTGTGCAAAATTCTACCAGGCGGCTTCCTCTTTCATTTCTTAGCTCCAATCCATATTCACCTACTACGTTCCCTTCTCTTCCTTTTCCTGCTGTTGAATTCCAGTCACCCATGACTATTAAATTTTCATCTCCCTTCACTACCTGAATAATTTCTTTTATCTCATCACACATTTCATCAATTTCTTCATCATCTGCAGAGCTAGTTGACATATAAACTTGTACTACTGTAATAGGTGTGGGCTTCGCGTCTATCTCGGCCACAATAATGCGTTCACTATGCTGTTTGTAGTAGCTTACCCGCAATCCTATTTTTTATTCATTATTAAACCTACTCCTGCATTACCCCTATTTGATTTTGTATTTATAACCCTGTATTCACCTGACCAAAAGTCTTGTTCCTCCTGCCACCAAACTTCACTAATTCCCACTATATCTAACTTTAACCTATCCATTACCCTTTCCAAATTTTGTAACCTACCTGCTCGATTATGGGATCTAACATTCCACGCTCTGATCCGTAGAACGCCAGTTTTCTTTCTCGTGATAACGATCTCCTCTTGAGTAGTCCCCGCCCGGAGGTCCGAATGGGGGACTATTTTACCTCTGGGATATTTTACCCAAGAGGACGCCATCATTATTTAATCATACAGTAAAGCTGCATGCCCTCGGGAAAAATTACGGCTGTAGTTTCCCCTTGCTTTCAGCCATTCGCAGTACCAAAACAGCAAGGCCGTTTTAGTTAGTGTTACAGGGCCAGATCAGTCAATCATCCAGACTGTTGCCCCTGCAACTACTGAAAAGGCTGCTGCCCCTCTTCGGGAACCACATGTTTGTCTGGCTTCTCAACAGATACCCCTCCGCTGTGGTTACACCTACGGTACGGCTATCTGTATCGCTGAGGCACGCAAGCCTCCCCACCAACGGTAAGGTCCATGGTTCATGGGGTTGGGGGGGGGGGGGGGTTTGGGCAGGTTTGGGGGGGGGGGGGGGGAATAGACAACATACACACACACACATATTCACAAAAATGCAGCTCACACACGTGACCAGTGTCTCTGGCTGCTGGGGTGAGACTGTGAGCAACTGATCCCAATCTTATTATCCTTCCTGCTGACAAATGCTCCACCATTGTTGTTTTTAATTGCTAGGATTACCTGGCAGAAGGACCCCGCCAGCAGTCAGATTTGTCCACCTACAAACCCTATCACAGTGACATCATTCCAGAAATTCAGTAGGATCTCCAGTTCTCCAGTCTCTCCTCAAATCCTGGATCACTATAATATTTTTTTAAATGTTGTTGGTTCTAATGTTAAAGCAAAAGGAAATTTTTAGGTGATTTAGAATTTCAGTAATTACATTTAAATATTTTGAAAGTTTTTATATTCATAATAATTTTGCATGATACTAATGTTTCAAAGATTATTGCTTTTAATGTTTTAAGAAAAATTGTGCGCCTGCGTAAACTAAGTAAACCAGTAAATGTTCAGCTATGTGCTCAGCTGCTTACTACACCAGAACCATTGTGTTCTAGCTTGACCAGCTTCAAAGATTACCTTTCCCTTTTGAATCCTTAAGAGATGGTATCAATATCCCTGTAATACAGTTAGAAGCAAAACCTGTGCCATACATCCTCCCACCATCACCTACTCCAGTCCAGTAACAAGCACTACCTATCACATCAAAGGCAGGACTATTTGTGAAACAAGTCATATGATCTACAAGCTAAGCTGCAACAATTTTGTTTCATACTTTTCTTGACAACCAACAATGTCCGCTGACAAACTGTTGCCAAAGAAAGGCTGGGCCACCCAGCTGCTGATCACACAGCCCAACACAATGTTCTTCATTTTAATGACAGCTTCACAGCCTGTTCCATCTGGATCCTTCCTACCAATGCCACCTTTTCTGAATTGTGGAGGTGGGAACTGTCCCTGCAATATATCCTGCATTCCCATCACCCTCCTGGCCTCAACCTTTGTTAGTCATTGTCCTTCATCCACCTATCCCCTTCTCTGTTCCCACTCCTCAGCCTTCTATTCCACAAGTGCACCCATAGTCTTTTTACATCCCTCCTTTTCTGCTCTCCCCCCCCCCCCCCTCCCCCTCCCGCCCTCTGAGCTCTGTACTGCACCCAGCTGCCATACCCTCTCTCCACCTTGTCTCTGTATGCTCCAACAAGCAAACTTTACTGCCTCAAACCTTCCACCCCCCCCCCCCCACCCCCCCGGGTATCCCTCCCCCTCCCTGCCCTAGCCTCTTCTTTACCTCCACCATCCAGATCTTACTAATCCCATCATGCTTAGTTGCTCACAGTCTAACTGTGACAGCTGGAGACTGTGGTCATATGTGTGTGAGCTGTGTTGCCATGAATGCGTGTGTGTGTGTTTTTGTCTATTTCAGCAGGTCTTCTCGATGAACTGGATTTTTCAAATGGTAAAGATAGGTTTTAGTGATCACTATCCTCAAATTCTTACAATGAATGCTGCAGGAAACTCAAAACTCAATGGAATAAAGGACTGCCTAATAAATACTCTGTGGATACTGATGAGTTACCAGATGCTATCATCAAAGCTAGTGCAACATTTATTGTGGAATCTCTAGCAGACATAGTAGATTCATGATTTGAAAGTAGCGTATTTCCAAATAGTCTTAAAACTGCAAAAGTGACATCTAAAAGGGTACAAAATGTGAAATTTCTAATTATATGCCAGATTCAGTTTTATCAGGCTCCGTAAAAACCATGGAAAAAGTGTTTCTTAGAAGATTAACAGGCCTCTTAAATAAAGAAAGGTTGATAAATGACTCACAACAAGCGTTCACAGCCAGCAATCTTTACCTTTTTAAATGAAATATTAGAAGCAGTGGATGATAAGCAACATATATCTGGATTATTTATTGATCTTAGAAAACCCTTTGGTGTTACAAATCTTGAAATTCTTTTGCATCTGATAATTAATTACAGAATTAGAGGTCAGCCTGAGAGATGGATCCCATTACACTTCAATAATCATCAACAAATTACAGTTGCAAAGCAATTTAGAAAAGATTGCTGTATGGTGTGGCAGGTGGCAGTTGATGCTAAATAACTAAAAGTGTGAGGTGAGCCACATGAGTTCCAAAACAAATCCATTGGAATTTGATTACTCGAAGAATAGTACAATTCTCAAGGCTGTAAATTCAACTAAGTACCTGGGTGTTAAAATACGAACAACTTCAGTTGGAAAGACCACATAGATAATATTGTGGGGAAGGCGAGCCAAAGGTTGTGTTTCATTGGTAGGACACTTAGAAGATGCAACAAGTCCACTAATGAGACAGCTTACACTACACTCGTTCATCCTCTGTTAGAATATTGCTGCATGCTGTGGGATCCTTACCAGGTGGGATTGACGGAGGACATCGAAAGGGTGCAAAAAAGGGCAGCTCATTTTGTATTATCACGTAATAGGGGAGAGAGTGTGGCAGATATGATACGCGAGTTGGGATGGAAGTCATTAAAGCAAAGAGGTTTTTCGTCGCGGCGAGATCTATTTACGAAATTTCAGTCACCAACTTTCTCTTCTGAATGCGAAAATATTTTGTTGAGCCCAACCTACATAGGTAGGGATGATCATCAAAATAAAATAAGAGAAATCAGAGCTCGAACAGAAAGGTTTAGGTGTTCGTTTTTCCCGCGCACTGTTCAGGAGTGGAATGGTAGAGAGATTGTATGATTGTGGTTCGATGAACCCTCTGCCTAGCACTTAAATGTGAATTGCAGAGTAATCATTTAGATGTAAATGTAGAAATGAAATACAAAGATAGTGTGGAAAAATGTAGTTTTTGCAGTAATGAGTGAAAATATGGAGTCGAGGACCTGTCCTATTTATGCTGCATGTAAATGAATTGGCTGATAAAATACATGATGGAACCACAGTAATCTTTGTAGATGACACAAATATTCTACATAAATCACACAGTGAGGAAGATCTGCGTGAAACTGCAACACTGGTTTGCATAGCTTAGCACAGTGGTTCAAGAGCAATAGACTCATTGTAAAATTTGAAAAAAAAAAACTGTGGAAGTTAACTTTCACATCATGTAAAACTTCCATCCTATGAAAGATGTTTTTGCCATTGGAGGAAAAATGTCTCAAATGTCAGTCATACAAAATTTTTAGGCATGCATCTCCAGGAGGATTTGAAGTAAGAGATACATCTTACCAATCTGGAGAAGAAACTGAAAACACTAACAAATGCTACAAGGATTATCACTCAAACCACAAGCTGCTCATTAATGGTGACAATGTACCATGGCAGTATGTAGCCACTGCTCATGCATAGAATGATTTTCTGGTGAATTTCACAATTTTTTAAAAACATTTTAAATACAGAAAAAGATAATCAGGGTGATAATGAAAGTTAAATGCAGGGGCTCCAGAAGAAACCTTCTTAAAAGTTTGAAAATACTGCCTCTGCCTTATTTGTATATATGTGAAATACTAAATTTTTCAAAAGGGAGCAACTAAAAAAAGAAATCCTATTCAAATGTAACGATGATATATATGCATATGAAACTAGGCAGAAGCTGAACCTCCACATAAACACAGTAAGCACAAACTTACGCAAAAGAGGCATATGTTTATACTAGAGTTATGTCATATAACCATACGGCTTCTTAGTTAAAATGCCTACCAAAATTAAATACATTTGGTGTGTAGTTGAAACATTCTTGACTGACCACTCCTTCCACACTGTTTGTGAATTTCTGGAAAATCATAGTAAACTTCATTTGCCAAATATTGTTAATTTTGTGTTATGGTATTATGTCATTCCACACTATAATTTAGTTTGTGTTTATCATGCTGTCTCACTTACTAATCTCTTCTTTCAAACTTAGAAGAAATGTAATATGTCGATTTGTCATTTTATATTACCATGCACTTTGTGTTGACCATGTAGTCACAATGTCTACTGAAATTGTAAATTATGTTTACCTTTGTCCTATATCATGTGTGCAAATGATGTACTAAAAAAGTGGTTCTGTTCAAGCAAAACCAGTTTTATTGATATATTTCATGATAATATCTGAGTTTCTTCTGATTGAAGGCTTCTCCTTGAGACTAAGCTCATGAATTTGGTTGTGAGCATTGTTTAGAAGCATGTTATGTGGATATAAATAACAAATGTTTTACAAGATACTGCCAGGTGTCGTCAGATCTCCAAGGGCCAACATACACCAACTTCATTGTGACTGCCTTACAGCAATTCCTATCTGCTGCCTGATAAGGAAATGCAGTAATGCATATGAACAGAACTATACTTGCTAATTTTCATCTCAAAGTCATAAAGGTTCACCTAGGGAAAGCAATAATGAAACCGTAATTTAAAGGAGCAATAATTCCAGTCAACAATATAATGAAAAGGACAGTCACTACTCACCATATAGCGGAAATGCTGACAAAGGCCTTGTAAGCTGAAAGCTAGTTGTGTGACAGTCTTTTTGTTGTGCCTTTCTGTGACCCAGCATCTCTACTACTTCGTGAGTAGCAACTATCCTTTTCATTACATCGTTACATTCCATCCTGGATTTTCAATTGTTCGAATAATTTCATTCAGTACAATGAGAAAGTTTCAAAATCTTAAACATTGTAAACGCAGTGTAGGCATCATTGTAGAGTACTGAACTGGGCCATTATAGTAAAATTTATCTGTAATCTGTAGTATATGATTCACTGAAAATGACAGTAATTATTATGTCTTATGACTTATCACATCCTTTTGTATATAATTAATTGAAAATGCTATACTCAAGTGCAAGGGTCAAATCAAGTATTGATTAGTTGACATTTAATTTTATAATCCCATGGTCATCCAACAAACCACAGAACTGAACCTTTTAGCATACAGTTCCAACCTTTATTACAGCATAAGTACAAAGATATATACCTCATCGAGCCATTCCATCGGTAGAACTTTCCCACCGCATAAGTTGTGTGTATTTTCAATACAGATGAGAGCAGTGACTGGCTCATGGATATCTTCGTTCCTTATTTTCATCTGCATTTCATCCAAATCAAAAGTTCCATCTGGTTTATTTTTAACTGTTGTTACTTGAACCCCTGCAATCTGAAAGATGTTATTCTTAAAGTGGTAAGAAATAAAGATGTCAGATTATGTTTGAGTGGTGGCTTTTCCAGCATAACTGAGACTGAGATGTCTTTCAGGCAGATGAGAATATACAGGAAAATAAACTTTTTTCCATATTTCTCAGTCTTCATCAAATCTTTGATGTTGTATTCAGCTGAAAGGTTGACACAAACCCAGCTTCATATTCCAAACATTTCATACACTATCAAGCATGAAAATTAAAACAGCCTTTTCTGTTTACATCAAGTATTCTAAAATGTGCATCCATAATTTTTAGAGCAGGTATTTTTTATTGTTTCAAAACTGGGCAGTCTTGTCAACAGGCCATGGTCCTTAATCTATGAAACACAAATTTTTTCATTCTATTAATTGATGTGAATTAGATTTACTATTTACAATAAATGCTGATTGACAGTTTGGAAAAATGTGTATTTTCTATTTCTTATTGTCCTGAACACTTTATCATTCAGATGTATACAATCATATATAGACAAAGTCACATAAAACAAAAAGTTCAGCAACAGAAGTAAGATAATATTTTTGTGCTAACTAAGCTACAAGTTTTAAATTAAAACCCTTCTATAAATAAAAGGTGTTGCCCAAAGGGAATTTTTTTCAGCTTAGCTTTGATATCTACCAGTCTCCTATCACTGGTTAAGTGATCAAAGATTTTGGTAATCGCATTATTCACCCTTTCTGACCTATTATCAATTTCAGTTAAGAGTAATGAAGGATCATTTTTCCTGGTATCGTAATTATGGATGTCACTACTGCTTCTGTATTCTTATTATTTACAATAAAATTAAAGAGAAAAACTATGGACTATAATGCTATACTTAAAATATCATCATGATGACCTAAAGAAAAGACTGCTGGCTTATTCTCCATATTTTCACCTGTACTCTCTTACTGAATTGTCTCTTGAAACCTACAGTAAATAAAATGTTTATTCAGCAGAAGTGATCAGTAATAATATTGTGTAAAGTAGATAATAACACGTTTTGCAGAAGCCTTTTTAAGGCTCTTGTACTTTTTAAACTCAGTTCCCAGTAAACTTAGTCCTTAATGTTTTTTGCTGCTCACAAAAAAAAACCATTTCCAGCTGAACTGTGATTTGCACAATCACAGTATAGACACAAAAAATTTTCAAATAGAATTTGCCTTCTTGATTACAGTTCAGAATGGAATTATGTACACTGATGGGAACAGCTTCAACAAGTTGCTGTCTAACATAAAGTAAGAAATTGGGAGTCCCTATGAAACCAAATGAAAATTAAAACATACCACATTGGCCACACTTTGAACAAACTATCTGAGTACCTAGATTCAAGGATTTAAAAAACTTTTTTTTAGTTACATTGCAAGTAGGAGTGTTTGCTGTAAAGCTGCATAACATGTAGTAATATATGAAGTATAGTACAGTGTTTCCTCATGTACAAAAATTTTCTTTGAATAATATAATTGCAAGTAAATATTAAGCAACCAATAACAGATGAACAGCAGTTATCTGGTATAATCAAGGAGGCAGCAGCGCTTTTTCTTTGTAAGAAATAAAATACAATAAAAAGTAAGAAAAATAGAAATAAAAGAAAAAAGTAGCAGCTTTCTTCCTCATTTACTTGGTTAAATTCATGTGGCATAAGCATGAATAGTGCAAAGTGGTATAGTGGTAGAATATTGAACATATAACTTGTATTTCCAGACTGATCTGGTGCACTAAGTATGGAATAGAACTTAAGCTGGAATACACATATTGACTTCCTATCAGATAAACTAAACAGTTTTGCAAATGCAATGCAAATACTAGCAAATTCCACTGACTTAAGCACAGGAAAAATTGCTTATCATAGTTATTGTGAAACTGTCATTATACATGAGTTAATTTTTTCGGGAAGTTCAAGTAGTGTATCTCGAATACTGAAACTGCAAAAGAAAATTGTCTGATACATATGTATTGCTCAGCAGACAGTCTTGTTGCCCATTATTTTGGAAACTACAAATCCTGTTCCCTCTATATACATTTATGAAATTTTTCTACACAGCAGACAAAAATTATGTGAGAAAAATCATATTAACCACACTTATAACACAAAAAATACTAATAATTTTATGCTACCAACACACCAGTTGAAATTATATGCACAGACTCCACAGTATATAGGTATGGCAATATACAGGGTGATTCAAAAAGAATACCACAACTTAAGGAATTTAAAACTCTGCAACGACAAAAGGCAGAGCTAAGCACTATCTGTCGGCGAATTAAGGGAGCTATAAAGTTTCATTTAGTTGTACATTTGTTCGCCATTTCAGCCAATAAAATTTTTGGTCCCTTTTTCTTCGAAGGTGCTACTGTAACTGGACTACAGTATCTGGAGATGTTAGTGAATTGGCTGTTCCCTCAGCTCGAACAAGAAGCACAACAATTCATATTTCAGCAGGATGGAGCGCCACCACATTGGCACTTATCTGTCCGTAACTACCTGAACGTCAACTACCCGAGGCGATGGATCGGCCGCCAGGCAGCCCGTGACAGAGCACTTCATCACTGGCCTCCAAGAAGCCCTGATCTTACCCCCTGCGATTTTTTCTTATGGGGGTATGTTAAGGATATGGTGTTTTGGCCACCTCTCCCAGCCACCATTGATGATTTGAAATGAGAAATAACAGCAGCTATCCAAACTGTTACGCCTGATATGCTACAGAGAGTGTGGAACGAGTTGGAGTATCGGGTTGATATTGCTCGTGTGTCTGGAGGGGGCCATATTGAACATCTCTGAACTTGTTTTTGAGTGAAAAAAAACCTTTTTAAATACTCTTTGTAATGATGTATAACAGAAGGTTATATTATGTTTCTTTCATTAAATACACGTTTTTAAAGTTGTGGTATTCTTTTTGAATCACCCTGTATAACAATATAATGGGCAAAACATATTTAATAAGAAGCCAAAAATTTTAAAAACAAGGCTACCGCAGATTCTGTAGGGGAAATGCTACTATTCAATAGAAGACTTCATAGAGGATAAAATGATAATATGAGCACTGTTAGATTTTATTGTATGTACGTATACCAAAATTGTATTATTATGATGATGCTGTTTGTTAACATCAGCTATTACTACTACTACTACTACTATTACTATGGTGAAATTTTACCACAGTTTTATGCATCTTCTGAACCTCAATCAAATGATTCAGACAATGTATGTTATGAGACAGATAAACCACAATTCACAAACACATAGAGAATCATGTAAGTATAACAGAAAACAATTTCTTTTTCCCATTCTTAGTAAAGCAACAAAAAATTTCACACCAAATCTCAAACAATGGAAAATCCAAGATGGAATGTAACAATATTATGAAAAGCATAGTTGCTACTCACCATATAGTAGGTGTACTGAGTTGCAGATATGCACAAGAAAAAGACTGAGAAAGTGAGTTTTCAGCCGACGATGCCTGCATGGAAAACACAATTTGCATTTGCATGAGTGTCTGTGTGTATATGTTGTCTATTTTCCATGAATGCCTTGTTGCACAAAAGCTCACTTTCTGACAGTCTTTTTTTTGTTGTTGTTGATGATGATGATGATGATAATGTTTGGTTTTGTTGGGTGCTCAACTGTGTGGTCAACAGTGCCCGAGTCTTTTTGTTGTGGCTATCTGCAACTCAGTATCTCTACTATTAGCTGACTAGAAACTATCCTTTCATGTTATTGTTGTCATGATCTTCAGTCCTGAGACTGGTTTGATGCAGCTCTCGATGCTACTCTATCCTGTGCAAGCCTCTTCATCTTCCAGTACCTACTGTAGCCTACATCCTTCTGAATCTGCTTAGTGTATTCATCTCTTGGTCTCCCTCCACGGTTTTTACCATCCATGCTGCCCTCCAGTACTAAATTGGTGATCCCTTGATGCCTCAGAACGTGTCATACCAACCAATCCCTTCTTCTAGTCAAGTTGTGCCACAAACTTCTCTTCTCCCCAATCCTATTCAATACCTCCTCATTAGTTATGTGATCTACCAATCTAATCTTCAGCATTCTTCTGTAGCACCACATTTCGAAAGCTTTTATTCTCTTCTTGTCTAAACTATTTATCGTTCACGTTTCACTTCCATACATAGCTACACTCCATACAAATACTTTCAGAAACGACTTCCTGACATTTAAATCTATACTCGATGTTAACAAATTTTTCTTCTTCAGAAATGCTTCCCTTGCCATTGCCAGTCTACATTTTATATCCTCTCTACTTTGCCCATCATCAGCTATTTTGCGCCCCAAATAGTAAAGCTCCTTTACTACTTTAATCTAATTCCCTCAGCATCGCCCGACTTAATTCGACTACAGTCCATTATCCTCACTTTGCTTTTGTTGATGTTCATCTTATGCCCTCCTTTCAAGACACTGTCCATTCCGTTCAACTGTTCTTCCAAGTCCTTTGCTGTGTCTGACAGAATTACAATGTCATCGGTGAACCTCAAAGTTTTTATTTCTTCTCCATGGATTTCAATATCTATTCCGAACCTTTCTTTTGTTTCCTTTATTGCTTGCTCAATATACAGATTGAATAACATTGGGGATAGGCTACAACCCTGACTCACTCCCTTCCCAAATACTGCTTCCCTTTCATACTCCTCAATTCTTATAACTGCCATCTGCCTTCTGTACAAATTGTAAATAGCCTTTCGCTCCTGGTATTTTACCTCTGCCACCTTCAGAATTTGAAAGAGAGTATTCCAATCAACATTGTCAAAAGCTTTCTCTAAGTCTACAAATGCTAGAAATGTAGGTTTGCCTTTCCTTAATCTTTCTTCTAAGATAAGTTGTAGGGTCAGTATTGCCTCACGTGTTCCAACATTTCCACGGAATCCAAACTGATCATCCCCGAGGTCGGCTTCTATCAGTTTTTCCATTCGTCTGTAAAGAATTCGCTTTAGTATTTTGCAGCTGTGACTTATTAAAATGATAGTCGGTAATTTTCACATCTTTCAACACCTGCTTTCTTTGGGATTGGAATTATTATATTCTTCTTGCAGTCTGAGGGAATTTCACCTGTCTCATACATCTTGCTCACCAGATGTTAGAGTTTTGTCAGGACTGGCTCTCCGAAGGCTGTCAGTAGTTCTAATGGAATGTTGTCTACTCCCATGGCCTTGTTTCGACTTAGGTCTTTCAGTGCTCTGTCAAACTCTTCACGCAGTATCATATCTCCCATTTCATCTTCATCTACCTCCTCTTCCATTTCCATAATATTGTCCTCAAGAACATCGCCCCTGTATAGAGCCTCTGTATACTCCTTCCACCTTTCTGCTTTCCCTTCTTTGCTTAGAACTGGGTTTCCATCTGAGCTCTTGATATTCATACAAGTGGTTCTCTTTTCTCCAAAGGTCTCTTTAATTTTCCTGTAGGCAGTATCTATCTTACCCCTAGTGAGATAAGCCTCTACATCCTTACATTTGTCCTCTGGCCATCCCTGCTTAGCCATTTTGCACTTCCTGTCGATCTCATTTTTGAGACGTTTGTATTCCTTTTTGCCTGCTTCATTTACTGCATTTTTATATTTTTTTCTTTCATCAATTAAATTCAGTATTTCTTCTGTTACCCAAGGGTTTCTACTAGCCCTCGTCTTTTTACCTATTTGATCCTCTGCTGCCATCACTATTTCATCCCTCAAAGCTACCCATTCTTCTTCTACTGTATTTCTTTCCCCCATTCCTGTCAAATGTTCCCTTATGCTCTCCCTGAAACTCTGTACAACCTCTGGTTCTTTCGGTTTATTCCCACCTTTTTCCAGTTTCTTCAGTTTTAATCTACAGTTCATAACCAATAGATTGTGGTCAGGGTCCACATCTGCCCCCGGAAATGTCTTACAATTTAATACCTGGTTCCTAAATCTCTGTCTTACTATTATACAGGGTGTTACAAAAAGGTATGGCCAAACATTCAGGAAACATTCCTCACACACAAATAAAGAAAAGATGTTATGTGGACATGTGTCCGAAAACGCTTAATTTCCATGTTAGAGCTCATTTTAGTTTCATCAGTATGTACTGTACTTCCTCGATTCACCGCCATTTGGCCCAATTGAAGGAAGGTAATGTTGACTTCAGTGCTTGTGTTGACATTGACATTTTCTGTGAACGTTTGGGCAGGCATTGTTGGAGATGTCTTGATTGGGCCCCATGTTCTTCCACCTACGCTCAATGGAGCACATTATCATGATTTCATACGGGATACTCTACCTGTGCTGCTAGGACATGTACCTTTACAAGTACGACACAACATGTGGTTCATGCACGATGGAGCTCCTGCACATTTCAGTCGAAATGTTCGTACGCTTCTCAACAACAGATTCGGTGACCGATGGATTGGTAGAGGTGGACCAATTCCATGGCCTCCATGCTCTCCTGACCTCAACCGTCTTGACTTTCATTTATGGGGGCATTTGAAAGCTCTTGTCTATGCAACCCTGGTACCAAATGTAGAGACTCTTCATGCTCGTATTGTGGACGGCTGTGATACAATACACCATTCTCCAGGGCTGCATCAGCGCATCAGGGATTCCATGCGACGGAGGGTGGATGCATGTACCCTCGCTAACGGAGGACATTTTGAACATTTCCTGTAACAAAGTGCTTGAAGTCACACTGGTTCGTTCTGTTGCTGTGTGTTTTCATTCCTTGATTAATGTGATTTGAAGAGAAGTAATAAACTGAGCTCTAACATAGAAAGTAAGCGTTTCCGGACACATGTCCACATAACATATTTTCTTTCTTTGTGTGTGAGGAATGTTTCCTGAAAGTTTGGCCATACCTTTTTGTAACACCCTGTATAATCCATCTGAAACCTTTTAGTATCTCCAGGGTTGTTCCATGTATACAACCTTCTTTTATGATTCCTTAACCAAGTATTAGCTATGATTACGTTATGCTCTGCGCAAAATTCTACCAGGTGGCTTCCTCTTTCATTTCTTAGCCCCAATACATATTCACCTACTATGTTTCCTTCTCTCCCTTTTCCTACTGTTGAATTCCAGTCACCCATGACTATTAAATTTTCATCTCCCTTCACTACCTGAATAATTTCTTTTATTTCATCATACATTTCATCAATTTCTTTGTCATCTGCAGAGCTATTTGGCTTATAAACTTGTACTACTGTAGTAGGCATGGGCTTCGTGTCTATCTTGGCCACAATAATGCGTTTACTATGCTGTTTGTAGTAGCTTACCCGTATTCCTATTTTTTTATTCATTGTTAAACCTACTCCTGCATTACCCCTATTTGATTTTGTATTTATAACCCTGTATTCACCTGACCAAAAGTCTTGTTCCTCCTGCCACCGAACTTTACTAATTCCCACTATATCTAACTTTAACCTATCCATTTCCCTTTTTAAATTTTCTAACCTACCTGCCTGATTAAGGGATCTGACATTCCACGCTCCAATCCGTAGAACACCAGTTTTCTTTCTCCTTATCATAATACTGTTATATTCCAGACTGGATTTTCCATTGTCTGGCTGTTTCATGTAATTTATATGATTAGGGAAGTCTTATTGACCATTTCTGTTCTATAATGGTTTACTGAAACTTTCTGGCACATAATTGTATACCAGACTAGGAGTCAATGTCAAAACCTTCACTTCATGGGCAATCTCTTACCAAATAAACTAGTTAAGACCATTTGAATTTTCTCATTTTGAGATGACAGAAGGAGCAAACTGTTTTACTTGTTAAAAACTTTATACAGTCAAGATCACACAAATATTTCTTCATTTAAAATGACTGGTTTTGACAGACTTTGCTGTCATCTTCAGATCTGTAAGAAAGTGCATATGCAATGAATATGCCTCATAACATGAGTTAATATGTAATATTTGGGGTAAAAGTTTTAGTTTGGTATTACAAAAAACAGAAGTGGAACTGTATGCTTACATACATTGAAGAATCTTTTTGTTATGAAACCTTTTATACTGTGCTGTTTTTTATCCACATGACAACTTGGTATAAGGTCCAACTTAAAATGAACACATTTTGAAACAAAAATATATTTTATGGTGCATAAATGTACAGTTCCACTTCTGTTTTTTGTAATGCCAAACTAAAACTTTTATCTCAAATATTAGTTCTTAACTCATGTTATGAAACATATTGTTTTGTTTGTCTGGAATTTAATATGTAAGATGTTGTGGTTTTTAAAGTTTTGTCTTATCTATTGACTGAGTTAAAATCTATGATATACCATATAGTTGCATTCTGTTATGGATTATTAGTTTAGTATTTGATACATATATGCCTTGAGACTATATGAATAAATCTTTTTCAATATTGAAATAGGACAAAGTTAATAATTTTTAATGCAAAAATTAGGAATTGTATCTTAGCATACCTGTGTGTATTACCTTTTTAGTCCATTCTTTTCATTGCATTTAACTCTGAATATTAATGTTTCATACGTGAACACTTTTTAATTTCACGTGACATAAATCCCATATAATTGATTTTAGAATGACTAAGGAGAATATATCTCAGGTGATGTGAAGGAGATATTGAACAGCATATTTAGTGCACAAAACAATGTTTCAGGACTTTATGTGAATGTTAGACAGGAAGTTACCTATCTGTTTGAGTGTGTGATGAGAACTCTAGGGAGGGAGCTGAAAGATGTGGACAGATCCCCCCCCCCCCCCACACTACTGTATGACTGTACCCTGCTGGACCAGTCAATCAAGAGATTGTGGGTGCTGGGTAACGTACTCGAGTAGCTGTCAACTGGATCTATGTTGACTGATATTTGCAAATTGTTAGCCAAAACTGCTAAAGACAATGTTATTCAGCATATATGAATCTAGGGGGATTGACTTTCCAGTAATTATGTAACTTTACATCAGTATGTATTCTTTTTCATCATTTGTAAATGAATCTTCTAGGTTTTTATGTATGTGGATTGGTTCTATGGACAAGTAGTAAATAGTAAATTTACTAGTATTTACAATATAGCGAGATGTATACTTGTCTGCTTTCATACTCTGACTTTGGTTCACAGGCTACTGGACTGTGTCATCATTCGAAGCTAAGTTACTCTCTGCATATAATTGGACTTATTGATATGATTATGAGCTTTATCATTTTTGTTGTGTCAAAACTTTTTTGCCGGTTTGTATCCATTGTGGATCAGATTCATGGGTCGGTCTCCACATTGTACACTCAGGCCCTGGTATTTTTCCATTATTTTGTTCCCTCATGAGTCAACATAGCCTTGAATACTCTGGTTTATGTGGCTGATTGAATTTGTACTATGTGCATACTTATGTTTGAGTAAATTTTTGCTGGTCTGTACCCATCGTTGCGAGTTTTTTGAGTCGTCTCACTTGTCATACACTTAGTCTCTGAAATTTTTTCTCTTCTCTTTTGAAGATTTGTCTGTATAGATCTTAACTTAAAATTTATAAGTTCTAGTAATTTACACTGTCTCTGCAATTATTTCTATAGTTTAGTGGTGTAATGTTGTAGTTTTGACATTATATTATTTGTCTTGTGACAGTATGTTCCACAGATCTGAAAATCTGAATGCCATATCCTGATATATGTATAGATTATGATTTGTATAGGAGATATTTATCTTATGTTTTCCATAATATGTTATGTATCAGATACTTCCATACATCTATCTGCTACCCTGGGCATCGTTATGTACACTGTTTGGCATGCCTTGCAATCTGTCACAAAAAAATTGTAAACACCCTGTTTCCAAATTTTGTGAGGAGGATATTGTAATGGGTAACCATTCTCTAACACTAACCAATACCATGTATACTCTCAAATCTGGTATAAGTGAACATTCTCAGCTGTTTAACAGTTAAAAATACAATTGATACGCTGTATTGTTTAAAAATAGTTCATCAAAATACAAGAAAGAAGAGCTGCTGCTTTCTCTGCAAGAAACAGCTGACACAGATGGAATTATTCTTGATGTGCTCTGCTTAAGTGAACATCACATGGAAACTACAGAAATTAATCAGCTACGTTTAAACAGTTATAAAATTGGTTCTTCCTACTGTTGGAGCAACTTAAGACAAGATGGAGCAGCAATTTACACACACAATACTATTAGGTCACAAGTTATAGATGTATCTAAATACTGTATTGAACAGCACTTTGAATGCTTGCAGTCAAATTAGAGCTTGGAACACAGTTCCTGATCATAGTAACAGTTTACAGGGCACCTATGGGAAACATTCAAACATTTCTCTCTCAGCTAGAAACAGTTCTTACTAAATTTTATAGAAACAATAGTAATGTCATCATACATGGTGACTTTAACATAAACTTACAACAAATAACAATCAGAAACTATTAGAACCACCACTGTCAACATTCAATCTGCTCCCCATGATCTCATTCCCAACAAGAGTATATGGGCACAGCAAGACCCTGATTGATAATTTGTTCCTAGATCCCACAAATTACAATGAGGTGATGACACGGGCAGTAACAAATGGACTGTCTGATCAAGGCGGTCAAATGACAACCCTAAAACTTGCCAGCAGAAAAACAGCACATGGCCATTGTAGCCAAGTTAAACATGTTAGAACAATAAATGCTGAATCTACTTGCTTGTTCAGAAATAGTTTATGCCATGAACAATGGGAGGAAGTATACCAGGCTGACACAGTGAATGAGAAGTTCAACTCTTTCCTGAACTTATTCCTTAAACATTTTGAAGCTTCTTTCCCACAAAGACAGATTAAAACCAAACCAATCCGTAGTAAAAGAGTGGCTAAGTACTGGTATAAAAATATCATGTAACAAAAAGAGAGATCTGTATGTACAACAGAGGGCTAGTACAGACCTTGCAGTAAGGTTACATTAGAAGAAATACTGTAAAATTCTAACAAGTGTAGTCAAGAGTCAAGAGTCAGGAGTTGCATTATGCACAAAAAATTAGCAACTCAAACAAAAGTGAGACAAATAGGAACATAAAACCCGACAATAATAACCACAAAGCTGCAGCCTCAGATTTCAACAATTTTTTGCTCACTATAGCGGAAAAAACAGTGAACCATAATAAACAGTCTTACACAGAAGCTATTGAACTACTTGACCACATGCAAACAACATCTAAAGTAGCACTTCACTGCAGAAGTACAACTCCTAAAGAAATTGAAAAAAAACATAAAATTTCTCAAAAACTCAGATTCCTGAGGATACAGTGGCATATCAAGTAGGATCTTAAAATCATGTGCAGACTTAATCAGTTATGTATTGTGCTATTTGTGCAACCAATCTGTGGAAACTGGTGTGTTCCCAGATACATTAAAACATGCAGTAGTGATGCCAATCCACAAAAGTGGAGCAAGGGATGAAATATCCAACTATTGGTCCATCTCTCTGCTGCCAGTGTTCTCAGAGGTATTTGAGAGAATAGTGTATGATGGGATTTACAGTCACACTACACAAAATGGCTTACTGGCTCCTACACAGTTTGGCTTTCATAAGGGCTCCTCCAGAGACAGAGCTATATTTAACCTAACAGATGAAATTTTAAGTGAACTAAACTACAAAAGGTATCCAATGGGGATATTTTGTGACCTTGCCAAGGCATTTGATTGTGTAGATCACAACAAACTCTTAAAAAAGCTTCCACATTATGGCATTGAAGACAAATCTTTGACTTGGGTAGAATCATATTTACAGAACAGGAAGCAAAGGGTTGTCTTAAGGGGGACAGGAACAACATTAAAACCAGACTGGGGAAATATAAAGTATGGAGTCCACAGGGCTCAATTCTTGGGCCACTAATTTTCCTGATCTACGTTAATGATCTACCAATCACAATTAATAACAGAGCAAGAGTAGTAATATTTGCCGATGATACAAGTATCCTCGTGAAAGGACCCAACTCCACAATGCAGGATACAGCCATAACAGTCTCTACTGAAGTACACAAATGGTTCATTGCAAATAGCCTAACCTTAAATCTTTCAAAAACCAATATGATACATTTTCTGAAAAAAAAAAAAAAACAATAAAGTTCCTGAAATACATGTTAACAATTACACAATTAATGAAACCACACTTACAAAATTCCTAGGTATCCAGATAGACAGTCACCTAAGATGGAAAGAACAAATTGATCAGCTGGTCAAGAAACTTAGCTCATCGTGCTTTGCACTAAGAACTCTCCATCAGTTAGTAGACAGAGAAATAATGTTGTTGTCATATTTTGCCTATTTCTATTATGTTCTCTCCTATGGCATAATCTTTTGGGTAATTGCTGCAGGTTTTGAAAAAGTCTTAAGAATACAGAAATGAGCAGTGAGACTAATATGTGGGGTCCCTAATGGGGCATCTTGCAGAGGTCTCTTCAAATCTCTCAGGATACTTACCATCACAGGACAGTATATATACTCACTAACATTATTTGTAGCCAACAACAGGGAATTGTTTCAAAAAAAATTGTGACATCAACAACCATGACACAAGACAAGTGAAAAATTTTCACAGAGGCTCTACAACTCTCACTAAAGTACACAGGGGAGTTACTGAGTCAGGTATAAAGGTCTTCAATAAGCTCTCAATCAATATAAAAAAAGGAAATAAATAATGTACAGGTTTTCAAAAGGAAGCTAAACCTATTCTTCATCGAACAAACTTTCTATAAAATGAATGAATACTTAAAGTTATAAGGTATAAGAGTGGGGGAAACTGCCTAAGAAAAGCACTCCCTTGAAGATAAAGTGTGATGCTGTTACTTGTAGTTTAACTGAAATTGTTGTGATAGAATGTAAATTTATCTATGTCATTAAGAGAAAATGTGAACTCGCATGTATCCCACACTCTTGAGCATTCACTTAAACCTCTTCTTAAGGAATGCAGTTAAAATTTGTATTTAATCCAAACCATGACCATGAAGCAAAATCACCTGTTTATATATGTCAGTAGCATAAAAATATGGCACTGTTACTTATTCTATTATTTTAAACAGTCACCTAAATTGTTTTTGGCATAATGCAGGCTTTAATACTGCATGCAAGTAATTGTTCTTGGTAAATAAACAAATGTCTGTGCAATGTGATGTATAAATGTTCATGTACTACTGTATTGTATCAATTGACTTGTCCTATATTAATTGCACACTGTTTGTACAATATGTAATCAACAGGATCAAATAAATAAGTAAAAATAAACTTCATATGATTTTCTATATGATGGGTTATGTTTCAGGCAAAAACACGTAAAAAGAAATTAATTTGTCAATACTCTGTATGTACAGTTAAAATTACTCTCCTTTCAAAAATATTTGAAATTACAAAATTTCTGGCATACCTAAAATTCATATTATTAATTGCACAATCTAACATTAATTATTAAATTTATTTCTGGATTAAAAAATAGTAAATGTCATGTGACTAGGGCCTCTCGTCAGGTAGACCGTTCGCCAGGTGCTAGCACTTCGACGACTTGCATGTCGATGGGGATGAAATGATGATGATTAGGACAACACAACACCCAGTTCCTGAGCACAGAAAATCTCTGACCCAGCTGGGAATCGAACCCAGGTCCTTAGGATTTACATTCTGTCATGCTGACCACTCAGCTACTGGGGGCGGACATTTCTGGATTAATTTATAAGGTAATGATATATTATGGTTAAGATTCTTCTTTGGTCAAGAAAGTTTGTAAACTCTTTTGCTTTGTAAACTCTTTGGAATATTGTGAGTACATCAGTATGTAGGCAGCAGAATGATCTGGTATTTATGCCAGGGCCAAACCGAAACAGTATTTGTGTAGATGAATTTTGAATCTTGTCTACAACAATGTGAATTCATGTTCTGAAGTGGAATTGTGAATTCGGTGTGATACAAAAGAATGGGATAAAATAAAAGGATATTCAAAGCAACAGGCAAACCATCAGTTATTCAGTTCAACAGGAACCCACAACATTATAAAAATTACAGCCTCAGGACTGTAAAGTCTTGGGGCCAACAACAATGAGATAATGAAGATAAGTAAAAAGTTTTCCTTTCATAATCTTATGCCTCTCGAAGCTTTCAAAATTCGTGCAAAGACAGACAATTTTAATAGTGATGTGTGGGAGGGTAAGATTCGCACTCCACTAATGAAATCCACGATAGGTACAGTGCGTGGTGTATTAGCTAAATTCAGTCCCTTATTAAGGGCTGAAAGGGCTCCTTCATCCAGATTCTTGTTCAACAGGTTGATGACAGTGCATGCTGTTCCATGAGATGACACCAATTTTTGTGTGGTTGCAAGTTTCTCAAATTTCTTTGTTTTGCTATTGTATTGCTATTGTGAGATTGCAGTTATACAGGGTGAACATTAATAAAACCAATGAACTGCATTTATGGATTACTGACTGGAAATAGAAGGAAAAAGGTCCCATAAATGTCCCAGAAATGTATTGTTGCCATGGTAGATGGTGCTGGTGGTGCCACCATTCCCTTAGTAGCATAAACATTGTGGTGAGTATTTCTGTCTATTCTCTGCATCAAGAGCTCACTTCCATTCACCACAAAGATTACATCTGCTGTCATGGTTGGAGGTCTTCTCACATAATCTTATTTCCACAGATTCTTTAATTAGAGAATGCCAGTGACAGAAGCCTGGGACAAAATTTTTGCTTTGTCAAACAATATTTTGTGTCTGTATGGCTACACACAGCAACTGCAGATTTCTCCACTTATTGATTTCTAATATACTATTGATAATCTGAACAGCACAGATGGACTGACTGATGAATTGTTTTTGCACTCACAATGAGTGTTATAAATCCCAGTCTAAGACTGTCCTTAACAGAGCATAGCATCTCCTATATCTTCTTAGGAGGTCATAAAATAGGTCTTACATCTGTTGCCCTGTAAAGAACAGTCCTGACCTCGAGGTCCCTGGATTTGTAACATTCCTTGTGAGTTTGCAAGCAATTACAATGGTCAGTCAATCTGTACAATGGTCAGTCAATCTGTAACATTTCCAATAAAACACAAAATATTTTTGACAAAATAAACGTGCTGTCTCAAGCTCCTACACAATGGGATTCTGTAATTTAAGAGGCTTTAGGAGTAAAAATGTTTGAGAAGAACTTCAACTGTACTGCACACATGATCTTAGTGGAGCATGGAAGTGAGCTCTCAATGCAGAGAAGAGGCAGACATATTCATCGCAATATTTACACTACTACAGGAACAGTGACATGACCTGTACAGACACTGACAAAACATCTGCACCAGCGTTACGCAATTACTGATGGAACATAAGCCATGTATGGGCTATATAATTTCACCACAGCAGATATTTAGACAGCCAGGTGTTCCTGACAAAGACAATGGAGGTAATCATCGCAAACTCGAAGCTTTTACTCTGAACTGATGGGGCAAGAAGTCCAGGAATGTTTTATACAAAATTATTAATTCTTTTTGCAAATTTAAAATGACATTAAAAAGATAATTGAGATTCAGCTTTTGTCTTGTGTTGATTGAGACTTTCCCAATTGATTAGTTGTATAAATGGTTTTCAGGCGAGACATCAAACATCATCATGAAATCCCCACAATATTTTGTTAGCACAATTTCATGACATTTTCAGATATGATGGTCTATGACAGATTACAGTCATGCCCACATGACTGCCAACTCCAGCTTCGGGCCGGAATGCAACCATCACGTCGCCTGGCCCAAGATGCTGGAGTTGGCAGTCATGTTTATGTGAGGTGTGCTTGCTTGTGTGTGTGGAGGGTGTGTGTTTCTCTTTTGCTGATGAAGACTGTGGCTGAAAGCTTTATGTAAGTGTCTTTTAATTGTTACTGTCTGCAATTTAACATGTCTTCTTTACAATAAGTTACAATCTATCTTTTCCTACATTGTTAACCATGTATATAATTATGGAACATATGTATTGGTATGTCAGCTTTACGTAATAATCTTCCTGAATTCTTCTGTAGAATGAGTCACATTTCCACATGGGATTAAGCCACAGGACAATACTGAGTGCAAGCGCACTAGCTGTTGCATCCTCAGGCCATTACAATGAGAGAAATTTCTAAGTGCAAAGCAGCAGAGCTGAGCTTTTTGGTCATATGCTGCTGTCACCTCAGTTTGTTATTTACCTGCACGGCAAGGAATTTCAAACATGGAGTTTCATTTATTGTGAACTTCTGGTACATGTAATTCATTTCTTTATTTGCATTAAATAGTTTTTGTTTATCTTCTATTGGTAGTTCAATAATTACTTTAATACACTGGAATTTTTCAATAAAAATAGTTGCTTGCATCTGTAACAACAAAGCTCTGTTTACAAAACACCACTCTATGGCATACAGGTTTACAATGAACACTGCTGCTTGCCCTTTAGTTAACATAAAGTGTGGCTAATGAGGTATTTTTAAACTTTCTTTTAAATTGGTATGGCTTCCCAATCCAATTACCTTATCCTGAACACTTTGCAATTTCTGCATATCAGTCACTACAACTTATGGTGTATCTTTACATAACAGATGGTGGTTCAATGAGAGGACATACATGTGCTGCTGATCCCTGCTCATATTTGTAAATATGAGACTTGTCACCAGCTATGAGTTCAGTTCCTCTTCGACTGCAATGAACCATAACTGAAACACAAAGGGAGTATGCAAGCAAAAACACATGAACTGTCTAATGGCACAAAAATGTATGTCCTCAGACATTATGCACAAACTTTTATGAACTTACTTGCAAGTAGATTGGCCATAGTACCACTGGGGACAAATATTCCAGCTTCTTTCCCAAATAATGCAGCTGCTCTTCGTTCCAAAGCTGAAAGTATTTAAATTTTGTGATTTCCTGTCTACATCATTTTTCACAGTACTAACATAGAAGTCTGCTTGCAGGAAAATACACAAAAATAGTTGCAATGGCAAGTAGGTTGATTGAAATATGAGTAACTCAAATTCAACAATTACTGTAACACTCATATTAAGTTTAATAGACATCCAGTAAAGTTATTTGAAGTACAACAAATTAATCTTCACTTGTGCTACATGTCGCAAATGAACCAATCAGAATGAAAGGGAGCATCCCGTGTGCTTCGCCACCTGTAAGACTCATTGTACAAATCCACTCTCAAATAGTCCAACATACCGACAATTAACTTACTGAAATTTCGAAAGTCAGTTTACCACAATGTTGCATACAAAGCTCCAGTTCCTCATATGTATTGTTGTTTATTAGAACAAGATATTTCTGCAAAGCTCTCTGTCCTTTTGTCAGACTGTGTAGCTGTCTTCAGATTCATATATATTAGCTTACTTTCACCAGTAAAAATAATCCTACTCCAAGTCACATTAGTACCGCAACATTCAAAAACTTATTTGATATGATGATGTACACCAATCTACAGGCCCTGGGATTTAGCACCAATTTTTGTAAACATAGCCACTTCCTATTTTTTGTTACTGTTTCTATAATAGCATGATATTGTTTCTACTACAGCATGATACTTTCATCCATGTAGATCTATCTGTTCAATTTCTGTAATTTCAGAGCGGTTTTCTCAGAAATTTAACACATCTGCTTATATTCCACTAGCTCTTTCAGATGTAATTGTATTTATTGTACAACTCTGTCTTTCAGAAAAATATACTTTGAAGAGTGACTACCAAAAAACAATGGAAATCACCATGTTACTATGTATACTGTTTTGGTCAAATTAGATCCTATTATCATATCTGCATGCAAGTAACAGCTTATTTAAAAGCAATCAGATATAGACCACCCCAAACATAGTGCAGCTGAATGAGGGGTGATACATCTGTCACACACAGCTGTAAATACTTGTCTTTCTAGAGCAACTCTCTGCACTCTCATTGATTTGTACCACATGATGTTACATCCAAAACTTATTAAGCACACGATTTTCACACTAATGTGAGGTGACGTCTCACCAGTATGAACAAATGATTAATTTAACTTCATTACCCATTGTTACCTATACTCTCAATTGTAATTACATTTTTACATTTTTTTGACAGGTGACATTTGAGCTCTGTACATGGATTAAAAATACAAATTACCATTCCTGATAATTGATGTCCAAAGTACTGCACCAGTTCTAAAATTTTACTTTCATGACTATACATGTATCAGAAATACAAAGTGAATGACAGCTAGCTGCTTACAGGACAGCTACCATAGCAACAACTAATCATAGCACAGTTGTCAATCACTCTGCTACCTTTGGTGCTGGTTACCTGTCAGCTGCAGACGAAAATTGCTGTCTATAACATAATTGTTGTGGTTTGTTCCTATATGTTTTGTTTCTTGGTGTCATATATTTCCTTTAGTGAATTAATGAAGTTAATAGCATAATTGCTAATGAAAGTGATAAGACTATTATGATCTTGTAACAAAAGCACAATACCCAACATCCTGCTATAGCACTTAGCAATGAATTTCTTGCAAATAAACTTTCAGATTTGCCAGCAGATAACACTGTGCAAGTGCCACAATATTTCATTAACCCAACTGTTCGACAGATTCAGGTGGCGGTAGTTGCTGACATCACTGCTGCAATCTAAAACTGGTGCAATTGTGTAGTGGCATCAAAATTTATCAGGCCAAAAGCAGGAATTAAACATGCTCTGTTGGATGGAAATTATGGTCTTAGTGCCCCCAGCTGGGAGCCAAAGAGAGGTTCCCTGCATGTGCACTGTGGGAAAGATTGTGCTGCTGGACATGCCAACAATTAAAAGTTCTATTAACTCCTGGCAATGCGCCTTGCCGGGTAACAAACACATCAGAGGATCTTGTTTCTCCTGTTTCAATATAATGACAGCCAGTGCTGGATACCAGGCAGTGCTTAGCTGAAATCTGGTATCCATTTTATTAACACTGCCTGCTGTACAGATATGTATGGCCTCTTGCACAATGTGGTAGAGTCTTACGCCCCCTGGTACATAGAGCACTTGTGGGCTTAGCCCTGAAATCCTGACATGTAACCTGCAACACCTAACAATAGTGTTCAATTAGAACAGTTATTCTGATAAGCAGATATGCAATGCATTGTGAGATAAGCATATTCAATGTAGGGATGTAAATGAAGATGCTGAGGCACCTGGTCCAGTGGTTTCCTTGCCATGTTTTAGCACCATGTCTTCAGGAACAGAAAGACTCTTCAAGAGACACAATATAAATGTGTTTTTTGTCCACCAGTGAAACTGAGGACTTTGTTGTGCTCTGTCAAAGACAATTTTGGCCTTAGAAAATCCGGCTTATGTAAGATCTCATGCACCTGTGGGAAATCTTATACTGGGCTGATATACCACACTGTGCAACATTGTTGTGTTGAACACCATCAATTTACACGCCTGGGCCAACCCGATAAATCTGCAATAGCAGAGAATTTCCTAAATACAAAACATTGCACGTTTCACAAGAAGACTCAAGCTGTATCATTCTGGGATTGCAGTTTTTAAGGAGGCCATAAATATCATTCAGGGCCAATCCTGTCAACAAGGATGCAAGATTTCATCTAAGCACTATCTGGAATACAGCAGTTGCTGCCATTAAATTAAAACAGGACAAAGAAGATCCTTCAATGTACAACCCGACACAGTGCATTGCCAAGAGTTAATCCTGCTGTTAACCACCGGAGTATTCAGCAACACTGTCGTTGCTCACAGTGCACATGTGGAGGGCCTCTCTTTGGTTCCCAGTAGCAGACAATATGAGAGCCTTCCCTTGCATGCATAATCCCTGTTCCTGGCTCAATAAATTTTGATATCACCATGTGATTACCAACAGCTGCATCTTGCAGCGGTGATTACAGCAACTACCACCATCTGAACATGTTGAACAGTTGTGTCACAAAATATTGTGGGATTTGCGTAACATTATCCAGCAGCAAACCTGAGAAGTGGATTCTTAACAGCTCTGTTGCGAAAACCCGAAAAGTCACAATGAATTTCTTGTGCAGCATGTGGAACATGAAGTTGAAGAATCAAAAATTGTAGTAATTGCTTGGAATCAAATGCATACTGCCATAATGCTACATTTGCAAACAGATGAAAATGGCCACAGTGACCAAAACCAGTGGAGGTGATTGAAAATAAAAGTGAAAGTTACTGAAATAATGAGCAACCAGTTGCACGGAAAAAATTTATTTCCTTAACTTGTTTCAGTCACTTTGTGCCCTTCTTCAGAAGGTTATAACTACTGCCTTATTTGCAAGTGTCAACAATACAATGCAAGCAGCATATGCTGTGATCATGTTGGTCTTAGCTCCTTTTTCTTTTGCTGACTGTTTCAAAAAATACA